>NC_072383.2:22455000-22786666 GCF_028885625.2 Pongo pygmaeus | reverse complement strand
AGTTTTTTTACATTCATCTTATATTTCATTACTGTGACAAGAAAAGTGTAGTTGAGTCAACAGCTGATACATTGAATTAAAAGGCAAGAAATATCACAAGAATTAATGCTAAGATTTTACAAAGGAATTCACAGTTCTGTTGGATTTAGGGTTTAAAGGATGTCTTTATGGAGCTAATCATTGATATAAGAATTTATTTTGTGATAGTCAATGGTACCAATCAGTAGTTGTAAAAGGCAGATAAATCACATAATTCTAAGAGAAAAATCAGTGACAAAGATTTTTTTCTTTTTGTTTTTTGAGTAAAATAAATGGCTCCATGTATATGGGCATCTAATAGGTCTAAGGGAACCATACTATGAATTTGACTTGAATTTTAAAAGTAGATGTAAATAAATAGGCTTGACTATTCTACCTAAAATTGACCAAATACCAAAACTATATTTAACTTTAATTTGCTAGAATCCCTACAGTGCACATTTCAAGAGGTGTCTCTCTTTTGTTGTTGGCACGATTCAACTTAATTATGTGATTTTCCACCCCGTTTTGTGTATTTGTTTTATTTTTACCTTTCTTGCCTTTAACTGGATTTATTGACTAGTTTTTACCTCCATATACATAGGAAATGCTTGGAGAAAAATCATGTGTTTTATGTATACGATCCACCAAATTTAAACTCTTCAATTAACAAGTCACATATGAGTGCAGCCAAAAAGAAGATTAAGGCTCTGAAATCAGGATTTTGAATCATCTTAAAACATAATTTGAAACTGAACACAATGTCTTAGTGTTCTTTGCCACTTAATACTACTGATCACTCTCATCCTTTGGGAAGTTCTTATCTTTTAGGGCTTCAGTGATCTACTTTGCAGGGTGTTCTCCTGCCCTTTCTGACCCTCTCACAGGCCATCTATTTCTGTGGTTTCATCTGAGTTGTCTATCTAAATGCCACTCCACACACATACATTTATTCCTCTAACTCAATACCTACTGTAAACATTCTGCTGGAGAGCATGCTCAACATAGCAAAAAACAAATTCTGTGTATTTTCTAGGAGTCACCCCCTCATCTGTAATCTTTTGATGGTGAGACCCAGTGTTGAATTATAGTTGCTTTTTCTTATCCCCTAAATTGTCCCTGGCCTTCTTAATAAATCAGTCTCCAAATATCACAGATTTCCTCTAGCACAATGTCCCGTTCATCTGTCTCTTTTTACACTCTCTTTATTCTTGTCCAGGCCCTCATTACCTGCTGCCTGGGCTATTGCAATGAACTCTGATCTGATTTTCAACCCTTTTTTCCCACTCATTCAACATACTAGCAATGAAATTTTCATAAAAGTGAAACTACGATCGTATTTTTTCTTCAAAAAACTCCAAGGTGTTCTCCTTCCTTCTTAGTTAAATTCAGATTCCTCACTTTGACACTCACTAATCTGCCTTCTGAATCCATCAGTCTCCCTCTTCCTGTCATTAATTTCCTTTATACAGGCTACATCTTACCCCTCTTGCTGTTCTCTAGAAAGACCTTTTCTTTTTCCACTTTGCCATGATTCAAAATCCTGATTTGACTCAGGTATATATAATTCAAGAAACCTTCTAGACAGGCTTCATCAGACCCTATGTACAGGTATGGACAAACTGCTGCCAAACATTTAAGAATTTCCATGTTAAATTAATTGGTTGTGTTGGAGGACAAAGGCAGTTCTTGGTGCATCTCAGATGTTGAAGCATTTTGTCACAGCTCAGAGTCTAAAGCCTCTTCCCAAAGCATCTTCCAGTTTTCAGAGCCTTAAACTTCTTTTTGGCTGTACTCATATGTGACTTGTTAATTGAAGAGTTTAAATTTGGTGGATTATATATATAAAACACATTGATTTTTCTCCAAGCATTTCCTATGTATATGCTATGTCAAATTTCTTCCCAGGTTGGGCAGAAAAATCTCTGGACTTCCAAAAACTTTGCCTACTTAAAAATTCCAATAATATATCAGATGGAAAACTTTTACTCCTCTATCACTGGAAAGGCTGTGGCCCAAAAGATTTGAAGTGAATGGGTGGGGTGGAAGTAGTCTGCTCTTTTTATCCCTCTCCCCTTCTCTCACCTTGGAGGAACAGCCTATTGCTAGAACATCACTTTCCTCTTCCTTTTTGACACCCTGGGTGTTAAGGAGAGAAGAGGGAATAAAAGAGCTGGTAGAAAATATATTATGTAACTGGTGCCCAATATGTTTCCATCTGTTTCTAGCGGCGTCTGCCAATGTCGTACTCTCTACCCACAAGATGTGTATGTATTTTTCTTGGGATGACTTAGCATTGTTATTACATTACTAAGCACCCCATCAGTGAGGGGCTTCCTACTCTCTATTTTTTGCCAGTGGCCATGCCTTCACTGTCTCTGTACTAGTTATCTATTGCTATATAACAAATTACCACAATGCAATGGTTTAAAACAGGAAACATTTATTATCTTGCAGTTTCTGAGGTTCAGAAATTTAGGCATGGTGGAACTGGATCCTCTGATGCAGGCTCTCTCATCAGGCTCAAACAAGGTATCAGCCAGGGTCTCTTATGAGGCTTAAGCAAGTCTCATCTAAACACTTGACTAGGAAAGGATTTGCTTCTAAGCTCATGTGGTTGTGGGCAAAATTCAAGTTCTTGGCACCTATTGGACTGAGGACCACAGTTTCTAGCTGATTGTTGGCCAGAGGCCACCTGCAATTCCTTGCTGCAAGAGCCTCCCAACAGGGATGCTTGCTTCATCAAAGCATGCAAGCCAAGAAAGCAATGGAGAGAGTTTGCTAGCAAGGTGCAAATTATGATCTTGATAATGAAATACTGGAGGTGACATTCCATCATCTTTACTATATTCTGTTGGATAGAAGAGAGTAACAGGTTGTACATACAGGGAAGCTGAGGTCACTAGGGGCCATCTTAGACTCCAATCTGTAACAGTCTCCTTTGGGTAAGCCTGGACCACTCCCATCCTCCTACCTTATTCTCTATCTTCCTTCACTTCGTTCTTCATGTGGAGCTTCAAAAGAATTGAAGTCCTCTTTTGCATCTTGCAATGGCCACAAAGAACCTGTCTGGGGTGAGGGGTCATTCCCACTTTCCCAGGGGCACTATACCACTGTTTCTTCTCTCTGTTGTTACAATCAATTCCAGCAAGCCTCATACCTTCTCCAAATGACAAGCTGACACTAGAGTTTATATTCATGTACTCCTTGCAGATTCTAGGGAACAAAAGTAAAACTTTGTCAAAAAGTGGCCCACCCTCTTCATCTGAGAGGACCTGTAAGTTCTGCAGGTTAGGAAACATCCTTCAGAGCAAGTGATAGCAGTCTTCATATTTTACAGGCACCCCTAAGCTTCATGAATGATTCTGTTAAACTGGTCTCATAGAGAGTAGGAGGAAAAACTATAGAACTTCTCACCAATCTGACGCTACTTGACTTTAACCACTATCCCTCATCTCACAGTCTTCTTGTACAAGCACAGAAAGTGCAGGAAGGTTTGAGGGCTGTGACTAATGGTCAGAAGCAGGTTTTGTCATCTATTGTAAGTGCTAGGGGGTTCAGGGTAAAGAGGATATAAGTTTTCCCTCGCTTAATAGGACACAGTGGTATGTAATACTCTTTGACCCCAGGAGTTGAGCCCTAGTTGCCAATTCTGAGAAAAATCTCCCTAAGCATCCTCTTATATGTGCAAGTCTAAGAAGAACTCTAGGTGTTAGGCTACCAGAGCCTCCTCTACACCATTAACCTGTAATCCTGGATCCTTGTAGCCAATCTAAGTACTGGTCCCAGAGTCTCACTTTATCTACTTCCTGCCATATCTTATATTTAGTTGACATTTTTAAAAAAGTGGTCACTTTGTCCATTGTCCTAGTGATATTTAGGTTTTGCACTCTTAGTTATTGCCTCTCTATCCTGTGTCTTTTCATTCTCCCAAAACAAGACAATCTCATTCACTCCAAAGCTTCAATTATTCAATAACTGTGAAATCTGAGCCTCAAGCCCCAATCACATCTTCATTTTTGCATCCCTATATTTACATGCACATTAGTAGAGCATGCAGAGAAGAGCTGAGGTTCCTTGGAAATGCTAAGTCATTTCTCATCTTGTAGAGAAGAATGAAAAACTATAGATTCTTTGAATGTTACAATTAAAAGGAAACTCTGAGATTGTCAACCCTCTTCATTTATCAGATTAGGTTCCTAAAGGAAAAGTTGTTTAGGAGAAGGTCAAATTAGTTTGCTTTACTCAAAGTGCACTGCTTTTTCTACTGTATAATATAGTTGTTTGGAAAAAAATACTAAAATCATACCATATTTACCAAAATTGCATATATTACAGGTATTATAGAATTAAAATCACATAATATATATAGATAGGATTTTAACTGAGAGTTGCTACATTTAAAAAAAAAAAACAAAACTTGTTTGGAAGTCTGTCCTAAGCTTGCATATTATAAATGAATTCTGCTTCTTTGTTTTATGAGAGTTGAAATCAGACCTCTTAAACAATGCTTACAGAAAGTACTGCTTCTCTTGCTACAATGGGTAGTGACCCATGTTGGGGGTGACAGTACAATTGAGTCTACCAGAATGTGAGAAAAGGAGTTTTTCTATTGCATCTACCAAAAAGGAAACTCCATTTTAGTTAGAAAGAAGCTTGCATTAATTCAACATTTGGATGAGGTCCAAAGTCAGTTGCAGTAAATCTTGATAACTACTGCTTGTTTCAAGCTAGAGCCAAGACGTTTGTTTATTTTAAACGCTTGCTCGATGGGTTACTCCCCTGGGAAAATGACCTTGTTTTCATCTCAGGCCCAAGGGAAGCTTCTTATGCTGTGGAATCTTATTCCAGAATGTGTCTGGAATGAAGAAAGTTGCAGCCTATACTCAGCTAGCATGATCATCTCATTCACTTCATCAACAAAGCTTTTGACTTTCTAAAATAAAAGTAGGAGGACTTGGAAATTTTAACGCTTCCCCTCGTCCTCCAACACCCTCATCCCCACCATCCAAAATCACAGCTGAGAACTCCTCAGTGCTACCTAGGTTACTTAGTTCTCTTTTACTTTTGGTGCCCCAGAGGTGACAGAAGTAACAACCCCCACACAGTCAGAGGAAACCCAGATGATTCTACGGATGCTGTGTGAGTATGAAGCAACTTGACAAGTAGGCCAACTGCAAATAACATGGGCATCTGGAAGGAGCAGAAAGCAGGTTTGGGTTGACATGTAAACATGGAGCCTGTGGTCACTCTAGAGTAATGCCCTTTCCTTCTTTATCTCCCGCCCCAACACACAAACAGTTAGGAAGGCATTTGCAATGCAGACATTGGTTAGGTTCCAAGCCTCTCCTGTACACACTTCTAATTTGTAAATATTCCTCAAGGTGATAGTACCTTTTGATATCTCAATAATTACTTGTTAATTTGATGATTATTTTTCTTTTATTATTATACTTTAAGTTCTAGGGTACATGTGCACAATGTGCAGGTTTGTTACACAGGTATACATGTGCCGTCTTGGTTTGCTGCACCCATTAATTCATCATTTACATTAGGTATTTCTAATGCTATCCCTCCCCCATTTCCCCACCCACTGACAGGCCCCGGTGTGTGATGTTCCCCTCCCTGTGTCCAAGTGTTCTCATTGTTCAATTCCCACCTATGAGTGAGAATACGTGGGGTTTGGTTTTCTGTCCTTGTGACAGTTTGCTGAGAATGATGGTTTCTAGCTTCATCCATGTCCCTGTAAAAGACATGAACTCAACTTTTTTTATGGCTGCATAGTATTCCATGGTGTATATGTACCACATTTTTTTAATCCAGTCTATCACTGATGGACATTTGGGTTGGTTCCAAGTCTTGCTATTGTGAATAGTGCCACAATAAACATACATGTGCATGTGTCTTTATAGTAGCATGATTTATAATCCTTTGGGTATATACCCAGTAATGGGATGGCTGGGTCAAATGGTATTTCTAGTTCTAGATCCTTGAGGAATCGCCACACTGTCTTGCACAATGGTTGGACTAATTTACACTCCCATCAACAGTGTAAAAACATTCCTATTTCTCCACATCATCTCCAGCATATGTTGTTTCCTGACTTTTTAATGATTGCCATTCTAACAGGTGCGAGATGGTATCTTATTGTGGTTTTGATTTGCATTTCTCTGATGACCAGTGATGATGAGCATTTTTTCATGTGTCTGTTGGCTGCATAAATATCTTCTTTTGAGAAGTGTCTGTTCATATCCTTTGCCCACTTTTTGATGAGATTGTTTGGTTTTTTCTTGTAAATTTGTTTAAGTTCTTGGTAGATTCTGGATATTAGCCCTTTGTCAGATGGCTAGATTGCAAAATTTTTCTCCCATTCTGTAGGTTGCCTGTTCACTCTGATGGTAGTTTCTTTTGCCACACAGAAGCTCTTTAGTTAAATTAGATCCCATTTATCTATTTTGGCTTTTGCTGCCATTGCTTTTGGTGTTTTAGTCATGAAGTCCTTGCCCATGCCTTTGTCCTGAATGGTATTGTCTAGGTTTTCCTCTAGGGTTTTTATGGTTTTAAGTCTAAAGTCTTTAATCCATCTTGAATTAAGTTTTGTATAAGGTATAAGGAAGGGATCCAGTTTCAGCTTTCTACATATGGCTAGACAGTTTTCCCAGCACCATTTATTAAATAGGGAATCCTTTCCCCATTTCTTGTTTTTGTCAGGTTTGTCAAAGATCAGATGGTTGTAGATGCGTGGTGTTATTTCTGAAGCCTCTGTTCTGTTCCATTGGTCTATATATCTGTTTTGGTACCAGCACCATGCTCTTTTGGTTACTGTAGCCTTGTAGTATAGTTTGAAGTCAGGTAATGAGATGCCTCCAGCGTTGTTCTTTTTGCTTAGGATTGTCTTGGCAATGAGGGCTCTTTTTTGGTTCCATATGAACTTTAAAGTAGTTTTTTCCAATTCTGTGAAGAAAGTCATTGGTAGCTTGATGGGGATGACATTGAATCTATAAATTACCTTGGGCAGTATGGCCATTTTCATGATATTGATTCTTCCTACCCATGAGCATGGAATGTTCTTCCATTTGTTTGTGTCCTCTTTTATTTCATTGAGCAGTGGTTTGTAGTTCTCCTTGAAGAGGTCCTTCACATCCCCTGTAAGTTGGATTCCTAGGTACTTTATTCTCTTTGTAACAGTTGTGAATGGGAATACACTCATGATTTGGTTCTCTGTTTTGTCTATTATTGGTGTATAGGAATGCTTGTGATTTTTGCACATTGATTTTGTATCCTGAGACTTTGCTGAAGTTGCTTATCAGCTTAAGGAGATTTGGGGCTGAGACAATGGAGTTTTCTAAATATACAATCCTGTCATCTGCAAACAGGGACAATCTGACTTCCTCTTTTCCTGATTGAAAACCCTTAATTTCTTTCTCTTGCCTGATTGCCCTGGCCAGTACTTCCAACATTCTGTTGAATAGGATTGGTGAGAGAGGGCATCCTTGTCTTGTGCCAGTTTTCAAAGGGAATGATTCCAGTTTTTGCCCATTCAGTATGATATTGGCTGTGGGTCTGTCATAAGTAGCTCTTATTATTTTGAGATACGTTCCATCAATACCTAGTTTATTGAGAGTTTTTAGCATGAAAGGCTGTTGAATTTTGTCAAAGGCATTTTCTGTACCTTTTGAGATAATCATGTGGTTTTTGTCATTGGTTCTGTTTATGTGATGGATTACGTTTATTGATTTGCGTATGTTGAACCAGCCTTGCATCCCAGGGATGAAGCCAACTTGATCATGATGCGCAAACTTTTTGATGTGCTGCTGGATTCCGTTTGCCAGTATTTTATTGAGTATTTTTGCATCGATGTTCATCAGGGATATTGGTCTAAAATTCTCTTTGTTGTTGTTGTTGTTGTTGTCGTCTCTGACAGGCTTTGGTATCAGGATGATGCTGGCCTCATAAAAGGAGTTAGGGAGGATTCCCTCTTTTTCTATTGATTAGAATAGTTTCAGAATGAATGGTACCAGCTCCTCTCTGTACTTCTGGTAGAACTCGGCTGTGAATCCGTTCTGTCCTGGACTTTTTTTGATTGGTAGGCTATTAATTATTGATCAATTTCAGAGCCTGTTATTGGTCTATCAGAGATTCAGCTTCTTCCTGGTTTAGTCTTGCGAGGGTGTATGTGTCTAGGAACTTATCCATTTCTTCTAGATTTTCTAGTTTATTTGCATAGAGGTGTTTATAGTATTATCTGATGGCAGTTTGTATTTCTGTGGTGATATCCCCGTTATCATTTTTTATTGCATCGATTTGATTCTTTTCTCTTTTCTTCTTTATTAGTCTTGCTAGTGGTCTATCAATTTTGTTCATCTCTTCAAAAAACCAGCTCCTGGATTCATCGATTTTTTGAAGGGTTTTTTGTGTCTCTATCTCCTTCAGGTTTGCTCTGATCTTAGTTATTTCTTGACTTCTGCTACCTTTTGAATTTGTTTGCTCTTGCTTCTCTAGTTCTTTTAATTGTGATGTTAGGGTGCCGATTTTAGATTTTTCCTGCTTTCTCTTGTGGGCATTTAGTGCTACAAATTTCCCTCTACACACTGCTTTAAATGTGTCCCAGAGATTCTGGTACATTGTGTCTTCATTCTCATTGGTTTCAAAGAACATCTTTACTTCTGCCTTCATTTCCTTATTTACCCAGTAGTCATTCAGGAGCAGGTTGTTCAGTTTCCATGTAGTTGTGCCATTCTGAGTGAGTTTCCTAATCCTGAGTTCTAATTTGATTGCACTGTGGTCTGAGAGACAGTTTGTTGTGATTTCTGTTCTTTTACATTTGCTGAGGAGCGCTTTACTTCCAATTATGTGGTCAATTTTAGAAGTGCGATGTGGTGCTGAGAAAAATTTACATTCTGTTGATCTGGGGTGGAGAATTCTGTAGATGTCTATTACGTCTACTTGTTGCAGGGCTGAGTTCAAGTCCTGGATATCCTTGTTAACCTTCTGTCGATCTGTCCAGTATTGACAGTGGAGTATTGAAGTCTCCCATTATTATTGTGTGGGAGTCTAAGTCTCTTTGTAGGTCTCTAACGACTTGCTTTATGAATCTGGGTGCTCCTGTATTGGATGCATACATATTTAGGATAGTTAGCTCTTCTTGTTGAATTGGTCCCTTTACCATTATGTAATGGCCTTCTTTGTCTCTTTTGATCTGTGTTGGTTTAAAGTCTGTTTTATCAGAGACTAGGATTGCAACCCCTGGTTTTTTTTTTTTTTTTTGCTTTCCATTTGCTTGGTAGATCTTCCTCCATCCCTTTATTTTGAGCCTATGTATGTCTCTGCATGTGAGATGGGTCTCCTGAATACAGCACACTGATGGATCTTGACTCTTTATCCAATTTGCCAGTCTGTGTCTTTTAATTGGGGCATTTAGCCTATTTACATTTAAGGTTAATATTGTTATGTGTGAATTTAATCCTGTCATTATGATGTTAGCTGGTTGTTCCTTTCCATGTTTAGTGCTTCCTTCAGGAGCTCTTGTAAGGCAGGCCTGGTGGTGACAAAATCTGTCAGCATTTGCTTGTCTGTAAAGGCTTTTATTTCTCCTTCACTTATGAAGCTTAGTTTGGCTGGATATGAAATTCTGGGTTGAAAATTCTTTTCTTTAAGAATGTTGAATATCGGCCCCCACTCTCTTCTGGCTTGTAGGGTTTCTGCCAAGCGATCCACTGTTAGTCTGATGGGCTTCCCTTTGTGGGTAACCCAACCTTTCTCTCTGGCTGCCCTTACCATTTTTTCCTTCACTTCAGCCTTGGTGAATCTGACAATTATGTGTCTTGGGGTTGCTCTTCTCGAGGAGTATCTTTGTGGTGTTCTCTGAAAAGCTGAAAATTCTAAAAACCAGAGTGCCTCTTCTCCTCCAAAGGATCACAGCTCCTTGCCAGCAACAGAACAAAGCTGGATGGAGAATGACTTTGACGAGTTGACGTAAGTAGGCTTCAGAAGGTCAGTAATAACAAACTTCTCCGAGCTAAAGGAGCCTGTTCTAACCAATTGCAAGGAAGCTAAAAACCTGGAAAAAAGGTTAGGTGAATGGCTAACTAGAATAAACAGTGTAGAGAAGACCTTAAATGCCCTGATGGAGCTGAAAACTATGGCATGAGAACTTCGTGATGCATGTGCAACCTTCAATAGCTGATTCGATCAAGTGGAAGAAAGGGTATCAGTGATTGAAGATCAAATTTATGAAATAAAATGAGAAGACAAGTTTAGAGGAAAAGGAGTAAAAAGAAACGAACACAGCCTCCAAGAAATATGAGACTATGTGAAAAGACCACATCTACGTTTGACTGGTGTACCTGAAAGTGACACAGAGAATGGAACCAAGTGGGAAAACACTCTTCAAGATATTACCCAGGAGAACTTCCCCAACCTAGCAAGGCAGGCCAACATTCAAATTCAGGAAATATGGAGAACACCACAATGATGATTGTTTTTCTTAGCTAAAGAAAGAAAACTGCAGAAGAAGAGCTTTGTGACTGGGAGGAAGATACCACAGGGACAATTTTGGTGCAGCTGGTTTTAGCCCTTGAAAAAACGTAGGAGGAGGGTTATTTGAACATGGCTGTAAGCCACGATCTTACTATCCCTGGAAATCTTTGTGTCTGGAGAGCAGAGGAGAGAAAAAGAAAGATAAGGTAAGAAAATAAAAAGGGACAAAAGTGACTAATAAAACAATACAGACAAAATTAGGCTGGGGCACACCTGGTAGGCCATCCAGTTGACACATTATAAATAGTCAATTTCTAGGAGCCAGACTTCCACTGCTAGTTTCTGCAAATACAGTCTTGTCTTCCATCTGATGTCATGTAAAAATTGCTTTGACCAGGACGCTTACTGAAGACACATTAAGATAGCAACAGCTTGTCTGGAAACAGTATGAGAATAGGCTCCTTAGTGAAGATCTCAAGATGACTCAATTTTTGTGTCAGGTGAAGCAGCCGAGGCTAGAAACGGTAATCTGTGCAAAACAATCTGTCAGGGACATCAGACCAGCACTGCTGCTTCTGCTATTGTTAGTTATAGGGCAGAAGTTGAAAAAGTGAAATGAGGAATGAGAGGCAACATAAACTCAATGATCAGATTCATAGACTAATCTCCCGAATAATTCTTCAGCTATCTCAAACACAATCTCTAAAAAAAGAATGAAACAAACAAAAACCCCAAATCTGAATGGAAAAATAATCTGCCAGTGCTCCATTCTCTTGGAAAGTTTACTTGAGGCATTCTGACTGAAATAATAATTCAATGGGGGAAGGAATAAGTGCAAGTCCCATCTTCTCATAACGAAAAAAGAAAAGTTGCTTACCGACACAAAAACTGCAGCACCTCCCCAACTATACTGGAGCAGGCCAAGGGGGAGGTGGTGTTTTCTTGGCAGTTCAGATTTTCAAAAACGAAAATTGTCCTATCTCATGTTCTATACTCACAGCACTCAGTGTTTATTAGTGGTAAGGTATTAATAAAAGCAGCATACTAGAAAATAGCTTCCTTAGAGGGGCACTCAAATTTTTATCAGGGTCTGTGGAAACCATTTAGTGCCCTGCAATTCAGCAACTAATAGCTGAGATACCAAATAAGTTTTGGCAAGAATCTAAGAACCAGGAACCTCTTGTTTAGGCCATGATTGCATCTGCTTATAAAGTAATAGTAAAACACAGGTGATTTGTTCATTCACAATGCTTTGGATCATAAAATTCAATTCTTGGATTCGAAAAACCCAGTAAGAAATATGTTGGCATTTAAGAAATTGGTTAAAAACATATTTTGCAGCTATAACTTTAATGAAAATAATGTTTTCCCAAACAGGTAGAATGAATAGCTTGACATAGAAGACACTTGCTGGCAACTTCACTTATAGTTTGTAATATGTAAAGGGAAGAGACAAATGTACTGGGAAGTTAGTATGTTAAAACACTACTAGTAATACAAGCATAGGTTCCCCGAGAAAAATGAAGAGCAAGAAGTAGTGAGAATCTTACGATAGTGTATTCAATTTTAAGAAAAAATCACTTATAACAATAGAGATTTACAAAACACATAAATTTGAGGTAGTCATTTACTTTATAGAATACAGTTTCATAGAGTGATGTCAACAAAATGACAGACTAGGAATCTTTAGGCTCTCTTTCCCTGACAGAGACACTGAGTTAACAACAATGTTTCGTTGGAAACATAAGAATAGACCGTGTATCTGCATTCTAGCTTGTTTGGGGGCTACACAAAGGACTAGTTTCTCTCTCTCCTAACTCCAGGTGCTGACAGGACCAGTGGCATAATATGGAAGCCATTGAAAACAGAGGATAACACTGAAGCATATTAGAGCTATAGTTCTCTGAGCAGATGCCAGCAGGAGCAAGAGATAAGAAAAGTTTTGAGAGGTCTTAGGACCTCTGAGTTTATTAGTGAAGATATTCCCTGCACAAGGCTAGCATGCAAAGTCTCGGAAAGGTGGTCATGTATTTCAAATGCCCAAATCTCAACAAAAAAATTACAACAGTGAAGTCTTCTGTGGAACCCCTCTAGTGAATTTTTCAGTCCTGTTATTGTATTTTTCAGCTCCAGAAATTTCTTTGATTTTTTTTATAATTTACAAAAAAAAGTGCTTTACAATTTACGAAACATTACAATGCATATGAAGAAACAGGAAAACATGGTACAAAGGACTAAAATTAAACTCCAGAAACCTACCCTAAAGAAATACATATCTATGCACTGAAATAAATAATTTAAAGTAACTATTATAAAGATGCTTATAAAACTGAAAAAGAACCCAGATATACAACTAAGTAAAATCAGAACAATAACAAATGAACAAAATGAGAATATTAACAAAGGGTTAGAAATTGATTTTTAAATACCAGACAAATTATTGGAGTAGAAAAACACAATAATTCGATGGAAAAAATCACTAGAGGGATTCAACAGAAGACTTGATCAGGCAGAAGACAGAATCCGTGACTTTGAAGGTAGATCATTTGAAATAATTGATTCAAAGGAGGAAAAAGGAAAGAAGGAAAGTAAAGAAACGCTAAGGGATGTATGAAACACTATATGTTTGATTTGTACAGGCCAATCTATATATTATGGGAATGTCAGAAGGAGAAGATAGAAAAAAAGGGGCACAGAGATTATTTGCAAAATAGTGGTTGAAAAACTTGCTACATCTGAGCAGAAAATGGACAGACAAATTCAAGAAACTCAAAGAAATACAACCAGGATAAACCCAAGATAACCATCCCAAGACACAAGACACAACATAATCAAACTGTCTAAAATCAAAGAAAAATAAATAATTTTGAAAGAAGCAAAAGAAAAGTGACTTATTGCAAGCTAGGAAATTTTAATAAGAATATCAGTGGATTTCTCAGCAGAAGCCTTGCAGGTCTGAGGGAGTGTGATGATATATTCAAGATGCTAAAAGAAAAAAATTGTTAAGGAAGAATATTGTTTTCAGAAAACTATACTTCAGATATAAAGATAAAGGAGAAAAAAAGACTTTTCCAGATTAAAAAAAAAAAGCTGAAGGAGTTTATTACCACTAGACATGCTCTACAAGAAATGCCAAAAGGAATCCTTCAAGTTGAAACAAAGGGACAGTAGATAGCAACATTAAGCCATACAAAAATATAAGGCTCTTAGTAATCTAAATACATGGACTAATACAGTAACCTGTATTATAGTAATTTTGGTGCATGAAATTTAAAAACATTAAAAATAATTGTAAATCTATGTTAATGGGTGTATAATATGTAAAAATGTATTTTGTAACATTAATGATAGAAAGTCAGGGGTGGAGCTGTAAAGCAGTAGTTTTTTAATGTGATTGAAAGTAACTTGTTTCAATTTAAATTTAAAATAGAATGCCATACCTTTCAGATGTTGTATGTAATTGAAATAGTACCTACAAAAATATCTATAGAATACACACAAAAGGAAATAAAAAAGGAGTCAAAACTTGTTGCTACAAAAAATTAATGAAACACAAAGGAAGCCAGTAAGAGAGGAAAGGAAGGACAAAAAGGTATAAAATAGGGGTACCTAATTTTTTGGCTACCTTGGGCTACACTGGAAGAAGAAAAATTGTCTTGGACCACACATAAAATACACTAACACAATAGCTAATGAGCTTTAAAAAAAAAAATCACAAAAAAAAAGCCTCATAATGTTTTTAAAAAGGTTACGAATTTGTCTTGGGCCACATCCAAAGCCATACTGGGCTACACTCAGCCTGCAAGCTGCAGGTTGGACAAGCTTGGTATAAGATACAGAAAACAATCAACAAAAATGACAATAACAAGTCTTCCCTTAACAGTAATTACTTTAAATGTAAATGAATTAAACTCTCTAATCAGAAGACATAGATTGGCTGAATGGATTAAAAAAAAAAAAAAACACGATCCAACTACATGCTCTCTAAAAAAGATTCACGTTTTAGATGTACAAATACATATAGGCTGAAACTGAAAGGATGGAAAAAGATACTGCATGCAAATAGTAACCAAAAGGAAGCAGAGGTTGCTATACTAATATCAGACAAAATAAGCTTTAAGTCAAAAATGTTACAAAAAGTAAAAGGGGACATTATATATTAATGAAAGGCTTAATTTATGAAGAAGATATAATATTTATAAATACTTATGCACCAAGCCTCAGAACTCCTAAATATGTAAATAAAATTTTGACAGAATTGAGGAAACAAATATCAACACTGTAGTTGTAGGAAACTTTCATTTCTTCATTTTCAGCAATAGATAGAATAACCAGACTGAAGATCAATAAGAAAATAAAGGACTCAGACAATACTATAGACTAATTGGATCTATCAAACATATACAGAGCATTTCACCCAACAACAGCAGAATATATATTTTTCTCAAGTGTACATAGAAGATCTTTCAAGATACAACAAGTTAGGCCATAAAACAAGTCTAACAAATTCTAGAAGATTAAAGCTATACAAACTACCTTTTCTATTCACAATGGAATAAAACTAGAAATCAATAGCAAAATGAAAAAATGCACAAATAAATGTAAATTAAACAACAAATTCTTAAATAACAAACAGGTCACAGAAGAAGTCACAAGGAAAATTAGAAAATACATTGGGACAAATGGAAATGAAAACACAACAAACCAAAACGTATGAGATGCAATGAAAGCAGTGCTAAAAGGAAGATTTATACATGTAAATTTGTACACTAAAAAAAAAAAGAAAGATCTTAAATCAACAACCTAACTCAAGAAACTAGAAAAAGAAGAACAAACTAAACCCAAAGTTCTAATAAAAGTTAGAGCAGAGATAAATGAAATCAGAAACAGAAAAACAACAGAAAGAAATCAACTAAACCAAGAATTGGTTTTTTTGAAGAGATAAGGAGAATTGACAAATCCTTAGCTAGATTAGCTAAGAAAAAAAAGATTCAAATAAATCAGAAATAAAAGAGTGTACGTTACAACCAATGTCACAAAAATAAGAAGAATAACAGAATATTATGAGCAATTTTATGTCAACAAATTTTATAACTTAGGAGAAATGGATGAATTCCTAGCAACACACAACTTATCAAGACTGAATCATGAAGAAACAGAGTATCTGAACAGACCAATAATTAGAAAGGAGATCGAATCAAAAATCAAAAACCTCCCAACAAAGAAAAGTATATGACCAGATGGTTTTACTGGAAAATTCTATGAAATATTAAAAGAATTAGCACGAATCCTGTTGAAACTCTTCTAAAAAATTAAAGAGAAGGGAACACATTCAAATTCATTCCGTAAGATCAGCATTACTCTGATACCAAGGCCAGACAAAGCACAAGAAAACTACAGACCAATATCTCTGATTAATATTGATGAGAAAAGCCTCAACAAAATACTAGAAAACTGAATTCAACAGCACATTAAAAGAATTTTATACCATGACCAGGAATTTATTCATGGAATGCAAGAATGTTTTGACATATAAAAATCAATCAAATTAATATACTGCATTAACAGAATGAAGACCAAAAGTCACATGATCATTGATATAGTGAAATTATGTGACAGCATTTAATACCCTTTCATAATAAAGTATTCAACAAACTAGAAATGGAAGGAAACTACCTGAACATAATAGAGGCCTTATATGAAACATCCACAGCTAACATCACATTCAATAGTGGAAAACTGAAAACTTTTTCTTTAAGATTGAAAGCAAGGTAAGGATCCCAGCACTTGTCACTTCTATTTAATCTAGTATTGAAAGTCCTAGTCAGATCAATCAAGCAAGAAAAAAATAAAAGGTATCCAAATTGGGAAGGAAGAGATAAAATTATTTCTATTCACAAACGACATAATCTTATATGCAGAAAACCTAAACATTCTGCAAAAATAAAAACTATTAAAACTAATAAATGAATTGAGCAAATTTACTGGGTATAAAATCAACACACAAAATGAGTTGTATTTCTGTATATTAACAATGAGCAAACGAAAACAAAATTAAAACAATTCCATTTGTAATGGCATCAAAAAGAAGAAAATACTTTGGAATAAGCCTAACCAAGAGGAGAAAGACATGTAAAAAACTACAAAACATTGCTGAAAACAATAAAACATTGCTGAAAAAAGTTAAAGAAGACACAAATAAATTGAACAATATTCTGTGTTCATGGATTGGAAGGCAATATTGTTAAAATGTCCATATTACCAAAACTGATGTACAGGTTCAATGGAATCCCTATTATTAATAAAATCCCAGTGGCATTTTATTGCAGAAATAGAAAAATTTGTACTAAAATTTATTTTAGAATTAGGGAAATTCATACTAAAATTTCAAAGGACAGCAAATAATCAGAACAATTTTGAAAAAGAACAAAGTTGTAGAACTCATTCTTACCAATTTCAAAACATATAAAGCCACAGTAATCAAAGTGTGGTATTAACATAACAACAAATATAAACCAATGGAATAGAAGAGATGATCCAGAAATAAACCCTCATTTGTATCATCAAACAATGTTCAACAAGGATGTCAAAACCACTCAAGAGGAAAAACACCACCATTCAACAAATAGTGCTGCAAAACTAGATATTCACCTGCAAAAGAATGGTGCACTGTTTCTTCTACTATATACAAAAATTAACTCAAAATGAATAAAAAGTCAAAATGTAAGACCCCCAAACTCTAAAGCTCCTAGAAGAAACTACATGGAAAAAACTTTACGACATTGGACTTCGCAATGTTTTCTTAGGTATGAAAACTAAAGAACAGGCAACAAAAGCAAAAATAAACAAATGGGACTACATCAAACTTTAAACCTTTTGTACATCAAAGGACACAATCAACAGAGTGAAAGGGCAACCTACAGCATGAGAGACAATATTTTCAAATCATATATCTGATAAGGAGTTGATATCCAGAATACATAAAAACTCTTACAACACAACAAGAACAAAATCAAATAACCCAATTTTTAAAATTGGCAAAGGATTCGAATAGACATTCAAATATCTATTTATCTCCAAGGATGATATACAAATAGCCAACAAGCATTTGAGAAGATGGTCAACATCACTAATCACTAGGGAAATGCAAATCAAAATCACAATGAGATACTAACTCATACCCATTAGGGTGGCTACTATCAGAACAACAGAAAATAACATGCATTCGTGAGAATGTCGAGAAATTGAAACCTTGTGCACTGTTGGTGGGATTGTAAAATAGTCCAACTGCTATGGAAAACAATATGGAGGTCCCTTAAAAATTAAAAGTAGAGCTACCATATTATCCAGCAATTCAACTTCTAACCATATATCTAAAAAAATTGAAAGCAGAGTCCTGAAGAGATATTTGCACACCCATGTTCACACAGCATTATCCACAAATCTGAGAGGCAGAAGAAATGTAAATGTCCATCAAATGACAAATGGATAAATGAAATGTGGTACATACATAGAGTGGCATATTAATCAACCTTAAAAGGAAATTCTGATACAAACACTACAACATTGATAAATCTTGAGAAAATTATGCTAAGTGAAATAATCCAGTAATAAAAACACAAATACTATATGATACCCCTAGTCAAATTCATAGGAACAGTAGAATAATTGTTACTAGGGTTGGGGGAAGGGGGAAAGGAGCAGTTGTTGTTTGATAGGTATAGAGTTTCAGTTTTATAAGATAAAAAAGTTCTGAAGATCTGTTTCACAACAATGTAAATATATGTAACACTACTAAACTGTATATTTAAAAATGGTAAGCTAGTAAATTTTTTTGGTTTTTTACTGTGAAAAAAGGACAATTTCATAAAGTATACTCAGTAGAATTTTAAAAATATTTGATATACTTTTTTCTCTTTGTAGATCCTCCATGACCTTTCTCTCAGTATCTACACATTTTAATATTAACAGTAGTTCTAATTATTATTCAGAATACAAGTAGTAATTAATAGAGCCAAAATAGATATGAAGCCAGATCTGTGTAACTCCAAATCTGTGCACATTTTACCATAAAAATGTAACTTTTTCTTTGCAGCTTAGTTTTATGTTGTTTTTCTAACACATGATCTAAAGGAAAAGGAGAATGTTCATCTGAGAGAATCCTCAAAAGATTTGTATTTTTACTTAAGGAGAAGGAAAAGGAAGGAAAGTAATTAATCTTCTGTTCCATAGAAGACCAGGAAGATGTTCTGTGAGGAAGACATAGGTGGAAACACGGAAAGCAGAAAAGACAACTTGGGGGTGGCCGGGAGATAACAGAAGGTAACCAGAAAATGAGAAATTATAAGAATAGTTCTGACTCTTAACTCCTCACAAACAGCCCATAACTCATTATTTCTCTGGCTCCCTAACGAGTCTCACCTTTTTATTACCTCCATCTAGGACACTGTCTCTGCCAGGCTACTGGAGCTGCCACCATGACTTATTTCTGAAGAAATCCCTATTTCTCTGTCTGGCAGTTGGGAAGTCTGGGAGAGTTACTCAGACCTCAGTAGAGACAGAAAAGTATTCCAAGTATAATATCTAAATGCATATTCTCAAACACTATCATTCTTAGAAATTAAATTCCATAGTATTAAAAATACTGCCTTATACATTAGATGGCTTATGGGACTGCTGTTGAAGCCCTGCCTAGGTCCCCTTTACTGAGAGGCGGCACCCACCTACCATGAGCTGGCTGCAAAAAGGATACAGCTCCACTTTTCTCCTAGAACTGCTGTGAGCTGACAGGAATTGCCTTGTATAAAAATGCCTGACCAGCATGGCCAACATGATGAAACCCCGTCTCTACTAAAATACAAAAATTAGCCGGGCATGGTGGTGGGCACCTGTAATCCCGGATATTCGGGAGGCTGAGGCAGGAGAATCGCTTGAACCCAGAAGGGGGAGGTTGCAGTGAGCTGGGATTGAGTCACTGCACTCCAGCCTGGGCGACACAGCGAGACTCCGTCAAGGAAGGAAGAAAGGGAAGAAGGGAGGGAGGGAGGGAGGGAGGAAGGAAGGAAGGAAGGAAGGAAGGAAGGAAGGAAGGAAGGAAGGAAGGAAGGAAGCCTGCGAAATTATAAGCATAGCTTGTGGTTGATGACTCAATAATTCAGGGCTACAAAAGCTCAACCCCTTTGCCTCAATTTGGGATAATACTGTGGTATTATTTTATGCTCTAGAGCTTCTCATGTGATGGGTGAAGCCAGACTTTAGCCAAAGCCTATTTTCGTTTGGCCTTCCCCCCGCCCTATCCTGCTGTCTGTAGTTTTTCACAGCTTTTTCCCATGTCAGCACTCCCTCAATAAACAACTTGCAAAAAAAATCCTGGTATCAGGCTCTGTTCAAGGGAACCAAACCTAAGACATGGAGAAAATAGATTTCTAAATCTAATTGCCTGGGAATCTAATTGGTATATAGGTTTTGTTTTGTTTTTTTATGTGTGTGTGTGATGGAGTCGTGCTCTGTTGCCCAGGCTGGAGTGCAGTGGCACGATCTCAGCTCACTGCAAACTCCACCTCCTGGGTTCACGCCATTCTCCTGCCTCAGCCTCCCGAGTAGCTGGGACTACAGGCGCCCGCCACCACGCTCATTTTTTTTTGTTGTTGTTGTTTGTTTGTTTGTTTTTGTATTTTCAGTAGAGACGGGGTTTCACCGTGTTAGCCAGGATGGTCTCAATCTCCTGACCTCGTGATCCGGCTGCCTTGGCCTCCAGAAGTGCTGGGATTACAGGCGTGAGCCACCGCACTCAGCCGGTATATAGGTGTTTTTATAGAAAAATGCATTTCAAATTCTCACAACCAATCTATTAAAACATTTTTGAAAATAAGCCTGTGTATGCATCTAAAACTAAGAAACATTTTTTTTTCAGGTTTTACTATTAAGTAGCCCAGGTAAACACATATGCAGAGAAATAACTAAAGTCTCCTTCTTCCGGGTAATAGCAGACTAAATAACTCAGAACTATCCTCCTGCTGAAGGCAATAGGAAGTTTGGCAAAGTATTTTTAAATTCTGCTTAAAAATGTCAGAGAACTAATAAAATAGTGAAGAATTATGAGACAAGATCCATGGAAAGATGGAGGCTTAAGGAGGTGAGCTAGAATTTGGAGGCACTTTTCTCCTGGGAGAAATTCACCAACTCTACCCAGGGGCTCCCAAATTAAGTGCACTTTTAATAGCCTCTGGGAGATAAGGGTTCACACAATTAACTCCAGAGCCTGCTGAAAAGAAAAGGATTTATGTGAACATTTTGGGAGTAAGGATAAACCAAAAATAGGCCCTCCTAGAGATGGTAGCTTAGCTACCAATATTTTCTCTCTTTTTTTGTTGACTTTTATATGAAGTTCAGAGGTACAGGTGCAGGTTTGTTATGAAGGTAAAATTGTGTCATGGAGGTTTGTTGTACAGATAATTTTGTCGCCCAGGTATTAAGCCTAGTACCCCTTAGTTATTTTTCCTGATCCTCTCCCTCCTCCCATCCCCCACCCTCAAAAGGGCCCTAGTGTGTGTTGTTCGCCTCTATATATCCACGTGTTCTCATCAGTTAGCTCCATTTATAAGTGAAAACATGCAGTATTTGGTTTTCTGTTCCTGTGTCAGTTTGCTAAGAATAATGGCCTCCAGCTCCATCCATGTCCTTGCAAAGGAAATGATATTCTTTTTATGGCTGCATAGTATTCCATGGTGTATATGTACAACATTTTCATTATCAAGTCTGTCATTGATGGGCATCTAGGTTGATTCCATGTCTTTGCTATTGTGAATAATGCTGCAATGAACACAAATGGGCATATGTCTTAGTAATAGAATGATTTACATTCCTTTGGGTATATACCCAGTAATGAGATTGCTGGGTCAAATGGTATTTCTGTTTTTAGGTCTTTGAGGAATTGCCACACTGTCTCCACCATGGTTGAACTAATTTACACTCATACCAACAGTGTATAAGCATTCGTTTTTCTCCACAACTTGGCCAGCATCTGTTATTTTTTTTTTTACTTTTTAATAGCCATTTTAACTGGTGTGAGATGGTTTCTCATTGTGGTTTTGATTTGCATTTCTCTAATAATCAGTGATGTTGAGCTTTTTTTCATATGATTGTTGGTCACATGTATGTCTTCTTTTGAGAAGTGTCTGTTCACGTCCTTTGCCCACTTTTTAATGGGGTTGTCTGTTTTTTCTCATAAATTTGTTAAGTTCCTTATACATACTGGATGTTAGACTCTCATCAGATGTATAGTTTGCAATTTTTTTTCCATTCTGTAGGTTTTCTGTTCACTTGCTTGATAGTTTCTTTTGCTATGCAGAAACTCTGTAGTTTAATTAGATTCCATTTGTCAATTTTTTCTTTTGTTGCAATTGCTTTGGGGGTCTTTGACATGAAATCCTTGCCTGTTCCTGTGTCCTGAATGGTATCCTATGTTGTTTTCCAGGGATTTTATAGTTTGGGGTTTTACGTATAAGTCTTTTATCCATCTTGAGTTAATTTTTTTATATGGTATAAGGAAGGGGTCCAGTTTCAGTCTTCTGCATATGACTAGCCAGTTATCCCAGCACCATTTATTGAATAGGGAATCCTTTCCCCGTTTCTCATTTTTCTTAGGTTTGTCAAAGATCAGATAGTTGTAGGCATTTGGCTTTATTTCTGGGTTCTCTATTCTGTTCCATTGGTCTGTGTGTCTATTTTTGTACCAGACAGATTCACAGCTGAATTCTACTTAGATGTACAAAGAGGAGCTGGTCCATACCATTTATATTGAAACTATTCCAAAAAATTGAGGAGGAGGGACTCCTGTCTAACTCATTCTATGAGGCCAGCATCATCTTGATACCAAAATCTCACAGATGCAACAAAAAATGCAAACTTCAGGCCAATATCCTTGATGAATCAATGCAAAAATCCTCAACAAAATACTGGCAGACTGAATCCAGCAGTACATCAAAAAGCTTATCCACCACAATAAAGTAGGCTTTATCCTTGAGATGCAAAGTTGGGTCAACATACACAAATCAATAAATGTGATTCATCACATAAACAGAACTAAAGACAAAAACCACATGATTATCTCAATAGATACAGAGAAGACTTTTGCTAAAATCCAACACCCCTTCATGTTAAAACTCTCAATAAACTAGGTGTTGAAGGAACACACCTCAAAATAATAAGAGCTGTCTCTATGACAAACCAACAGCCAACATCATACTCAATGGGCAAAAGCTGGAAGCATTTTCCTTGAAAACCAGCATAAGACAAAGATGCCCTCTCTCACCACTCCCATTCAATACAGCATTGGAAGTCCTGGCCAGAGCAATCAGGCAAGAAAAAGAAATAAAAGGCATCCAAATAGGAAGAGAGAAAGTCAAACTATTCCTGTATCTAGCAAACCTCATAGTCTCAGCCCAAAAGCTTCTTGAGCTGATAAGCGACTTCAGCAAAGTCTCGGGATACAAAATCAGTGTGCAAAAATCACTAGCAGTCCTATGCACCAACAAGAGACAGGCTGAGATCCAAATCAGACACATAATCCCATTCACAACTGCCACAAAAAGAATAAAATGCCTAGGAATACAGCTAACTAAAGAGGTGAAGTATCTCTATAAGGACAACTACAAAACACTGCTCAATGAAATCAGAGATGACACAAACAAATTGAAAAACATTCCATGTTCATGAATAGAGAGAATCAATATAAAAATGGCCATATTGCCCAAAGCAATTTATAGCTTCAATGCTATGCCTATTAAACTACCATTTAGGTTCTTTACAAAACTAGAAGAAAACTATTTTAAAATTCACATGAAACAAAAAATGATCTTGAATAGTCAAGATAATCCTAAGCAAAAAGAACAAAACTGGAGGCATCATGCTACCTGACTTCAAACTATACTACAGAGTTACAGTAACCAAAACAGCATGGTACTAGTACAATACTTTCAATATTTCAAATTGAACAAATATAATCCTACATTGCTAGTAACCCCAGTCATCTACCAGAAATAAAAGTAAGTCCTTCCTGGAGTAAAATAATTTCATCCTAGGCCTCCAGTTATTTCTATAAGTAATTTACAAAGTATCTCAGTCAGTTTGGGCTCCATTCTTATGACCTAATTACCTCCCAAAGGCCCACCTTTTAATATCATCCATTATGGATTACAGTTTCAACACATGAATTTTGGGAAAAAATATGCAGTTTATAATGCAAGGTCTGACATACAATATAGTAATCAGACCCAGCAGTAGATAAAATGACATGAACAAATCAGCAGGAACAACAGACAGTAGAGATGAACCCACAAAAACTCCACACAGTGGACTTAGTAGAGAGGCACTTTAAAATAACAATAGTCATTATGTTCAAGAAAATGACAAAAATTTCAGCAACATATTGGAAATGGAAATATATAATCACAGATTAGAACTCAATGGATAACATGAAAGGGTATAGCAGCAGGTAAAAAGTGGTGAGGAGAGAATTACTGAATTGAAGGAGAGATCAGAAGAAAAAAATCCATAATGAAACCACAAACAAATGGGGGAAAACCTAGAAGAGAAGGTAGAAGACACAGAGGATAGAGTAAGAATCTAATAAGTAACAAGACATGGAGTCTCAGAGAGAGAGGAAAGAGAGAAAATGGTCAAAAGCAATATTTAAAGAGATAATGACTAAGAATACCTCAATGTGAATAAAACCACAGATTCTAAAATCTCTTACAAAACCCAGAGAGTTAACTAATCAATTTCAGCTTTCTAAGGATAAAATTTTTTAAATTTAAGCATACTTTTAGAAATGGTATCTATAGAACAGAAATAATAGTCATACCACCAGGATTACTGTAAGATCATATACGGTAGCATATTTGGACACTATATAGAAATTAATTGTGATCTCAAGTGTTTGGTGTTTTATTTTAATATAATTCTAAATTAATTAATTTACTAAGAGTTAAACATCCTGTAAAAGTCTTGACACAATAATAAGTCTTAAAAATGTTAGGTAAAAATACTCCACAAAATTAGTAGGTTTAACTCATATAATAAACACTCATTGCAATATATTAGTTATAATTTATTAATTGTTCTCCCTCTTAGCCTTTATAGTCTTTGTCTGTGATATTTATCAATCTTAAGAAGCTGTTGGAATACTCTGGAATTACTGGAGCCAAGTAGGATTTTTCTGGCATCAAGGAAGGAACACGGAAGAAAATTAGCAGACTAAATTTACAACCATAATTCAATAGTCCCTAGATGATTGTGATATGAGATCAATATTCATTTGTATGCATGTGAAGATAAATATCATGAAAGTTCCAGTATTTATATGATGCCCAAATAAGTCTTTTTTTTAAAAAACCCATATCCGATTTTCAAAAACTGCCATTAGATAATTATAGAAAGTTATAGTGCCAGAAAGTTAGGAAAGGAGAAAACTTGAAACTAGCTCATAAACATTTCAAGAACCTAATGAGGGTTATTTTCACCTACAGATATTGATCAAACTCCAGAAGAGGACAGAGTAGTCAGCCAAATTTACTATCCTCACATGACCTTTCTTGGTTGTTTATCTTTTTTGTCCTCTGTTGAATTTCAAATCAAGTGTCTCATGTTAAAGCAAAAGAAAATTTTACTAAGTGAATTAAAGGAGCTGGCTTCCAGAGCCAAGTGAGCAAGGAAGCACCAAAATGATTTCTCCCCCCTGACATATTAACTTTCAAAATTTTAACTGTAGGTAGTTGGAATTAGGGATTCTTCAACCAATAAAAAATAGTCTACCTGTACTCCACTATCATAGTACCTTCCACTCAGTACAATACTAGATGATTTTCTTTTCACGTTAAATTTCATTACAATGTTTTCAGCAGGAGCCAAGTTTCCAAGAATGAAACACAATTATAGGTACACAATTATAACCATAGAAAATTAACAATAGATTTAAATTCATGTCAATAAATTTTGAGTTAATTTGCTTACTAAATATGTATTTAGTGATCACTTACAGAAGACAAGCACAGAAATAGATGAAAAGATACAAATCTAACTTGAAGGAGGTTGCACTTTACAGGTGGACATTTATGCAATCCACAATTACAGAATTGTTCCATAACTGCTGAGATGCACAACACTTATATAAGATATTTTGGAACTACATGCAGTTGCTTCTAAGTATTGTTGGGAAAATTGGGGAAAACTTCAGAGAGGTGCGTCAAAGAGCTAGGAGAGAGAGAAGCATCAAAAGGACCAGGCATTCTAGTCTACAAGAATAACTTGGGCAACTGACTTACAACACGCAAAAAAAAAAGTGGATACTAGAAATTACAATATTCATGTTGCTGAAGCATGAAAAAAAGGAAAAGTAGAAAATTAGGTTATTTAGATTGGTATGGACCAGATAATAAAAGAACCAAGATTTCATTCAATAGGCTGATTGTTTTCAAAAGAACCCAATGGATTTTCAAGCACCCCTGCAGAATCCAAAGAGAGACAAATAGATGAAGATCCAGGCCATTTCTCTTCCAGTAGACTGACATCATTTTATCCATTTTATATTTTGGGAATTCAGGCAATATTTTATTGAAAATCACTTTTATAAGCAATGAGAGCCACGAAGTAATGCTAGCGAGGTTTTCCCAAGAGCTGAATTAATCAGAATGTGTTTCACAGCATTAGTTTCAAACATTTTCAGTATATTTCCATTTTCAAAGCCATATTGTCTATTGGAGATATGAAAGTAAAACAGAGGTAGGCATACAAAAAATGACTGAGGGCACCGATTGGGTTCTAACAAACAGTATTTTTGCTATTTTGGATCATCTTTAAGCAGATGACAACATACTATATATAGCATGCATAATCCTGTTCCTCTTGAAGTTACCAGGTCTTGTTTGACAGTCTCAGATCTGTCTTTTAATGAACAATATTGTTACATCTTATAGCCCTTCTTAAATATACTTCAACATATATGAATAATAAATAAATTACTGGTAGCAGAGCTCCCCACCTTAGGAAATATGAATCCATAATTCTGAATTCTAACATCACACAAAACTAATTTGTGTGACCTTTAATGAAAACTGAATTCTTGTTTACATAATGGAGAATTCATTATGTAGGAGTAGTCTAGGCATTAATCATTAAGCAGAGCCAAAAAGGAGAGAAATAGCAAATGCTTATCTTCAGATCTCTACACATAAAATCTCTATTTGGTAAAATCTAGTTGGTATGAAAATGACTCTTTAAACCTTCCAAAGTAATTAGAGCATTTTCAAAAATGTTTTCTTATAAAATATGGCTCCCAAAATAGTTCATACTGGTTTTTTTGAGAAGGTACGATTTTTTAAAAATCTACATATAAACCTCAGAATTCATTCTGCCATTATTGGTGAAAACATAGAAACAAGAACAATTGCACCATATGGAAGACTGTCTAGACAAGAATGTTAGGGGTTATGACTGAAATAATTTATTATTTGCTGAGAGCCAACAGTATGCTTAGCATTAGACAACACATCAAGAGAATAGGACTGTAGCCATTGAACTCATAATTTAAGCCAGACACACAAACAACCAAATCATAAATCATAACAGCTAAGAAAATTGTGTGAATTTCACAGGAATGAATTTGGGTGTTGATTTACTTTCTTAGCAATAAAAAATTAAGAGATGCCAGAAATAATCATCATAAAGATTATCAACTCATGTTATTAATCAAGCCCCAGAATTAGCTACCTGACTGAATTTTAAAAAGCAAATTTGTGACATTTAACAATCATGGGAATGAGTATTTTTTGCAGCAGCATTTATAAAACATTTTATCACATGCTGATGTTATGAAAAGCAAATTACGCTTAATGTTCATACCTTCTTTGTGTGCATACATTTACTATCACCCATTTTTTCATTCTTTCTTGCCTTCGTGATCACTGCTCTTTTAATAAATAAAAAGAGTAAGCCAGTTAGATTAATTTTCTGTTTTTTATTTAAGGGCACATTTTTACATGCAATCGTATGGATGTAAATGTCACCCCTGCTCAAGAAACCTCAAATATTTTTATTGTTGTCACCCTTCCAAAGAGTGCTAAAAGTATTAAACAATAGTCAGCTTTGAGATTAGAAACCTATGCTAGGGTTTAATTCATAAATATTCTGTGTTACACTGCTGTGGAAATTAGGTGGTTTTAGACAGTGGTTTTTAGGCTTTGACTAACATAACATCTCCAGACCTTTGTTCCTTTACCTAAAATATGGGTAATACACAGAGTTTTACAAGAATTAAATATGGGAAATCTATAAAACAGGTGGCCTTGGTAAAAATAACAGTGAGCAAGTATCTATTATTTAAATAACATAGTAATAATGTTTCTGCATGTATGAGTTTATCATGCTAGAAAAATATAACAAAAACCAGAGCTAACAGAAACAGAATTATTTACAGTAAAACCCCAAGGAAAGGAAAGTATTTGCTTTACGTTTTTTGAGAAACAGAAGGTTAAGAATTAGGGGAGAAATCTCCAAGAGACACAATTGTTTCATTTAAGAACAATTCTATATAAAGTTCATAGCTGTTTAACAGGAGTGAATGCAAGTTTAAGATTAGTGCTTTGAAAGTGAGTTGTTGAAACCCATGAGCGTGAAGTCACGTTTACCTAGATAACGGCAGGATGTCCAACCAAGAAGACCCACGTGTGTGTCCAGATAATGTAATACAGATACCTACATATAGTTAGAATAAGATCCTAGTAAGATCACATTCTATAAAATGTGCTGCTTAGCTGGTTTTACTAACCAATGGCCTTAGTATCAAGACTAAGGTCAAAAGTAGGGTACACATCATCGAGACACACAGAGTAATCCCTGCACAGGCTGTTTAATACTGGAGTTAATGTAAATTACAAGGGGATTTGTCTAGATTCTATTTATTTCATTCCACAAATACTTCTTGAAACTTATTATGTGCCAGGGATTCATAGGCACTGGGAATACAAAAGAAACAGAGTAGGCAAAACAATAAAAACAAATAAGACAAACAAAGACTTTTATTATGCTTACCTTCTATTCAGAGAACACAGAAAATACACACACAAGTGAGTAAGTCTCCTAATATACTCAAAGGTGGTGTGAGGTATGGAATACAAAGTAGGGAAGTGGGAGGGAATGAGCTGGAGAAATGAAGGATGCCACTCTAAAGATCTAGACCAGAAAAGACCTCACTGTGAATATGATATTGAAATCAAATATTTGAAGAAGCAAAATCTTAAACTAGCAATCCATGCATATGTCCATGGAACAAACATGCCAAGAAGAGGGAAGAGCAAGTTCAAATTGCCTAGAACAGCGCCTGGCATGGAGCAAGTATCTCCAATATTTCTTCAATGAAAAGGAAAACTGTGTTGGGCTAAGCAAGATGAGTTTTGGGGAATGACAAGAGGAGGAGAGTCATTCTTTTCTTCTTTTGGTGATGGGACACTCAACAAACAACAGAGGAGCAGATGCATCTGCCAGAGAGGTGAGCTGGTTCTGCAATGCCAGATGCCACCATGACCACTGAAAGCCACTGTGGCATTTACTTGGGATGGGGCATCTAATCCCTTGGTTCTGTCCTGCCCACTCAACATAACTTTGACTTTGTTCTCTTCAGTTACTAAATCCATGGCTCAGCAATGAACTCCCCACTCCCAGCAACTCTAAGAGGCTGCTCCTGAGGTCTCTCCCAGCCCATGAACTCTGATGCAGTGCATTCCTGCCAGGAACTTCATTTCAGCTTCAGGTGCAGGTGCAGGTACCGCAACTTACATCTCTTTACATGACCAGCTCTACAGAGTCCACAGTAATGGCACTGCCATTTTATAATGACAATTGGCACAAATCAGTTAGTCTACACTGGACAAATATAAGGACAAATATAGCACTTATTTTTCCTATTTTTCATATTATCAAGCAACAGTCATAAAGCAGTCAATTAAGTTAATTGAATTGGAATAAGGAGAAAATTGTTTATAATTACCTAGAAACTCACCTTCTGTATTTCACAAGGAAGAGAATGCAATTCAGAGTCTCAACAGTTTATGGCATGCATGTTACAAAAGTATATCTCTTCTATGTACATTTTATGAGTTATAGTTCATTTACATTGGCTCACATAAACACTCAAGTCTCTAAAATTGAGTAGTGTGAACAGTGCCCAGGTTAAAAGTAGACTGGAAAGAATTTGCTAATATATACAACTATAATAATTTGAGAGGCTGTAATGAGCTGTGGGTTAGCCCCGTCATTTATTCCTGCATCTCACCATGATCCTTTCCTGCAGCCGTTTTGCAAACATCCATTCCTTCCCTTCCCTGGGACAGATCTCAGCGACGAAAACTCTAAGTCTCTAATTTATTGAATGTTCACTCTATGCTAGGCCCTGAAGGAAGGGTGCCACATACAATGCCTCTTTTAAAATCACCAATAACCTGGGAAAGAAGGTAATCTTATTATCCCTGTTTTATGAAAATTAAAGCGCAGGTATGTCAAATAATTTGTTCAGAGTTACATAGCTTAAGTTCCCAAAGCAGGATTAAACTGTGGGGCTTAAACAGTAGGATACAGAATTAAACTGTAGGATACGAGAACTTGAGATTTTGGTTATATTCTCCACATGCTTAAGTATTAATCCTGATAGGAGAGCAGGATCAGGCAGGGGCTGGTAGTGTCAGCCTGACAATATTAAACAGCTTCCCAACGGACCCCCTGAAGCAAACAATCTTATATGTCTCCCTTCCCTCTTGGGGGAAAAAAAAAAAAAGCCTGATTTTATTTGAGATAGGAATGTACCTAGCTAAATACTTTTCTTATCATCCCTTCCAGCTAGAGTTGGCTATGTGACACATGACTAATAATATTTAAATAAGAGGCTGAAAGAAAATCTGGGAAAGGCTATGTTTACCTAATAAATGGGGACAAGTTGGACCAGAATATTCCCTCCTTTATTCCTTTCTCAAATGTAGACAAGAAGCTGGTAGAACTGCAAGCACCATCTTAAAGCCATAAGGAAAATCACAGAGATCTTGGCAGCGAATTTGAACTGCTGAACCCACAGCAGACCACCTACCCTCAGACATCTTATTACAAAAAGAAAATATAGGCATACCTTGGAGATATCACACGTTCCCTTCCAAACCACTGCAATAGACTGAGTATTGCGATACAGCCAGTTACACATTTTTTGGATTCCTAGTACCTATAGAAGTTACGTTTATACTATACTGTAGTCTACTAAGCATGCAACAGCATTAGGTCTAAATAAATAGTGTATATACCTTAATTTTAAATACTTTATTGCTAATGATCATCTAAGTTTTGCTTGTTGAGGGTCTTACCTTGATGTTGACAGCTGCTGACTGATCAAGGTGGTGGTTGCTGAAGGTTGGGGTGGCTGTGGCAACTTCACAAAATAAGACAGCAATGAAGTTTGCCATATTGATTGACTCTTCCTTTCATGAAAGATTTCTCTATAGCATGGAGTGCTGTTTGATTTAATAGCAACAGGGTCTTGCTATGTTGCCTAGGCTAATCTCCAATGCCTGGCCTCAAGCGATCATCCTGCCCCCGCCTCCCAAAGTGCTCGGATTAGACATGAATCACTGAAACCAGCCTAGAACTTCTTTCAAAATTAGAGTCAATCCTCTCAAACCCCGCCACTGCTTTTTCAACTCGGTTTATTTAATCTTCTAAATCCTTTGTTGTCATTTCAACAGTGTTCACATTGTCTTCATCAAGAGTAGATGCTATCTCAAGAAACCACTTTCTTTGCTCATCCATATGAAACAACTCCTCGTCTGTTCAAGTTTTATCATGAGATTGTAGCAATTTAGTCACATCTTCAGGCTCCACTGCTAATTCTAGTTATTTTGCTATTTCCACCTAAGTCACCAACAGTGACTTCCTCCACTGAAGTCTTGAACCTCTCGAAGTCATCCATTAGGGTTGGAATCAACTTCTTCCAAACTCATATTAATGTTGATATTTTCACTTGTTCCCATGAAGCATGTATGTTCTTAATGACATCTAGAATTGTGAATATTTTTCAGAAGATTTTTCATTTACTTTGCCCAGCTCCATCAGAGAAATCACTATTTATGGCAATGATAACCTTACAAAGTACATTTCTTAAGTAATACAACTAGAAACCAGCAAGCCAGAATGATTCCTGGATCCGTGGACTTCAGAATGGATGTTGTGTTAGCAGGAATGAAAACAACATTCATCTCTTTGTACATCTTCATCAGAGCTCTTGGGTGATCAGGTGTGTTGTCAATGAGCAGCAATATTTTTCTCGGAGCAGTATGTCTCAACAGTGGGTTTGAAATATTCAGTAAACCATGCTATAAACAGGTGGGCTGTCATTCAGGTTTTATTGTTCTTTTTATAGAGCACAAGCTGAGTCCATTTAGCATACTTCCTTTTTTTTTTTTTTTTGAGACGGAGTCTAACTCTGTCCCCCAGGCTGGAGTGCAGTGGCACATTCTCAGCTCACTGCAACCTCCGCCTCCCAGGATCAAGCAATTCTCCTGCATCAGCCTCCCGAGTAGATGGTATTACAGGCACCTGCCACCACACCCGGCTAATTTTTGCATTTTTAGTACAGACGAGGTTTCACCATGTTGGCCAGGCTGGTCTCAAACTCCTGACCTCAGGTGAGCCACCGGCCTCAGCCTCCCAAAGTGCTAGGATTACAGGCATCAGCCACCATGCCCAGCCCATTTATTATAATTCTTAAAGAATTTTCAGAACAGCCAATGAGCATCGACTTTAAATTAAAGTCACCAGCTGCACTAGCCCCTAACAAGAGTCACTGTCTTTTATAGGTGAAGTTCGTGACACTCCCAGACAATTACAATAGTGACATCAAATATCACTGATCACAGACCACCATAACAAATATACTAATAATGAAAAAGTTTGAAATATTGTGAGAATTGGCCAGGAGTGGTGGCTTATGCCTGTAATCCCAGCACTTTGGGAGGCCAAGGCAGGTGGATCACGAGGTCAGGAGTTCAAGACCAGCCTGGCCAACATGGTGAAACCCCGTCTCTACTAAAAATACAAAAATTAGCCAGGTGTGGTGGCACGTACCTGTAATCCCAGCTACTAGGGAGACTGAGGCAAGAGAATCGCCTGAACCCAGGAGGTGGAGGTTGCAGTGAGCCAAGACTGCGCCACTGCACTCCAGCCTGGCAACAGAACGAGACACCGTCTCAAAAAAAAGAAAAGAAAAGAAAAGAAATATTGTGAGAATTGCCAAAATGTGGCCCAGAGACAAAGAGAGAACCTGCTTTCGGGAAAATGGCACCAATTGACTTGCTTGATGCAGGGTTGTCACAAACTTCAATTTGAAAAAAAAACAAAAAAACAACAAAAAAAAACCAATGTCTATGTAGCTCAATAAAGCAGAGTGCAATAAAATGGGGTTTGCCTAGAAGTCTTTACTTATTTAAGCTATTTTTGACTGGATAGTCTGTTACTTGTAGATAGTCTTACTAGTAGCTGACACAAGCTTTTAGAACTCACCTTATCTTGGGGTCCATTCTCCTCCATCTGTTCAACTCTTACATCCCAAACATCATCAATAAAAGACTTAAATATTACACAAAATAAAGAATTAATGTTGAGCTTGGCACTCTGATGCCAGCTGTTTCCATACTTCACCGCAAATGCAATGTTTTCTCTTTCTGCCCTTTGTTCACTCTCTTTTATATAATAAATGTTTGTTTCTTCCACTAATTTTTTTATGCTTTCCAGGACAAGAAAGTACTCTGCATATGCTAGGAATGTTTAAGTACTTCCTAAATAAAATACAATAAATCCAAGAGTAACCTGAACACTGAGAGACATTTTTGGTGGGTTTTGCTAGCTATTTAATGTTCAACACTTGTTTTCAAGATGTTTTTCTAAATAGTAAAATATACCATAAGAGTTATATCAAATATTAGTCAGTACTATCAAGTGGCAGACTAATATTAAAAATCATGTAATGATCTCTAGATTATCACTATCTTCCCTTGATTCTCATATAACTAATTAAAGCAAGGAATATGTTATGAGTTGGTTTTATGTAAGTCCTAATCAAAAAAGGGCCATGTCCTAATGAAACATTTTCAAAATGGCCAGGGTAGAGGATAAAATTCAGTCTTGTGAAAAGAAACGTTCTTTCTCAAAGTTACTGGAGTTTTCTGCACCTGCTCTTGTGACATCTATAGAGGAATGAAATCACCTGATAATTAAAATGGTCATCAGAGATGTGTTGTGTTGTAACTTACAGCCATGGTTCTCAAAGTGTGGTACCCAGACTTACAACATCAGTATCATCTGAGAACTTAACAATAAAAATTCTCAGCCCCTGGAAATCTGTTTTAATAAATCCTCTAGGTGACCGTGATAATGCTAACATTTGAGAACAACTAAACTTTCCGAAGTAAACATATTTGCTGAAGTGCTTTTTTACTAGATTAACGATGATAGAAGGAAATAATGGAAGTTTCTGGGGAAAATCTGGAAGGAGAGAGAAGAAAGGAAGAGGACGAGGGGAGAGGAAGGAGAAGCATGATGGCTGCTTGATGAGGAACAGTTTTTTATGATTAATTCCCAACATAACCTTTACAAAGTTTTCTATAAATCTATAAAAGACATGACAAACTTGTTACAAATACCTTTTTAAAGAAATATATGCGATTGAATTTTTTTGTGTGTAGAAATTTCCTTAACTGAACACTTTAGTCAACTTCACTCCTTCCTCTCAGGTCTTGATGTAACATCCTGATATTGTTTTTTCTCCCTGTATACCCATCAGATTCGATGTTCTTCCTGGAAGTGGATTTCCTGTTATCTTTAGGGAATCTTTGCAGGAAAATACTCCTTTGAAAGCAGTTACTGAAATCCTTCTTCAAAACTTTTGTCATTTGTTTGGAAGTTTAACCTTTCACTTACATAAAATTTTCACTCTTGCATGTGCTTGTGACTCTTGCCACGTAACGTGTGAGCTCCTTTATTCCAGGGACTTGGTGCTATTAATTGTTGTCCTCTCAATGACAAGTAATAGAACCTGACAAATAATAAATACTCAGTATATGTTTGATAAATCAACAGTGTTATCAAGAGATATTAATCTTTTCAAGACCTCCACTTCTCCACCTCAGCTATTCTACTGGGTATCTTCTCTCTGCTCTCCCTTCTTGGCCCCCGTCTACCTCCCTGTACTCTGACTTCTTCTTAGGTTTGGCCAATGGAGAGCTATTATAGGAGACTGGAGGGAGACAGAAGAGTGAGTTCAGAGTGTACATTCCCCTGCTGCCTCTCTCCCTGTGTGGTCACCTTGAATTGGCTGTGTCCCTTGGCCTAAGTTCACTAATTCTTTCAAGGTGGCTGTGTGCAGGCAGCTCTTCTTTTTCACTCTAGTAACCAATTCTTCCCCTCGTTCTTTTGGGAGAAAGGATGGTAACAGCTCTGCTGACACTAGCCTCATGACTGCACCATCCTTTGTGGTTCCTATACACCCCGCCCATACCCATGTAAATAGATCCATTATTAAACCATCTTGAAATTATCCTCATCTAGATGTGTCATTTGTTTACTGTGACAACACTAACTTTTATAATTGCCAGATTTTAAAAGTATAAGTAAAACTTTACGTATTTTAAAATATTCATCAACAACTGAGTTCTCAGTACATGTGATTTTTTACATAAATATGCTATATTTAATATTCAGCAAGTCTAATATCTTACATTTGGGGATTTTAAAACTCACCCCCTCCCTACTCTACTGTGGAGGTGGTGCAGAAGGACTCTAAGTCAATCTGTGTCTGTCTGTAAAATGCTCTGTTAGAGGCAGGATTCCTGCAAATAACTTCACACATACAAATGACTTCAGAGAAGGCACAAATATACATCTAAAACACATTCCATTTGGGGTTTTTTTTCTTTTTGTTATTGTTGTTGTTTGTTTTTTTGAGATGGAGTCTCACTCTGTTGTCCAGGCGAGAGTGCATTGGCACAATCTTGGCTCACTTTAACCTCCGCCTCCTGGGTTCAAATGATTCTCCTGTCTCAGCCTCCCAAGTAACTGGGACTACAGGCATGCACCACCATGCCTGGCTAATTTTTGTATTTTTAGTTGAAACAGACTATCGCCATGTCAGTCAGGCTGTTCTTGAACTCCTGACCTCAGGTGATCCACCCACCTCGCCTCCCAAAATGCTGGGATTACAGGCATGAGCCACCGTGCCCAGCCTCCATTTGCTTTTTGCAAGCATAATAAAATTTTTCCTGTGGGTATAATATCCTTGATTTATTACTTACACTTTTTGATCTGTTAGGTTTACGTTTTAAACCATTTTTTTTCAGCAACAAAACCACTTGTAGACCTTTAAAAATATACTTTTAAGTCTATATTTTTTAAAATGCCCTTCCAATAGTTCCAATTAGGAGCCAGGGTGAAGCCCAGTGTGTATCCTAGTGGCATAGGGTTAACATTAAGTATTTTTACCTGTTTAATTTTTTTATGTTTCATCTATCATGCAGCACACATAATAGATTAGAAAAAGTTCCCACCATTAGATAAGCAGGAATCTAGAGGGAAAATCCTCCTGCAGTGAAGAAGACCTCAGCTTTCCATCTTAAGTATAGCTTTTTGAAAAAGAAATGGGATGAGCAGATTATATGTCCAATAAAGTGAGCACACTGATTCAGCAAGGTGCCTGTGCTCTTCTAGTCATGGTGAATCCTACAAGGCCTATATTTAGTGATGAGGAATAAGCACTTGTTGAGTGACTATTAAGTACTAGGCATTTTATCCACATTATTTCATTTAGTCTTTATAGTTAACTCCAAAAAGACTAATATCTCAAAGCATTAAGGTAACTTGCCAAATATCACACCATTAATACGTAAGTTAAAAATAATAGGACTTGAAATACTGCAAAAAATAAACAGATGTAAGTTCTTCATTCTTTAAACAAGCAAATATTTAACTTAAATTTTTCCTTCCTTCATGACTCTTTAATACAAGATTTTTTAAAGATTATATGCTGTAATTAAAGTGAAGACAATCTTGCTGAGTTTGTCTTCTTTCAAAGCCATGTCAGAAACTCCTACTAACTCTCCATTAGATTTAGAGGGAAATAAGCCCTTCCTGCTCTTGGTCTTTTATACACTCAGCAGAACAAGACCTTCACAAGCAAGCATTACCCCTTTCTGATGATGGCAATGTATTAATCCACCAAGAATATGCTAGTATTGATACATACCAAGTAATTTTGTAAATATAAGGCCTTTTCATTTAGGAAAAAATTTTAAAAAGGCATTAAATCATCCTTGTCCCTAAGAAGATATCACTTCTGAGGCTGAATTTGTCAAAGACTACCCCCGAAATAAGCTATATAAATTCCTGTGAAGGCCTGTTTAATTTATGGCCCAGGGAAATGTGTAAGTATTAGAGAATCATGCCAGGAGACTGCTTCACTGGGTTAACTGAACTGAAATTTTCTGGGACTTTACAAGACTTGAAATTTTCAAACGGGATTTATATATGCTTATTATATAATAGCCAGAAAAATAAAAGTGAAAGGAACTAAATAGACCTTTGGCGTGAAGGCCTCTTTCTCATGTAGACAGTTTAATAGCTATTTGTAAAATAATACCATGCTATTAAAGATACTTTTGGAGGACTTTTTTCATCCATAAAGCAGTGGATTTCCTGTGAGCACTGCAGTATGTTGCCATTGGCTCATCACCACTGAAAGGCTGCTTCTGGAATCCAACATAACTGGATCTCTGTGATTACTCTTCAGCAAATTCACATTCAGCAAATTATAAAAAGGGACAATAGGTCATTATCTCATTTTAAAAATACCATTTCCGTAGACAGGTCTCTGTCATAGTGATATTCATGTCTTAACTTTGAGCACTTATGAAGCAATTCATCTTTTCCATTTTTTCAACTTCCTGCCAGACACTTTATCAGAGGAAATTAAATAAGTTCCCTTGAAATCTTTATGTCCTGAGTAAACAAAGTGTAAGAAAAACTTTCAGAAATCATCAAATACCAAATTTTTTAAATATTAGGAATGTTCATATTTTTTCACACACTACTTTTCGTGCTCTTAATGGTATTACTAACTTGTAAAACTGTAAATGGCCTCAATTAAAGTGGCTATAAATAAATAATGACAGCAACAATTCATTGAACACACACACACACTATGAGCCACTTACTAATTTATACAGTTGGCACATATATATGCTCACAACAGCTCCAACAAGAGATTCAGAAAAGTTAGATTAAAAGCAATACAATTAAAATTCAGTACCATGTCTGACTCACTCCACATTCTGATATTAATCATGCAACAGTACAGCCTTCCCAGAATGAATCTAGAAGGTGAGCAATAACCAATTTCCCCTCTCCTTTCTCCAAAGATATTATTTATAATCCTCTCACAAGGCAAGAGAAGACAAGGAGCTTGATATGGTCATATTTTGTCATACGATGGTTTTAAGGGAAGAGCAATGAACCTGACTTCAGACCGACAAACTGTTACACACCAGGCACATCACCTGTTGTCTTGTGATTTTTTTTTGTATAAATTATATATAACATAAAAATTATATACAAATATATGAAAAAGTATATAAAAATTATGTAACAAAGGAACATTATATAAACATTTGTGGGGAAGGTACAAAAATGTTTTCATTGGAAGAACTTACATTTATTAAGGGAACTCCGTGGACATTCACATTCTGTCAGTAGTTGAAAGGTATATATTTTGATCCCTTTTTTAAAATAAAGAGACTAAAGATAAAGTTAAGTACCTGGAGCAAGACCACATGGCTATTAAAGTTATCATCTAAACTAAAGCACCCCCTCAAATTTTCAAATTGTGAACTTTCTTATCGTAATAACCTCGCCATTTCCGTATGATTTCCAACAGCTGTTTTTGTTATTGTTCTCGATGCTGTTTTCATTTCCTGCACCCCATTTACAGAGAGTTGGTTTCAGAATAAATCTTTCCTTCAGCAAAGATTAATTCATCCTGCTTTAATTCTCACCAAATGGTTCATCAAAATGTATAAGGTGGACTCTATGGCAGTGGTTCCCAAACTTTGCTGATATTGAAATCATCTAGGGATCTTACACTATTCAAATCCTGTTTCTACCCCCCAGAAATTCTGATTTAGTTGGTATGGGCTGTAAACTGGGATGCCGGGTGTTTTAAAGCTCCTCAGATTATTCTAATGTACAGTAAAATTTGGTTACCACTGTCCTAGCAATTGTTTAGACTTTTCTTGGACTGAATCTCCAAAACTCCCCAGCTCCTGCTATCAGACTATATTACTCACCATCCCTGCTTATTCCAGTCATCTGAGAACCTCCAAGACCTTCCCTCCCATTCTTTGAATATGTTAGCAGTGGTAACTCCAGAGCGATTACTGCCATAATTCTTGGCGATTTCCATGTCCAGGCACATAATCCTTTCAACATTTTATCCTTTCAGATTCTTGACTCCTCTTTTGAACTGTGGTTATCTTTCACTCTACCAAAGTCACCTCTCAAAACATATCTCTGTATGTTTTACCAATAACTGCATTATTCCCAGCCTCAAGTTCAATCAGGCCTCTCTCCAGCCACCACATCATATCTTTCTAGATCATTTGCTCTTGTCCCTTACTCAAAAAATTACTTGACTTTGGACCTCCTCCTACTATTCTATCACCTTTTTACCGTGCCTTACCCAAGTCATATTCTCACCTCCTTCTTATCCAGATTAGATTCTAGAAGTCACCAGTGTAAACACTCCCTTACATACACTCTTGACTCCTTAGCCCATTTTCCCCTCCATCGTAGTCCTCTGGAAAAACTCTAAACCTAGCTAGATAGCATTCTCTATGTAGTTCTCACATGCACCAAAGGAGGAGCACAGAGCTGAAAAAAGAAATGCACTCAACCATGCTCACTGGGCTCATTTTTATGACCATTAACCTCAAGTGGGCCTTTAGTGCTGCTAGGCAATTCGATTCATTTCCCTAATTCGTTCACTCACCCACTTTCAGAGTGGTGATTCTTCACTCTGAGTTGATGACCTAGATTATTATTCTGCTGAAAACTATGAATCAGTTGGGAGAGAACATTCATATGGGTCTACCCCAAACCTATTATGCCATCTTCATCTGAGCTTACGTACTCCATTTTCCCTCGTGCTCTGTGGATAAATCCTCTGTGTTCTTATTTAACACCACTTCTTCCACTGCACACTGGATTCTACCCCTCTCACTTACTTAAGGTAATATTTCTCTCCTTCTCCAGACATCTTTTCCATTAGTATACAAATATATTCTAATAGTGCCTATTTAAAGAAAAAAGTCCTTCTTTGACCCCATATCTTCCCCTAGCTACTGCCTCATTTCCCTGATTGTCTTTACTGAAAAAGTTCTCATAAGAGTTACCTATCCTTAGTCTTTCAATTTGCTCCACAGTTATAGTATTTCCCTGAATATCCTATTTTTGTTTAACCCACACTGTAACAACTATGAAACTCTTCCATTGTGGTGCAAAAGCAATCATAGATAACATACAAAAAACTTGCAAGGCTGTGTTCTAATAAACTATATGTACACCAATAGGCATGGGCCAAATTTGGTCTGTGAGCTATAGTTTGTAGCAACTTGCATTATATAGCTCCTGTTTCTTTCCTGAACCTAGTCTGTAGAATGTAAACACTTCATGGCAAAGATTTTTATTAATAGTAGATCGTCAATTAACAGGCATAGTATATAGTGAATTAACATTTTTTAATAAATATTGAATGTTGCATAAATCCATTTCTCTTTTAGTCTTATTTTTGTAATTGTTACTTTTTTCTGTGATATTCTGCATGGGTTGAGCAGTACCAAATGATATTTTTTGTTGTTCAAGAAGTAATTGTGTATGTTTTAGTTGAAGAAAGAAAAATCCAGCTAGTGGACTTTTTTAGATTCTCTTTTTGAAAAAATAAAATCAATCATCTGCATGTTTTATGGTTAGGCACATTATTATTATTGTTTGGTACCTTTGAATTGCATTTTCTTAAAAATTAAAAATGGAATTGAATCTGAATCAAATTGGATAATAACTGTGTTAGTCCATTTTGTGTTGCCATAACAGAATATATGAGGCTGGGTAATTTACAAAGGAAAGAGGTTTACTTAGTTCATGGTTCCGCAGGCTGGGTAGTATGACAAGCATGGAGCCAGCATCTGTTTAGCTTCTGGTGAAGACCATGAGCGAGGTCAAAACATGACAGGGAAAGTCAAAAGGGAAACAGACAGGGACAAAGAGGAACCAAGCAGAAGGAGGAAGCTCACTTTCTAACAACCCACTCTCAAAGGAACTATTCCATTCTGAAAAGAGTGAGAACTCACTACCAGCAAAGCAGGAGGGAGACGCCAAGACATTTGTGAAAGATCCACCCCCCATGACCCAAACACCTCTTATTAGGCCCAGCATCACCAAATTGGACCACATTTCAACATGAGTTATTGTTGGGACAAACCATATTCAAGCCATGCAATAATCAAATCTATGTTTAATGTTTTAAAATAAAGTAAAATTAAATATTAAAGATCACAGTCCATTTTTCTGAGGGAAGTTGTTTTACTGCTACACAAGGAAAATGGTCATTTCACAAACCATGGAAGATGCACACGTGCTCAGGCTCTCGAATATACATCATGCCTGGAAACCCACATGAATCCTTGTATAGTTGTTTCCAGTGGAAGATTGCCCCAATACCATCAGAATCCCACTGCCATGAAACTCTACATTTGTTAACTCAAAAATACATGAAAAATGTCTGACTCTCAGCAGCCCATCTTACTGGCAGTTGTCTATATCTACTCTGATTGCTTCCAGGATATGTTCAGGCTGAAGTATCAGTGTCTATAATTTACTTATTTATTTTTCCAGCGCCATATAAAAATTTTCAATTTTACGATTTATATTGAAATTAAAGAAAATATTGTCTTCCTGAAGTTTTTTGATCTCCTCTGTTGTGTTCCCAAATTACATCTTAAAAGCATCATACTAGTGCTCCTGAAAGAAGTCATTATGGGAAAACAGCAAGGCCTCTCCTTTTCCTAGTGTCATAGAAAATGCGGGAAATGTTCAAAGACTGCAATGAGTTTCCCACACACAAAATGTTTCTGCACTCAACACTTTCCTAGCATTTGCAGCCACATACATTTAGACATTTGTGATTCATTACTAGATCACTAGTCTCCTAAGAACATAAAATAAGAATTAAGAAAATGATCATCATTCTTAACAACAGAGAATCTGCTCTTCAAAATTGCTGACAGAAAGCCAAATTAATAAATAGTATTAATCAAACTAATTGAATTTATTTATTATCTAAAGATGCTCTTCCACACAGACAGTCTTGGAAAATAAGGCTACACTTCTCGTATTTACTCTGAAAGTAAAAATCTTCTGTCTGTATAGACCTTGAATTATCACTTTGTACTTTTCTAAAAACAAAAGTGCACTCAATTTACAATATGTGTTTCTAAATGAAAATAAACGACTTTCATTCAGATGTTTGTGAAACCAAACACAGACACTGTCATTTGAGAAGCAGAATTTATGGGAAAAGAAAGAGAGAAAAGATGGTTCTGGGATAGTTCAAATCCCAAAGGAAGAGAAGGACACATATCACTTAGCAAGATTTCCCATCAGAAACAGGACACATGCATTTCAGACAACAAAAAAACTGAACGGGACCCAAAAACAATAGACAGATAAGGAGGTTTAAATGAGTGAAAACTACTTTTTGTTGTTTATGTAGTAGTCATACAAATAGATTTTAGAACCATTTTCCAGCGATAAATTTTTTAATTTTACTCAAATAAGAAAGTTAAGATATTTACCTTAATATTTTAATAAACATGGCTTTTAAAGGGCCATCCGTGTGCTAAAAAGTATCAGAATTAAAATATTTGCTTGAGGTTTACTAATGACAAAAATCTCACGTCAGTATTTTAAAGAAAGGTAACAGATTAATAATATAGAAGCTGTGAGAGCTACTTTGGAAAGTCTCTTCTTAAAATGTTCTTTGTAGAAGTGAAGTTATCATCAGTTGAACACCCTACCTTTTACACCATTAGACTAGTGCATGGCCTGGAAGTTAGTTATCTTCCAGCATGGGAGGAGTGTTAGTCCAATTGAGAAGAATATACTAAATGCTATCAACTATTTTTGCTATTGTATCTCAAAGAATATTAAGGTTTAGTGCAATCCTATGCAAAATCCCAAGCAGACATGTTTAACTTGGCAAATAATTCTAAACTTCCGTAAGATAAAATGAGCAAGACAAACAAGTAGATTTTTGTAAGGAACAAAATCGTAACATGAGGAATTTGTCTTACTAGATGTTAAAATTTACTATAAAGGTACAATAATCAAAACTGTGAAACTTCAACAGGAATGAATAGATCAAAGGAGTATAACCAAGACCCCAAGAATACTCACATACAAAAAACTAGTATATGCTACATGTATGATCAGTAAGAAAATACATAATCAGTAAAAAAAAAAATGCATAATACATAAGAAAATATCTGATAAGCAGAAAAAGAACTGTTCCATAATGGTCCTGGAAAATTTATCAATTATTTGAGAGTTAAAAAAATAAATAATTTCAAGTGTATCATAAAGTTAAAAATTAAAAATTTGGGGGATTCCTCTTTCAGTTTTGGAGCCCCCCTCTGTCTCTGTACAGGGGAGCTTCTTCCTCCTGCCTTCTCCCTTGTTTTTTGTCTACTAAACTCTCCACTCCTTAAAACCAAAATAAATAAATAAATAAAAATTCAGAGCAGAAAAATAAAAACCAGGAGAAAATATAAACAAACATTTTCAAAGCTTTATATGGAAAAGTTAAGCTTTAAGAAATGGAAAACTCACAAAGAAAACAATTACTAAATTTAATTATTTGTAAATACTATCAAGAACTGCCAGAATCAAAATTAAAGGTAAACTCTAAAATGGAAAAATACTTCCAATAAATATGGATTCAGATAATGTCTTTAAGACATAATTAATTCTTATGAACCTGAGGGCAACATATCACACAACAAATTAAATTGAGAAGAATCACAAATGAGCAGTTCACCAAAGAAAGAATTTAAATGTTTATTAAACATATTAAATTGATCATCTCCCTAATAAACAAAGAATGTAATTAAGACAACTTTTGCCTATAAATGGAATGAAAAGAGCGCTGTGATCTATTGGGGGAATTATAAATTCGCAAAAGTTTCCCGGGAGAAAGATACACAGATATTTATCAAAACATTTTTAATAATAAAGTCAAAACTGAAACAACTTAAATGTCTAACAATAGGGGAATAGTTAAATAAATTATGGTTAGTAAGATTATGCACTTGGATAATATTCATAATCGGTTACTTTAAAAAAAATCCAGTAACAAAACTGTATATTGAATAATCCAAGTTTGATATTACACTCTCACACAAATCCACATACACATTTTTGTAGAAAAAAAAAACAGAAAATAGGCAAATACATTGTTTGCAATCTTTTGATCATTCAGATTTGCCTTATTGGTATTTCTTAGAATAACTGCAAGGGATATGTATTGTTGTTTTTAGAAATTATTATTTAAAATAACATGTGTATGCAGTAACCATGCATATGTCTGATCTTCAGCAGAATTGTAGGAGATAGTCCCCGTCTTCAAGAAGCTTATACTTCCACTCACACATGTGCATACACATAAAAGACAAATCACATGTAGATGACAAGGCATATTCAAATATCAGCCCATGGAATAATTTGTATTTTGGAAATCTGAGGCATTCTGGATTAGAGTAGTCAAGGGGGCTGAGTCTTGAAGGAAGTTAGTCTGATAAGAACAGGTAAGTGATCAAGACTTGAGAGCAGATAGGACAGGACATGACACATCCTGAAGACAATGACAAACCATGTCTGGCAATATATCACATGTTTGTATGCTTTTGATGGGTATTTTAAAGTTGAAAGGTATCTGGAAAACCAACATAAAGGTACTACTGTACTAACACATCAGAGTATTTACAACTGTCATTTTCTTGCAGAGATTCTATAATAGCTTGCCTCTCTGAGAAAAGACGTAAAACTCATTTTTAACAGTGACCAATGAGTTAATTAAGTGTATGAGCATTCTAAACTTTATCACAATTGTAGATAGGCAACATTTTGGCATTGTGACTACATCTCAACTCCTTAGAGACAAATAGAACTGTCCACTACTAACAGTGGCTGTGGTGAGCAGGGCTCATATATGTGCTATGCAGGAAAGACAGAACTTTCCCATGACCTAAAGAGACTCTGCAAAGTGACCACAGATGGTTTATACCAGAAAAGCTGGAAAAATTATATGAAGTCCTGTGAAAAACCTTAGTATGGAAAAAAAAATAAGAGGAAGCAAATAAATAGGAGGTCACCAGCAAGCTCCAAATTAAAGGAGGTCTCTGTGAATCACCCTTTCTGAGATTTTAGCATATGGACTTTCTAAGTTACAATGGCCTGCAGAGAAGATGAGAACCACAGTGAGTTCCAAATCCCGGAGTTTTATTATCCCATTGTTACACACTAGAGAGATTTATGGAGCCGCTCCCATAAATGTTGTGAGTGTGCTACAGAAATGGCTTGTTCTCCCTGAGCCTTTTTATAAAGAAGTAAGGCAGTGTGCCAGGAAGAGTACCGAGTGAAGAGTGGGTGACTAGAACTTCAGCTATCCTGATAATTCTCTGAGGGAAATGGCACATCATACTTAACCTCACAGGGTTTTCACTTTTATTATCTGCAATATGAAGACGGTGTTCGAAATCAAAGTGGCACGATCAGTCCTGAGCAAGCTGGGAAGATTGCTGCTCAGGAGGACTATCCAGAATGTTCAAAAATAGAAGATGCCAGCTGATTCCATACAAATTCCAAATAGTATCAGGTACACTATAGACGGCAAAGGAAAAGTCTAGTGTCTCTGGGCTCAGAGTTTCTAGACCAGGAGAGCTCTTGGCCTGCCTCTCTCACTTTATAGAAACAATACCTGACATTTGAATGCAAGCTAGCCTAAGAGTTGAAGTAAACAATACTTTATTTATAAGATAAATAGTAATTGCAGGTGAATAATATATCTAGGAGAAACATAATATTTTACAGATGCAAAAACTGGAAGCATAGAGAAATTAAGCCACTTGTCAGAGACGAGACAGCTGTCATGGCAAAGTCCTCAAGACAGGGTCACCCATTCCAGCAGCACCCTCTTAAGCATTTGGCTCTGTCTTCCTTCAATAGAAAAGAGCTGGGACTTGGCTGAGATTAAAAATAGTTAAGCACTTTGCAAATAAGTGCTTAGAAAGATCTATGTAATATCATAAAAAATAGAAAATAAGCACATTGACTTGCCTATCAGAAAGACGTGTGGAAATTGAGACATGACCAAAAACAACTTACTAGAAAACAGCTATACTTTAACATTGTTTTTAAATTTCATTGAGATGTTTTGAATAATCAGAGATGTAACCTCCAGGTATCAATGTTTGTTACTTTTAGGCTAAGTGTTTGTGGGAAATCAATCCTACAACTTTTTCTCTCACCATTAATCAAAAAATAATGACAGTTTCCTGTAGAGGAAAGTTTTGAGAGGTAGTGATTAAGAGAGTCAACTCTGGAGGTAGCTGGCTTGGGTTAAATCCTGGTCCCAACACTTAACGGCTATGGCACGTTGCCTTAGTCACTGCTGCATCCTGAATGCCAACCAAAGGGTCTGACACTTAAGAAACTGGTAATAAAAGTGTAATGAATTTTTAACACTTAATTTATTTTTGAAGAAAATGGGGACTTGGCTCTCTCTCTCTCTCTCCCAGCCCCCCAACCACCACACAATCAAGACATGTTTTGAAAGGATGGTATAGCATACCATTTCTGTTTTTTTCTTTCTCTTTCTTTATCACTTGTGAGAATAGCTGCTTCTCCTAGGACAGTGACATTTGTAGAACAGCAGCATGAATGTTATGTTATGAATATATTAACCATGGATTAAAATAGTTCCAACAGGCACAAATAAGAAATTTACATTTGGAGCCTAAAATAGCCAGTTTGTCTACTTTGGTCACATTAGAGGAAAGCTTTCACTCCACTTGCCCTCCCACGGACCTATCTGATTGGAGCCTTTGGTTAGCATTTATTTTTTTTGAAAGAAGCAAAAAAAGTTGAGGAAGGGTTCAGATGGTATCTCAAACTACCTAAGAAACACAAAGCCCTTTAGCTAAGCTTTGAAGTTTGTTCCTCTGAGCTTGTGGGCAAACAAAAAGCATTAGCAGCATTCAATGAAAAATAAAAAATCATGCAAGAAGAAACTAAATATTTTAAAGCACCCATAACCATTAAAATAAATAACTAATGTAATGCCATGTGTAATCTGGAAAACAAGAAATGAGTAATTAGGGGGAAAGTTCATTTTAGTGGACCATGAATTGCCCTTAAGGTTTCTGACTGCCTACTTTAAATTACTATAATATTTTCATTGTAAATTCTATATTTCATTGTAAAGTCTATAATTAGACTACCCAATTCCTCTCAAACAATACAGACTAAGAGGTTTTGGTTAACATCCTAGCTTTATTACTAGCAAGTTGGACAATTAAAACAAATAATTTGACCTTCTTCAACTTTAGTTTCCACAAGTTTAACTGAGACAGTCGAAACAGATCATTTCCAAAGTTCTTTTTTAGTTCCAAAACACTATGAATTATCAGGCTAATAACAAAAATGCGATGTAGACGATGAACTGTATTATAAATGCCTATTTAATGTTTTAATTCAGTAATTCAATAATAATGATCAACATGTATAGAGCCAGGCACTTTTTGACACTTTATATGTATAAATACATTTAATCCATCTAAAATTTCCATGAAATAAGTCCTAATATTATCCCAGTTTTGTAACTGAGAAGACAAAGAAAAAGCACACTGATTATAAACCTAGTGGTCAAGCAGTGTAGCTGAGATTCAAACTCCAAGCAATCTGGCTCAGAATCCATGTGTTCAATTCATCACTCTGCAATTTTGCTAATGCAAATTTCAAAATGCAGATCCAAAGGAGAAAAGACCCTGCCCCTGGCTATTATGGCAGTTGGTAATGATTCCATTCATGCAAAATGTCATGTCTTCCTAGATGTTCTTTTTCAGGTAGAAAAAAGAATTTTGAAGACTAAAATTTATTTTTTTCCCAGAGAACTATTAATTGCATATCCCCAGGCCCTCCCATCTTTTAAATATTTTCCCTAGTTATAAAATTACTTCATCTGATTGCTGGGATTTAAAAGTAATGATGATTGGCTGGGCGCAGGCGCGGTGGCTCACACCTGTAATCCCAGCACTTTGGGAGGCCGAGGTGGGCGGATCACCTGAGGTCGGGAGTTTGAGACCAGCCTGGCCAACATGGAGACACCCTGTCTCTACTAAAAAATACAAAATTAGCCAGGCATGGTGGTGCATGCCTGTAATCCCAGCTACTCGGGAGGCTGAGACAGGAGAATCGCTTGAACCCAGGAGGCAAAGGTTGTGGTGAGCCGAGATCGTGCCATTGCACTCCAGCCTGGGCAAAAAGAGCAAAACTCCATCTTAAAAAAAAAAAAAAAAAAGTAATGCTGATTTATTAATATTTTATTACTTTTGTCAAAACATGTAGAAGTGAATACTGCATAAATACCTCGATCCTATAAAGATATCATTAGCAGACGCCTTTGTTAAATATGAGTACTGGTTTCTTAAAATATAATCACTATTTGTTCTGGCCAAGACTATCATAAAATACGGAATAGATGAAGGATAAAACTTACGCAAATGGTAACTTACCTATGCCTGTAAGTCTTATGTGAATGTGTATGTGTGTATGAGTTACTAAATACAAAGGAAGTCAGGTAAAATTACAGCCTATTATCAGCAATTCCTGAAGAAAAAAATACACCAGTAAAGTTTTAGGTATTATGTGTGGGTAAATTTGCATAGACTTACTAAGTTGAGTTTATATGGTCTAATTCAGATTAATTCAAGAGCATGTGATGAACTGGAACTTATTTATTCCATAACAGCAAACATGGGCTTCTGCCATTCTGACACAAAACAAAAGTAATAGAAAGAACAGGTATGGTGGCACTTCTCTGGAGAAAACTCCACGTGGAAATTAAAAAGCTGCCTAATCTCTCTTGACCACCTCCATTGTGGGAAATGCGTCAGCTGCTGATGCACGGAGGCCACATATGATGGGAATACGGGAGCTTCAGGTGATGAGGGAACGGATTCCTCTACCCTACACTTCCCAAAAGGGGAAAAATACATTTTCTACTGGAAAAAAAACCTGTAAAAAGCACATAATAAACCAAATAAATTATGAAACACAACCTATGGTCATGTTGCTCAATAAAAATCACTATTAAAGAAATGAAGATTAAAAAGAAAGCCTTCGCAATGTTAAGCCCCAATCATCTGCTTCCTCTTTCGATATTTCAGTAGCACAACACTTATCACTATCTTAATGGATGTGCACAATATGTAGGGTATGCACTTAATAACTATAAATAAATATGTAAGATAACATACTATCAATGGCAATTTATCTTAATGCTTTCACTCTCCTGGGTTATTTCCTTCTGACCAACATTCTAAGAGGGGTAAGAGAAAATACCAGTGGGCTCAAGACCATAAACTGCATGATTTCATTTATATTACATAGAAAAAAGCAAAATTAATCTACGTTATTCAAAGTTAAAACAGATTTGGAAGGATAGGTAATGAATGACAGGGAGCATAGAAGAGGTTTTTAGGTGGCCGGGCGCAGTGGCTCACACCTGTAATCCCACCACTTTGGGAGGCAAAGGCGGGTGGATCACAAGGTCAGGAGATCGAGACCATCCTGGCCAACACGGTGAAACCCCCGTCTCTACTAAAAATACAAAAAAATTAGCCGGGCGTGGTGGCGGGCGCCTGTAGTCCCAGCTACTCGGGAGGCTGAGGCAGGAGAATGGCGTGAACCCAGGAGGCGGAGCTTGCAGTGAGTCAAGATTGCGCCACTGAACTCCAGCCTGGATGACAGAGCAAGACTCCGTCTCAAAAAAAAAAAAAAAAAAGAGGTTTTTAGGGTTCTTGTGATGATCTGTCTTTTGATCTGGTTATTAGCTACAAGGATGTGTTTAATTCATCAAGCTGTCATAATATGCTTTCAGTATATATACTTTAATTTTTAACGTTTGTAAAAAATACTCTTATTTTAAAAGTTTTTAAATTGTATTCTTATTCACTAACAACTATCAGACAATATAATTTTAAAAAATAAACTATTCAAATCTATTAGAATGACTGTTGAAAAAAGTTGACCATACCAAGTGCTGGTGAGGATATAGAGTAGCTGGAACTCTAATGCATGTTGCTGGGAAAGCAAGATGGTACAGTTTGGTGGTTTCTCATAAAGTCATGCACATGTGATGAGATCCAGAAATCTCACTCCTAAGTATTTTTACTAGAGAAATAAAAACTTATGTTTAGACAAAAACGGGCACAAAAATGTTTGTAACAGCATTACTCAAAATTACTCAAAACTGGAATCAACCAAAATATCTCTCAAGGAGTGAATGCATAAGCAAACTGTGGTACGTCCATATAATGGAATACTCCTCCCCAATAAAAAGGAACAAACTATTGATACACAAAACAACATAGATAAATCCCAAATGCATTATGCTAGGTGAAAGAAGTCAGTCTCAGATTGCATACCAAGATTACATCCATTTGAAATTCTGGTAAAGAGAAAACTACAGAGATGAAGAACAGATCAGTTCAGAGTTAGGAGTAGTGGGGACAATTTTACCTCAAAGGGGTAGTGTCTTAGTCCATTTAGTGTTGCTATAAAGACCCTGGGTAATTTACAAAGAGGAGCTTTACTTGGCTCACAATTCTGTGGGTTGCACAAGAAGCATGGCACCAGCATCTGCTTCTGGTGAGGGCTTCAGGCTGCTTCCACTCATGGTGGAAGGTGAAGGGCAGCTGGTGTGTGCAGAGATCACATGGCAAGAGAGGAAGCAAGATGTGGGAAGGGAAGTTCCGGGCTCTTTTTAACAACCAGCTCTCAGGGGAAGAGACACAGAAAGACAAACATCACATATTCTCACTTATATGTGGGAGCTATAAAAGTAGATCTCATGGAGATAAATAGTAGAATAATCCCAGAGGCTGGGAAGAGTGTGTGTGTTGTGCAGGGGTTGAGGGGATCAATGAAGAAACGTTGATTAATGGGTACAAACAGACAGATAAAAGGAATGAATTGTAATGTTTGATAACAAAGTAGAGTGACTACAGTTAACAACAACATTTTATATACCTCAAAATAGGCTAGAAGAGAGAGCTTGGAATGTTTCCTACATGTAGAAATGATAAATACTTGAGGTGATGGATATCCCAAATACCCTGACTTGATTATTAGACTTTATATGCATTGCATGTAACAAAGTATCACATGTACCTCATAATTATGTACAGATATTATGTATTAACTTAAAAATGAACTTCAATACATATTTTGCACCACGTAACAAATTAACTCAAAATGGATCATAGAGCTAAATGCAAAACCTAAAATATCTATGAAAAAAATAGGAGAAAAATCTTTGTAACTTTGGATTAGTTAATAATTTACTTGATATGATATCAAGTGTACAATACACAAAAGAACAAATTGATAAATTGGACTCCATCAAAATTAAAAACTTCTGTTCTTTGAAATATTGTTTCATAGAAAGGATATTTTTTATTATCACTGCTACCTGCGGAGGTAGCAGTGAGCCGAGATCGCGCCACTGCACTCCAGCCTGGGCTACAGAGCAAGACTCTGTCTCAAAAAAAAAAAAAAAAAAAGAAAAAGAAAGAAAAGAAAATCACATAATCTTGTATTTAGTATATATTTAAAAATTATCAAAACTCAGTAATAAAAATGCAAATAACCCAATTTAAAATATGGGCAAAATACACTTGTAGAAAAATGAAATTGGATCCCTGTCTCTCACCATACACAAAAATTAACTCAAGATGGATTAACGACTTAAATCTAAGACCTGAAACCATAACAATTCTAGAACACCTAGGGAAAATTCTTCTGGACATTGGCCTAGGCAAAGAATTTATGACTAAGACCCCAAAAGCAAATGCAACAAAAACAAAAATAAATAAATACCTAATTAAACTAAAAAGCTTCTACATAGCAAAAACAATCAAGAGTAAACAGATAGCCTACAGAATGTGAGAAAATACTTGCAAACGATACTTCTGATAGAGGACTAATATCCAGAATCTACAAGAAACTCAAATAAATCAGCAAGAAAAAATAATAATCTTTTTTTTTTTTTTTTTAGAGTCACCCTCTGTCACCCAGGTTGGAGTGCAGTGGCATGATCTGGGCTCACTGCAAGCTCTGCCTCCCAGGTTCACGCCATTCTCCTGCCTCAGCCTCCCGAGTAGCTGGGACTACAGGTGCCCCGCACCATGCCCAGCTAATTTTTTGTGTTTTTAGTAGAGACGGGGTTTCACCGTGTTAGCCAGGATGGTCGCGATCTCCTGACCTCGTGATCCACCTGCCTCAGCCTCCCAAAGCGCTGGGATTACAGTCCTGAGCCACCACACCCAGCCAAATAATCTTACTTTTAAATGAGCAAATGGCATGAGCAGACATTTATCAAAAAAAGATATACAAATGGCCAACAAACATATGAAAAAATGTTCAACATCACTAATTATCAGGGAAATGCAAAATAAAACCATAAGAACATACCACCATACTCCAGCCAGAATGGCCATTTTAAAAACTTGAAAACCAATAGGTGTTTGCATAGATGTGGGGAAAAGGGAACACTTGTACACTACTGGTGGGAATGTAAATTAGTACAGCCACTATAGAAAACAGTATGGAGAGTCGTAAAGAACTAAAGGTAAATCTGCCATTCAATTCAGCAATCTTACTACTGGGTATCTACCCACAGGAAAAAAAAAGTCATTATATCAAAAAAAAAAAACCACATATGTGCATATGCTTATCATAGCACAAATCACAATTGCAAAGATATAAAATCAACCTAACTGTCCACCAGCCAATGAGTGGGTAATAAAAATGTGGTTTATATATGCCATGGAATTCTACTCAGCCATAAAAAAGAAAGAATGTCTTTTGCAGCAACTTGGATGGAACTGGAGGCCATTATCCTAAGTGAAGGAACTCAAGAGTAGAAAACCAATCACTGCATGTTCTCACTCGTAAGCTAAGATGGCTATTCAAAGGCATACAGAGTGGTATAATGGACATTGGAGACTCAGAGGTGGAAGGGTAGGAGGTGGGTGAGGGATGAAAAATTACCTAGTATGTAAAATGTACACTGTTAGGGTACACAAAAAGCCCAGACTTCACCACTATACAGTTAATCCATGTAACCAAAAAAATGGCTGAACCCCTAAAAGCTGTTGAAATAATTTTGTTTTAATGGGCAAAATATGTGAAAAGATATGTCACCAAAAAGAAGATATACATACGTCAAATAAACACATAAAGTGGTGATAAATATTACTACCCATTAGGGACATAGAGATTAAAGTCATGCTGGGATAACATTACACACCTATTAAAATACCTAAAATTTAAAAAAACTAATCATGTCAAGTGTTGGCAAGGAAGTGGAGCACCTGGAACTCTCATTAACTTTTGCTGACAATATAAAGCTGTAAAACCACTTTGAAAAAAAATTTAGGCACTTAAAAAATTGAAATCCACATCTATCATATGATGAAGACATTGCATTTCTAGGTCTTTACCCAAGAGAATTGAAAGTACATGTCTAAAAAATGTACACACAAATGTTTGTAGCATCTTTATTTGTTATCACTGAGAACTGGAAACAACACAAATGTGCATCAACAGTTGAATGAATTAATAAAGTTTGGTAAATAGAGACAATTGAATACTAATCAGCCATAAAAAGGAATGAACTATTGGTATACATAACAACACAGATAAGTGTCAAAATACTATTCTTTAAGAGAAAAGTCAAACAAATACATACTGTAGGATTCCATTTATAAAAAAGACTAGAAAATACAAACTAATTTACAGTGAAGGAAATCAGATCAATACTTCCCTGGAAATAGGGTAGGTTGAGGTGGGATTGGAATGAGGGACTATAAAAGAACACGAGAAAATCTAAGGGAATAATAAGTATGTTTATTATCTGGATTTTGTTTATGGTTTTCTATACATATGCATATATCAAAACTTATCAAATTGCACCCTGTATTAGTTTTTTATTACTGCATAACAAATTATTGCAAACCTAGTGACTTAAAACTAACCTATCATCTTACCATTTCTGTGGGCCAGAAATACAAGCGTGAGTTAACTGGATCCTGTACTTGGGATCTCACTAGGCTGAAATCAAGGCGTCAGCCAGGGCTGTGATCACATCTGAGACTTAGGGGCCTCAGAATTCAATGACTTGTGGTTGTAGGACTAAGATCCCCATTATCTTGCTGGCTGCCGGCTAGGGATTCTCTCAGTTCTTAGAGCTTGCCCCCAGGTTCTTGTCACATAGCCATCTCACAACATGGAAATTGACTTCATCAAAGCAATAGAAGATTCTCTTTCTAGTGTGCTATGATAAAATATATAACCTAATCATGGGAGTGATGATCCTATTCCTAAGGCCTACCCATACTCAGAGGAGTCTGCTTGGGCTGCCATAACAAGATTCCATAGACTGGGTGGCTTAAGCAATAGAAACATATTCTCCCACAGTTCTGGAGGCTGAGAAGTTTAAGACCACAGGCCAGCATTGTCAGTTTCCAGTGAGGGCTCTCTTCCTGGCTTGCAGATGGCTGCTCTATGTCTTCACACGGCCTTTCCTCAATGCATACGTATGGAAGGGAAAAAGTGATTTATTTCTTGTCTTTTTTTTTTTTCTTTTGAGATGGAGTTTCGCTCTTGTTGCCTAGGCTGGAGTGCAATAGCGGGATCTCAGCTCATCACAACCTCTGCCTCCCAGATTTATGTGATTCTCCTGCCTCAGCCTCCCAAGTAGCTGGGATTACAGGCGCCTGCTACCAGGCCTGGCTAATTTTTGTATTTTTAGTAGAGACGTGGTTTCTTCATGTTGGTCAGGCTGGTCTCGAACTCCCAACCGCAAGTGATCCGCCTGCCTCGGCCTCCCAAAGTACCGGGATTACAGGCGTGAGCCACTGCACGCCTGGCCATATTTCTTGTCTTTTTAAAAAAGCCACAAATCGGCTGGGCGCAGTGGCTCACACCTGTAATCTCAACACTTTGGGAGGCGGAGGCAGGCAGATAACCTGAGGTCGGGAGTTCGAGACCAGCCTGACCAACATGGAGAAATCCTGTCTCTATTAAAAATACAAAAAAATCAGCCAGGTTTGGTACTGCATGCCTGTAATCCCAGCTACTTGGGAGGCTGAGGCAGGAGAATCGCTTGAACCCAGGAGGCGGAAGTTGTGGTGAGCCGAGATCGTGGCATTGCACACCAGCCTGGGCAACAAGAGTGAAACTCTGTCTCCAAAAAAAAAAAAAAAAAAAACCCACAAATCCCAGCATAAGGGCCCTACCCTCATAACCTAATCTAATCCTAATTATCTCCCAAAGGCTCCATCTCCAAATATTATCACATTAGGGTTTGGGGCTTCAATGTATGAATTGGAACAGGAGGGCCACAAACATTCGGTCCATAACAGAGAGGATTATACAGGGTGTGCACTCTCAGGAGTAGAAATTTGGGGGACTATCATAGAATGCTGCCTACCACATACCTTTTAAACATGTGCAGTTTATGTCCACACAAAACATCAATGTACAAAAAAGACAAAATGACATAAGGGAAAGAAAATTATATTATCATCAGACTTCTGGACAGCAATGTTTTATGCCAGAAAAAAAGTAGAATAAACTTGAAGATACATACATATGTATGTATGCCATGGATTTTATGTCCAACAAAACTTATCTTCAAGTATAAAGAGCACACATGAATTTTTATCAGCATGCAAAAACTCAGGGAATGTTTCTATTTTCCTCCTTAGGAATCTACAATGGTAGGTACTTTAGACAACCAAAATGCGTAGAAAATTATCGATATGAGGACTGAAGAGGAGTATTAAGCATATAGTTACTTGTAGAGCCATTCATGAAGTGAAGATTTGTAGAGCCAGATGAAGTGAAGATTAAAGGAAGAGAGTATAATATATAATGGCTTTATATTTAAGCAAAGTAGTGAAGTTATAAAAAATTGAGATAATGTGTAGAATATATGCAAAATATATTTTAACAATTCTCAGTAATTTTTCATGGTGGAGATTTTGGTATGGTTATTTTAAGACTATTCTGTTTATAACATGGGATAAAGTAATAATTACAGGAAATTCTAATTTTATTATCTCCTGCATTCATGGGAACCAAGATTCTTGATACAGAAGAAAGTAGTTGTAGTTCAAGTAAAAACAATCCCTGACACACACATCTCTTTCCCTAATTTTAATTGGAAATATATCAGTAAGATCTGATAAACTATTTTGTATGTACATATAGATATGCCTATGGTATATGTATACATGTGTCTACATTTATATCTATCAATATTTTTTCTCTTGTGCATCTCTTCCCACAGGAGTCTTCTGGCTGCATGCTCCCAACAAGACAATCACAAATGTCAACTGCACATAACTCCTTGCGAAGGACAAATGTTAAGGTTCTTTTCCACTAAGCCCAGTCCATCTCATTTCTCTGGCTTCCCTCATAAAATGATGAACAGTCTTTGCAGTCAGTGATAAAAGAGTCTGTTTCCCATCTCCTGTGAATAAATTCTTGGGGGAGGGAAGCATCTACACACCTATCTAAAACAAACAGGCCTTAGGCTACATAAATCAAAATATGGGGTAGGGAGGATTTCTAACTTTGCAGAAACAAAGTTCAGCCAATACATACAATTTCTATTACTAAATAGTACACTTAATGCTTCTATCTGAAGGTACAATCAATCCTCCATAGCTGTGGGTTCCAATGTCTCAGATTCAACCAACCTCAGATTGAAAATATTGTGGAAAAATATATAAAAATATACAATAATAAAATAACACAAATTTTTAAAACAACATAGTATAACAACTGCATATACAGCATTTACATGATATTAAGTATTATAAGTAATCTAGAGATGATTTAAAATGTACAAGAGGATGTGCACCGTTGTATGCAAATACTATGCCATTTTGTATAAGAGACTTGAGCATCCACAGATTTGGTTATCCACAGGGGTAGAGGGTACTGGAACCAACCCCCTTTAGCTAGTAGGGAAGAACTGTACTGCATTTTGGTTCCTTCACTGGATTTCAGAGCTTCTAATCCAACATTAGCATCGGGAAACTCCTGGATGAAAGGGAAGATCTCCCATAAAAGCAAATTCCTGTACCACCATTGCAAGATAAAAAGTGATTACTACTCCCCACTCCCCACATGAAAAATTCTCCAACTTCACCACATCAAAGTCAGGAAGCTATTGAGCATCCAACATTCTAGAATAAAGCAACCCAAAGCTTTCATTGAACAAATACAGTTTGATTGCACAGGTTTGTCAAAGTGCCATGTGGTTTTTGAGTTCCTAAATACCACAATGTCCCCAAGCAAATTTTTAAAACACAAGTTATTCCTTCAGGATGCCAAGATTCCATAGGAACATTATCCGCTATTTCAAAAATAAAGTATAAAGCTATTTGAAAATAAAGTATCAATCAGTCAATGCCAAAACTGTAGGAAAGACTGAATGTTGCCTGCCTTTGGAAATCTGTGTCATTCCAGAACATAAAGGCCGATTACCATATCTGCTCAGAAATACGTATCAGAGTTGGAAGCTCTTTAGTGGAGATGGATCTTAGAGGCCCCTTTAAGACACAGACTTTTAGAAACCTTCTATATTAAAGCATGCTCTTATATCCTTCCAATCCTATAATAGAATACAACGTTTCAAAGCACCGACCTGTTAATTACCTTATTTAATCTTCACTATGTTGCATTCATTTGTAATGTTGCTTCTTATTCAAGTAAGTAAAGAAGCTTAACTTCTAGATGCACATGGATGTGTTTTAAAAGGCTGCAAAAAGCATAAGAATAAAAAATTATTTTCCCCATTAGCTTATCATTAGGAAAATTCCAGACCAAAGAAAGGCATGGAAGTGGATGTTTATAGAGTAAACTTCTGGAAGCAACAAATGTGGAAGACACAGCTTTTCCTCTTTGTAACTTAAGCCAGAATCAACCTACTTTTATCCAGGGGGTAAACTGAGAAAGAGAGAAAGAAAACTCTCTATTGACTATTGCGTGCATGCCAGAAGATCATAGACTTTATCTCAATGAACCCCATATAGGCGTTATTATGCCCATTTTATAGATCATGATAAAAACATGCCCACAGCTATATGTGTGGTCTGTGAAAGTACACCATCAAACCCAGACCTATTGATTATAATTATAAGGCCCCTTTTCCTTTCCATGGTATCTCACTGATGAAACCTGTGTTGCCTGGTCTGTGACCACATCTTGGTTAACTGAAGGAGTACAGAAAATTGTCCTTTTCAGCTGAAACTAAAACCAGATCAACTGACGACTCCAAGATGTTAAAAAATGGTCCAGATAATCCTGACTAAAAATACAATGGACAAAAAAACTTTATCAATTTCAGACTATTTTTCCTGGTCTCTTGAATTTTGCATGTGAATGTTTCATTTAAAAACAGCCTCATCAAGCAAAGTTTAAAGAAGTGTGTCCAAAAAAATTATAGGTTTTTTCCCCCAATCTTTAGAAGATTTTCATTGCTATTGTTAAGAAATACAAAAAGTTAAACAAAAAATTTTGTTTTCCAAGCTGAAACACGTACTTGTAAATCCAGGACAGTTAAACAAGAAAACTATTCTTGCAGAAAATATCTGAAAAACGAAATATGCAATATTAAGACAAACTGAGTAAGGAAGTGGTGATTAAGTGGAGTAGAGACTGAGGTCATGTACATCTGTGCTGTGTGAGGGCCCACTACATTTTTTGATAACTTCACTTTTTCACCCTTAATAGGCTTAAGCCTAGAATGTGAAAAGGGTAGCCTATATGACAGGTGATATTTTGAAGTCACATTTATACAACCTCTACCCCAAACCCAAAGACCTCTCTCACTCTGACACAAACACACACGGAGATTTATATACTTTTAATATACACAACCCAAGATAGTCTTTTACAGTTTACCAGAGTCATTTATTACTTAGTGGCGTTCCAGCTCTCAGACAAAATCACGATATTTCCTGTGCTTCCCTCCATGCACGTTTTGTTCACTTCTTTGCACAAGGGAACTGTGACTCTAGCATGCTGACTTGTCATAGAAAATAGAGTGGGAATTTTTGGCCATCACTTTTAATTTAGAGCTACTGGTTCATTTCTAGAATAACATTAAACAAGAGAATGATTTAAAAAAAAAAAAGAGAGAGAGAGAAATGAATGAATAGGTTATCACTGCCATCTGGTGGTGAAAATGCAAGAAAACAGGATATACATTCTGATAGCTCAAAATAGAATTAGTTTGGGAAAAGCATTGTTTTATAAAATGTCAAAAAATGTTCAGAAGTTTAATTAAGAAATGATTATCAAATGTTTATGTTACTGATATGACTCAGAGTAGTCAGAATACGGAATATATTATCTCTTCTGATTCACATTTTTTTTTCTCAATTTCCAGGAACATAGAGGTGTTCCTATTTTTCAGGCCCAAGAACCATAGAAAAAGTTAAATGATCATTGCATCCGTTTCACCTCCCCATGGCACTCCTCCTTCACAGTTGTTATTTCAAGAGAACTAAGTATTTACAATCATGCTATGTGGTGGGCACAGCATTCAAAACGGACATCTCATCACCTGCTTGCCTCTATCAGGCTCTGAAGGTGTCTTTCCTAGGAAGTTGTCAACATAATTAAATCAGACAAACTTCAGGATACCATTGCTTTTGACAGTGTGGAGTTTCAATGTGACAGACTTTGACTCTGCAGGGGGATTCAACAGCAGCTCCCATCATATCTAAGCTTCTATTATACCCCAGCTTCTATCACACACTAAGCAATGTGATCTCCCATTACACAGCACACTAAACTCTCTATATAGGAAATCAAACTTTCTTATGTTGCACACACACACACACCATTTGTTTGTTTCTGCTTTCAAGTCTTTATGCTTTCTTTTATTTTCACTTGTATTGCCTATCATATTATCCTCTTCAACTACCCAGGTCCTTGCCAAACGTAAAAATTCACTGACTTGAAAATGCCTCAAAGGTTATCTATATATTACTTTTTAGGGCTTGCTTTCTATGTGTCAGACACTGTTTCAACCATTTTATGCACATATTAGTATTTCCAAATTCTCAAAAAAACTTTGGAGAATTATTATTCCTATTTAAGAGTGGAGAAAACTTGGCTCAGAGCAGTGAATAACTTATCTAAGTCTGCACTGGGAGTGAGTGGAGAAACCAAGTTTTGAAACAAGGTCAGTCTAATTTAAAGGTTAAACTCATTCCTTCCTTGCTCATCATTCTATCAGGGCTTTAGTACACACACATATATGATATAAGAACAATACATACATGTTCTTACATCCCTTTCCTGTGCAATATGATCCATTTCTCTCAAGAAAGTATGAATGACATTTCCTTCAGCAACTCCAGAGAACCCTCATTAGCTAATGAAGTGGTCTCTTGGTTAACAGCGTGGATTTCAAAACCAGAAAGCATTCTACCACTAGCAACTTACAGTATTGCAAAAGTACTTGACTTCAGATCTTCAGTTTTGTCCCTTTGAAATACTAATAAACCTTTTTGAAAATTAGGTGAGATAATCCATGAAAAGAGCTTAACTAGCATCATGCCTGTGACATGTTAAGCACTCAATAAAGGTTGGTGTTTATTATTTCAGTCTCTTTGATGTACTGGATAGTCAATGCAGATTGATGATTAACTGTTTTCAGTGATATGAAAAGGCTTTTATGAAAGGAAAAGAGCTCTTATCTTCAGAATATTGGATGACTGTGAATGGCAACTCTAGAATAACAGGGCAAGACTCTATGGGCTGTAGAATCGATCATATGAGATCTGGGTAGAATATCTTCAGATATTGGAAAACATAGGGGACACCACACTCCTGGGGTTTCTAGGCTGGCAGTGAACACATGGAAAATCCTAAATGTGAAAATGACAGCTTTGTCAGTTTGCTCCTCGAGGCCTGCCAAAGACTGCCACAGTCCCTGTCCATCTCTAGTAAATCACAGTAACTAATTCAGCTCCTCCCAAATTTGGCTTCTTCTATGACTTTTCCTAACATAAAAACACACACAAAAAAATGGCAGCACAAAAACCACATAAGTCCCAGAAATCATTTCCAGATGAAACTTATATGTTCTGCTTTCTAGTTTTGGCAAGTCATTGAAAAGTAAAATAGCAACCACTGTGAGAGAATTCTTATATTTCTGGAAAATGATGTTTAAATGTTATTTTTAAGAAAAGGAATGTTTATCCTTCATTCTGGGGAATGATAAAAATGTTCCCAAATTACCCTTTAAAAAGGCAGTGATTTTACAAAAGTATATATATACACACACACACACATTAATTCCTCACTTTATATCTTCAATAGGTTCTTTGAACCTATTGCTTGTTAAAAAAAAGTTTAAACAAAACAACATATAACAAAACCAATTTTACCATCAGCTACTTGATATAAATAAGATTCAGTTCCTACAACAAATTTCTGGTCACAAAAACATCACCAGACTTCTAAATAAAGAGCCAAAGTACTTCTAATATTAAACATAGAAAAATATTTGAGCTATATATACATTTTTTAACGATTAATATACACAAGCAGGATAATTATCTACCCATTTATTCCAGCTCGGGGTTGTAGGTGGCTGAGTCTGTCTCAGCAGTTCAGGGCACCAGTCAGAAACCCACCCTGGATAGGCCACCATCCCATCACAGGGCACACTCAGGCACACACACTCACACTCACACTCACTCAGACAGGGACCATTTAGACACGCTAATTCACTGAATGTGCCTATCTTTGGGATGTGGGAGGAAATTTGAGTACCCAGAGAAAACCCATGCAGACGTAGGGAGAACACGCAAGGCTCACACAGACAGTGGCCCTAGGAAGAAGCGATATTTTTTCTCATCAATGCTATGAGAAAACAAGGTTGAATGAAACATTATTCACTCACCTGGTGCTTCAGTGTGTGGTATGTGTATGTGTCTATCTCCAAAGATGATATTATTTATTAAACCACTGTCCCACTCCCGTGAGCACTGATGTCCTAAGAATCCCACCCCTGCTATTGATACGGAAGTGGGGAAGGGAAGTGCTGGGAAGGGAAGGGTGTGGTCCCTTTAAATGATTAATTTAAACGGGGAAGGGCGTGGTCCCTGACTAGGACTCTACCACCTGCCCTGTGACCAGGGACCCAGGTGAGGACAGGCATTTTTGTTTTCCTGCCCAAACGTTGCATTTTGCAAGACCACCCTGGCGTGCCACTCCCCCGTCCTGTGCCTATGAAAACCCCCAACACCCTAACAGGCAGACACACAAACGACTGGACGTCGAGAGGAGCACATCACTGGAGGAACATGCAGGTGGCTGGACATTGACAGGAACGCACCGACAAGCACCAGGAGGCCAGCAAGCCACCAACCGACCGGCCGAATGACGCGGAGTTTGGCTGGGGCAGTCAGAGGAGCCCGGGCCATCCAGCAGCCCAACTCCAGGGGAAAACCATCTCCCTTCTGGCTCCCTCATCTGCTGAGAGCTACTTTCACTCAATAAAACCTTGCACTCATTCTTCAATCCCACGTGTGATCCGATTCTTCAGGCACACCAAGGCAAGAACCCGGGATACAGAAAGCCCTCTGTCCTTGCCAGGAGGCAGAGGGTCTAATTGAGTTGGTTAACACAAGCTGCCTATAGACAGCAAAACTAAAAGAGCCCCCAGTAGCACACACTCACTGGGGCTTCAGGAGCTGTAAAAATTCACCCCTAGACACTGCCATGGGGTCAAAGCCCCACAGCCTGCCCGTCTGTATGCTCCCCTAGAGATGTGAGCAGCAAAACACTGAAGAAGCTAGCCACTCCCTCTGTCGAACACCCTGCGAGGGAGACAAGGGAACTTTTCCAGTTTCACTATGACCATGGCAAAGGCTACATACCTCAAGACTGCCCATTGAGATTAGAAAACAATACAAAATCCTGACCCTTAATCCAGCAGTCTTACTTCTAGGAATCAACCCAAAGATACATTAGCAAAAACAGAAATATACCTGCTTAATACTGCTTTTCTTTGCAACTTTTATTTTAGGTTCGGGGGGTACGTGTGCAGGTTTGTTACATGGCTAAATTGTGTGTCATGGGATTACTTAGTCACCCAGATAATAAGCACAGGACTCGATGGTAGTTTTTTGGTCCTCACCCTCCTTCTACCCTCCACCACCAAGTAGGCCTTGGTGTCCATTGTTCTCTTCTTTGCGTCCATGTGTACTCAGTGTTTATCTCCCAGGTGAGAGAACATGCAGTATTTAGTTTTCTGCTCCTGCATTAATTTGCTTAGGATAATGGCCTCCAACTCCATCGTGTTGCTGCAAAGGGCATGATTTCCTTCTTTTTATGGCTACATAGTATTCCATGGTATATACGTACCACATTTTCTCTATCTAGTCCATCATTGATGGGCATTTAGGCTGGTTTCACATCTTTGCTATTGTAAATAGTGCTACGATGAACACATGCGTGTATGTATCTTTATGGTAGAACAATTTACATTCGTTTGGGTATATACCTAGTAATGGGATTGCTGGGTTGAATGGTAGTTCTGTTTTAAGTCCTGTGAAAAATCTCCAAACTGACTCCCACAGCGGATGAACTAATTTACATTCCTACCAGCGGTGTGTAAGTGTTCCCTTTTCTCCACAACCTCACCTGCATCTGTTATTTTTTGACCTTTTAATAATAGCCATTCCGATTGGTGTGAGATAGTATCTCATTACGGTTTTGGTCTGCATTTTTCTAACGATTAGTAATGTTGAGCTTTTTTTCATGTGTTTGTTGGCTACATGTATGTCTTCTTTTGAGAAGTGTCTTCATATCCTTTGTCCATTTTTTAATGGGGTTGTTTGGTTTTTGCTTGTTAATTTCTCTAAGTTCCTTATAGATTATGTACATTAGACCTTTGTTGGATGCATAGTTTACAAATATTTTCCCCCATTATGTATGTAGGTTTTCTGTTTACTGTTAGGAGTTTCTTTCAACTATGCAGAAGCTCTTTAGTTTAATTAGGTACCATTTGTCAAGTTTTGTTGTTGCTGCAATTGCTTTTGAAGTCTTCATCATGAAATCTTTGCCAGGGCCTATGTCCAGAATGGTATTTCCTAGGGTTTCTTCTAAAATTTTTATAGTTTTGGGTTTTACATGTAAGTCTTTAATTCATCTTGAGTTGATTTTTGTATAAGGGGTCCAGTTTAAATCTTCTGCATATGGCAAGCCAGTTATCCCAGCCCCATTTATTAAATAAGGAGTTCTTTCCCCCATTGCTTGTTTTTGTCAATTTTGTTGAAGATCAGATAGTTGTAGATGTGTGGCTTTATTTCTGGGTTCTCTAACCTGTTCCATTAGTCTACGTGTCTGTTTTTGTACCAGCACTATGCTGTTTTGGTTACAATAGCCTTGTAGTATAGTTTGAAATTGGGTAGTAAAGTGCCTCTAGCTTTGTTTTTTTGCTTAGGGTTGCCATGGCTATTCAGGCTCCTTTTTTTTTTTTGGTTCTACATGAATTTTAGAATACTTTTTTCTAGTTCTGTGAAAAAATGTCATTGTGGTAGTTTGATAAGAATAGCATTGAATCTGTACATTGCTTTGGACAGCGTGGCCAATCTAACAATACTAATTCTTCCTATCCATGAACATGGAGTATTTTTCCATTTGTTAGTGTCACCCCTAATTTCTTCCAGCAGTGTTTTTTAATTCTCATTGTAGAGATTTTTCACCTTCCTGGTTAGCTGTATTTCTATACATGTTATTATTTTTTTGGCTACTGTGAATAGGAATAAGTTTTTTTATTTGGCTCTCAGCTTAGATGTTGCTGGTGTATAGGAGTGCTAGCGATTTTCGTGCATTGATTTTGTATCCTGAAACTTTGCTGAAGTTGTTTATCAGATCTGGGAGTTTTGGGGAAGAGACTGTGATTTTCTAGGTATAGAATCATATCATCTGCAAAGATAGTTTGACCTCCTTTCTTCCTATTTGGATGCCTTTTATTTCTTTCTCTTCCCTGGTTGCTCTGGTTCTCAAAGGGAATACTTCCAGCTTTGCCCATTCAGTATGATGTCATAGATGGCTCTTACTGTTTTGAGGTACATTTCTTCAATGCCTAGTTTGTTGTGCATTTTTAACATGAAGAGATGTTGAATTTTATTGAAAGCCTTTTTGTGTCTATTGAGATGATTGTGTAGTTTTTGCTTTTAGTTATTTTCATATGATGAATCATATTTATTGATTTGTGTGTGTTGAACCAATCTTTCATATCAATAAAGCCTAGTTAATCATGGTGGATTCGCTTTCTGATATGCAGCTGGATTTGCTTTTCTAGTATTTTATTGAGGGTTGCATCTATGGTCATCAGAGATATTGGCCTGAAGTTTTATTTTGTGGTTGTCGTGTGTTTGGCAGGTTTTGCTATCAGAATGATGCCAGCCTCATAGAATGAGTTAGAGAGGAGTCTGTCATCCTCAATTTTTAAAAATAGTTTCAGTAGGATTGGTACCAGCTCTTCTTTATACACCTGGTAGAATTCAGCTGTGAGTCCATCTACTTCAGGGCTTTTTCTTGGTAGGCTTTTATTACCGATTCAATTTAGGAACTCATTTTTGGTTTGTTCAAAGTTTCAATTTCTTCCTGGTCCAATCTTGACCAGGTTGTATATTTCCAGGAATTTATTCATTTCTTCTAGGTTTTCTAGTTTGTTTGCACATAGGTGTTCATAATAGTCTCTGAATGATACTGTGTTCCATTTCTGTGGGGTCAATGATAATCAATCATTTTTTATTGTGTTTATTTGGATTATCTCTCTTTTTTTCTTTATTAGTCTAGCTAGTGGTTTATCAATCTTAATTATTCTTTCATAGAACCAATTTTTTGTTTCTTTTTTTTTTTTTTTTTTTTTTTTAGACAGGGTCTCAGTCTGTCACCCAGGCTAGAGTGCAGTGGCGTGATCTTGCTCACTGCATCCTCCACCTCCTGGCCTCAAGCAATCCTCCCATCTCACCCTCCTGAGTAGCTGGGGCTATAGACATGTGCCACCACACTCAGCTAATTTTTATATTTTTAGTAGAAACAGAGTTTCTCCAAGTTGCCCAGACAGGTCTTAAACTTCTGGGCTCAAGTTATCCACCCACCTCTGCCTCACAAAGCGCTGGGGTTACAGACTTGAACCACTATGCCTGGACTTATATGGTTTTTCGCATCTCAGTTTGATTCAGTTCAGCTCAGATTTTGGGTATTTGTTTTTTTCTGCTAGCTTTGAGGTTGGTTTGCTCTTGTTTTTCTAGTTCTTCTAGGTGTGATGTTAGGTTGTCAGTCTGAGATCTTTCTAACTTTTTGATGTGGGGATTTAGCACTGTAAACTTCCCTTTTTGCACTGTTTTAGCTGTGTTCCAGAGATTCTGGTATGTTGTATCTTTGTTTTCATTCATTTTAAAGAATTTCTTGATTTCTGCCTTAATTTCATTGTTTAAAAGAATTTCTTGATTTCTGCCTTAATTTCATTGTTTATCCAACAGTCATTCAGGAGTAGGTTGTTTAATCTCCATATAATTGTATAGTTCTGAGAGACCCTCTTAATATTGATTCTTATTTTTATTGTGCTGTGGTTCAAGAGTGTGGCTGATATGTTTTTGGTTTCTTTGAATTTGTCAAGAATTGTTTTATGGCTAAGCATATATTTAATTTTAGAGTATGTGCCATGTGCAGATGAGAAGAATATATATTCAGTTGTTGCTGGGTGGAATGTTCTATAGATGCTCATTAGGCCCATCTGGTAAAGTATCGTGTTTAGGTCCTGAATATCTTTGTTAGTTTTCTGCTTTGATGATCTGTCTAACACTGTCAGTGGGGTGTTGAAGTCTCCCACTATTATTGTGTTGTTATCTAAGTCTCTTTGTAGGTCTTGAAGAACTTGTTCTATCAATCTGGGTGCTCCTGTGTTGGTGCATATATATTTAGAATAGTTAAGTCTTTTGTTAAATTGAACTCTTTATCATTATGCAATGCCCCTCTTTGGATCTTTTTTGATTATTGGTTTGAAGTCTGTTTTGTCTGAAATTAGAAAAGCAACCCCTGATCTTTTTCATTTTCCATTTGCTTGGTAGTTTTTTTACATCTCTTTACTTTGAGCCTATGGGTGTCATTGCATGTAAGACGGATATCTTGAAGACAGTGTACAGATGGGTCTTGCATCTTTACCCAACTTGCCATTCTGTGTTTTTGTAAGTGGAGTGTTTAGCTTATTTACATTCAAGGTTAACATTGATATGAGCCGATTTGATCATATCATCCTGTTGTTAGCTAGTTGTTATGCAGGCTTGATTATGTGGTTGCTTTATAGGGTCAATGGTCTATGTACTTAAGTGTGTTTTTGTGGTGGCCAGTAACAGTCTTTTGTTTCCATGTTTAGCATTCCTTTAAGGACCTCCTGTAAGGCAAGTCTGGTGGTAATTAATTCCCTTAGCATTTGCTTTTCTGAAGAGGATTTTGTTTCTCTTTCACTTAAGAAGCTTAGTTTGACCGGATATAAAATTCTTTGTTGGAATTTCTTTTCTTTAAGAATGCTGCATATAGGCCTCCAATCTCTTCTGGCTTGTGGGGTTTCTGCTAAAAGGTCCACTGTTAGCTGGATGGGGTTCCCTTTGCAGGTGACCTGCCCCTTTTCTCTAGCTGCCTTTAATATTTTTCCTTTGCATTGACCTTGGAGAATCTAATGAGTATGTATGTGTCTTGGAGATGGTCATCTTGTATAGTATCTCACAGGGGTTCTCTGAATTTCCTGAAATTGAATGTCAACCTCTCTAGTGAGGTTAGGGACATTTTGTGGAAATATTGTGGACAATATGTTCAAATATGTTTTCCAAGTTGTTTGTTCTCTTTCCCTCTCTTTCAAGGACACCAATGAGTCATAGCCTTGGTCTGTTCACATAATCCCATATTTCTTGGAGGTTTTGTTTATTGTTTTTTGTTCTTTTTTCTTTATTTTTGTCTGACTAAGTTGATTAGAAGAACCAGTCTTCATGGCTCACGCCTATAATCCCAGCACTTTGGGAGGCAGAGGCGGGCAGATCATGAGGTCAGGAGATCAAGAACATCCTGGCTAACATGGTGAAACCCCGTCTCTACTAAAAAAAAAAAAAATACAAAAAATTAGCCGAGTGTGGTGACGGGTGCCTGTAGTCCCAGCTACACAGGAGGCTGAGGCAGGAGAATGGCGTGAACCGTGGAGGTGGAGATTGCAGTGAGCGGAGAAGCGCCACTGCACTCCAGCCTGGGTGACAAAGCGAGACTCTGTCAAAAAAAAAAAAAAAAAAAAAAAAAAAGATTTTTTTCCTTAGCGTGGTCTATTCTGTTGTTAATACTTATGATTGTATTATGACATTCTTACAGTGTGTTTTTCAGCTCTATCAGATCAGTTTGTTTCTTTCTTAAAATAGCTATTGCATCTTTCAATTCTTGTGTTCTTTTATTGGATTCCTTAGATTTCTTGGGTTGGGTTTCAACTTTATCCTGAATCTAGATGACCTTCATTGCTATCCAGATTATGAATTCTATGTCTGTCATTTCAGCCATGGCAGTCTGGTTAAGAACCATTGCTGGGAAGCCAGTGTAGTCATTTGGAGATAAGACGACACTCTGGCTTTTTGAGTTGCTAGAGTTCTTGTGCTGGTTCTTTCTCATCTATGCAGGCTGATGTTCCTTTAACCTTTAAAGTTGGTAAACTTTGGATGGAGCTTTTTCCTTTTATATTCTCTGAAGACCTTGAAGTTTTGACTGTGGTATAAGTTGAGTTCAGTCAGCCAGCTTCATTTCTGGATGATTTCAGATGGCCAATGCTCAGCTCAGCAACTGTGGGCTGCATGTTCTATCCCTGGGGGGCTGGTAGCAGGCCCACAGCTTTGTTCTCTGTCCACTTAAGGTTAAGCACCTGCTATGCAGGAGGGGCTGAAGTGCTCTGGTCTGCTGACAACACTCTGATGTGGGGTGCCAGCAAAAGCACATCATCAGGATGGTGGCAGCAGAGTATGCATGCACTGCCAGCAGCATCAGCATGATGGGGTATATGTGTGCTCACAGGGGTGGGGAGATAGCATCCTTTCATGAGTGCTCACAAAGGTGGCTGCAATGAGGCAGTGTCCACACATGCCAGAGGGAGCCGGGCAGCAGCAGTGAGGTCCACACACACATGCCAGTGACAACTGAGCAGTGAAGTCTGTGCATGTGCACAGTGGCAAAGGGGTGGGGGGAGGTTGTAGGTGGGTGCGCACCAGCAGGGCCCATCTGCTGAAGCTCCCTGATTGTTAGGTGGGGTCTGCCAGTGAAGTAGCTATGGCAGCTGCCACCAGGAAGCACCCTAGTTGGGCATGCAAGGCTGTGCTGCAAATGGGCACGGCCAGGCAGGGATGCTGGGAGAGACTGGGAGGCAAGGGAGTGCACAGATCATACTAGCCCCATCCCATGGGCAAAACCGTGCCACTCTGTCCAGGTATGACAGGCAACAAAGGCCAAAGCCACCTAGGGGAGTGTAGTGAGCCTTGGGGATGAGTGCCCCTGGCTGGGCTCCACTGCCTCTATTCCTATGCCAACCCCCCTTGGCTTTGCACAAGCTGGAATACTGTCCCTGCCACCTCTCCAAGTAGCTCTCCTATCAGCTCAAGTTTCTGTGGGGGTCATAGAGTCTCCTGAAGCTAGGAGTCTGGAGGTCCACGGCAAGAGTGGGCCACTCCTTACCTATTTATCTCTTCCCCTAGGAACTGCAGAGGGCCAGGAGCAAGTCTTGGTGTTTGACTGCCCTAGGCAAGGTTTCCAGCTTCCTCCCCCTTCAGCCCAGGGTCTGCATCTTCCTTCCTTCCACTCTTAATGTCTTCCCTTCAAAGATCTGCTCAGAGTGTGCTGGTAGTCCCTCTATGGGAGATGCTCCTCCTGGCTGCATCTAGTCGACTATCTTAGCTCTTCTTCAAGATTCTTCATTGAATCATTATTTATAATATTAAAATACTAGAAAGAAGTCAAATGTCCATCAAGAAGGGACTAGACTGATTAAATAATGTATCCTTACACAATGGAATACTCTGAAGATGTGAAAAAGGCATTAGCCATATCTCTATAAATCTATTAATTATGTAGGATATATTATGGAGTAAAAACAATGTAATGAAAAACTTGTACACTATGCTACCATTATCTGAAAACAGAATATGTGTTTGTGTCTAGTTATATTTAAAAAAAATCAATGGAATGCTAAATTACAAAACAGTTTTTTTTTTTGAGACAGAGCCTTGCTCTGTCACCGGGCTGGAGTGCAGTGGCGCGATCTCGGCTCACTGCAACTTCCGCCTCCCAAGTGCAAGCAATTCTCCTGCCTCAGCCTCCTGACTAGCTGGGACTACAGGCACGCGCCACCATGCCCAGCTAATTTTTGTATTTTTAGTAGAGACAGGGTTTCACCATGTTGGCCAGGATGGTCTCAATCTCTTGACCTCGTGATCCACCCCCCTCAGCCTCCCAAAGTGCTGGGATTACAGCTGTGAGCCACTGCACCTGGCCAGTGAATGCTTTAAATGTTTTATACATACATAAATATTCTATATTAGTTATATGAATAGGTAACAAGTAATTTTCGAACACAGTAATCTTTTCTGAACATCCTTAATGACAAATAGTCTAAAGACAAATAAAACATGAAAAAACACATTAACTATTCTCTGTAATTCTTATTGTTGATGGTAGTGGTGATATTGTCATTCTGAGACCATTGAGTGTGTCATATAAGATAAAGCAAATATATTTGTGTCATTAACAAATAGGAATTTCAACATGAAAAAAAGTAGCTACAAACATAAGGTTAATTAAGTAAAATTAAAGTTCTGTCTTCCTGAATATTAATTGAAAATACTGGTGTGAACCTATGATGAATTTTACCCTAAATCACAAATTATTTCAAGGGTTCCTTAACTCTGTCCTCAGCAAAGGCCTAGAACTAATGACCAACCTAGTAGTAATGAGTACTTTAGTGCCCATGTTGTGGTCTCTAAAGATGATTTTCCACTATATGGAAAGTGGGGTTCCTGGAGAAAGGACTGATTCCAAAACTAGAGCAAGAAATTTACAAAATAAACTTGAACTATCTTGTTGAATCAGAAAAGAAGGAATGCCAAGATCATGCCCAAAGGACTCATTGGCCAACTTGAAGAGATTCCCACTGCCCTGAAATTAGACAATTAGAGCATCAATAGAACAATAAATACAATCACATCACATGTATTAAACCTATGGTTTATAATAATATTCAAACAAACAAGCAAACTCATTGGCCAACTTTGGAGGATAATATGCAACAAAGTCATTATTTTGAAAATGAATACATAAAGGGAAAAAAATAAAATTTTCTCCTGCTTTTTCTATATAAATTATACTTTAAGGTAACTAAATGACTAATGAGGATAGGTTTCTCTGTATAGAAATATAGAAATACTACAGCTAATAAAACAGAAAAGAATGATAGAATTTTTTTTTGTAAACTATGAATTAATGGATTTAGGTAATGATTAATAAGGGCTTCTAAAATCACAAATAAGAAAACTAACCAGGCAAGATATACCTTTCTATGGAAGCGCAAAAAATCTATCAAGTATGCTTGACAAAATAATAATAATAATACACTTATCATTATTATTCCAAATCTCAAGACTCTAAATCTACCAATTTACTGAAATTATAGAAATATACAAAATGACACCATAGAGATGCAATCAGCAAAATTCAGTTTCTACAACAAATAAATTGCAAGAGTAGGAAAAAAGTGATGGAGAGAAGCCCTATAGATTAAGAAAATTTGAGAAACATAGTAACCAGTGGCAATGTTGTATGAAGCTTATTTCTAATGTGATGCAAAACTAAAACACACTGAAAATAAATTACAAGACAAATGGGAAAATTTGAACACTGACAATACTTGATGATATTTAAAAATTATTGTTAATATTTTAACAATATTAATGCTAAGTGTAATAATGAAATTGTGGTTATATTAAGAATTCCTGGTCAGGCTCAGTGGCTCACACCTGTAATCCCAGCACTTTGGGAGGCTGACACAGGCAGACCGCTTGAGCTCAGGAGTTCTAGACCAGCCTGGGCAACATGGTGAAACCCTATCTCTATGGAAAATACAAAAATTAGCTGGGCGTGGTGGTATATGCCTGTAATCCCAGCTACTTGGGAGCTGAGGCAGGAGACTCGTTTGAACCCAAGAGGTGGGGTTTACAGTGAGCCGGAAGATGGTGCCACTGCACTCCAGCCTGGGCACTGGGAAACAGTGAGACTCCGTCAAAAAAAAAAAAAAGAATTCCTATCTTTCAATGATACTGACATATTTACAAATAAAACTATGTCTTTATTTTGCTATTAAATGACCTACTATGTTGGAGGAAAGTAAATAAAGGCAGAAAGGAAAAAGTTAACTGGAACTGGTGATGTATATATTGGAAGTAGTTACATAACTCTATTTTGGTGTACATTTGAAAATTCCATAATAAAAAGGACAAATAACATTGAAATCTTTACTATTAGCCTACAAGGACCTGTATAACCTGGTCCATGCCTACCCTCCAATCTCATCTCATCACTCTTCCCTTGCTCATTTTGTACCAGTGACTCTGACAGCCCTTCTGTTCTATGAATATGCCAAGCTCTTCGTCTAGAGAAATATGTGAAGAAATAATAACAGAATTTTCCAAAAATTTTGAAAGACATCAAACATAGATACAAGAAGTGAAAGGAAGCTGTAATTATTTATTTGCCACTTTTCAATTAATTCTAATATCCTTAGCTTGTTAAGGCACTCCATTCTGTGAAGACCTTCCACTCCAAACCCAACCTAAATCTGCAGTTGACCACCTGGGTGGACTTCAATGGAGAAAAATCTCCTCGATCCCACCCTGACTGACTGGGTTTTGCATCCTCTGAGTGACCCCAGAGACCAGCATTAACAAGCCTCAGGTTAGAAGTTTTTAGCAAATGTAGGTTCTGTGATGCCTTTGAGCTAAGGTGCACTAGGATGATAGGGGAATAATAGTTGTTTCTTATTTAATTTGATGTGGAAATAAGAATGGGATGAAATGGCTATCAATACAATTTCAGAAGTCTTCTAAAGGCACTGTCTTCTTTGATGGTTCTTATTGCAAGGCAACTGATCTGAAGTAGACTGAAGAGGGAGGCTGGCTTTAGAAACAGAGACTAAAAAGTGGGGACACCGGGCCCGGCGCGGTGGCTCATGCCTGTAATCCCAGCACTTTGGGAGGCCGAGGCAGGCTGATCATGAGGTCAGGAGTACAAAACCAGCCTGACCAGCATGGTGAAACCCTGTCACTACTAAAAATACAAAAAAATTAGCCTGGCATGCTGGCACGCTCCTGTAATCCCAGCTAGTTGGTAGGCTAAGGCAGGAGAATTGCTTGAACCCAGCAGGCAGTGGTTGCAGTGAGCCAAGATTGTGCCACTGTACTCCAGCCTGGGTGACAGAGCATCTCAAAAAAAAAAAAAAAAAAAAAAAAAGTGGGGACATCTGAGTTACTTAAGAGTGAAGAATCAAGAGAACTTAGGTGAAGTACAAAAGAACAACAAAACAAAACAAAAAAAATAAGAATAGGAAACAGAGAAGAGAATGACTGCAAACTAGATTCTTTAATCCCCAAAGATTCATTTATAGGAACACAAAACAAATTTTACTTTTGTGTTCAGGGCCAGCCATAAAGATCTGTCCTTAAAGAGAGTGAGACAAAGGGCACATTGCAACAGAAAGGTGGATGCATGCAGAGAGTTATATAATTTTGCAGCCATTTCACACACCTTGGCAAGGGCCAATGGTTTCAAAATCCAAGAATAGCTCCACATGTGATCTCTGACTGATTGGGAAGAGGAATATGCCTGGCATGGCAAGAGGAGAGCACTCCCAAAAATGATGAGCAAGAAAATCATTTTCTCTGCTAGAAGTAGGTCAGAGAACTTTCCAGTGATGAGATCTGGAGATTCAGAAATCAATGGTGGTCACTATTTTGCTGCTTTTAAAAAGGCAGAGGGCTGTTAATACCATTCATCTCATTTATTCAAACAAACACATTATTTGAAAATATACTGTTTTCCAAGCCCTGTACTAGACACAGAGAATACACTACTGGGCAAAAGAGGAATGGATTCTGAGGACAGGTAAAGTGTCCCTTCTTTCTCTATCAGTAAGTCAGTTCTCCAGAGCTATTTACTGAGAGGCCAGACAAAGGATTTTTCTAGGCTCACCTTTCTTAGCTGCCTTCCCTAACAATCCCTGTGAACTAGAGTTTAAAGTTGACTGAATCCATAAGAGATTAATGTACAGTAACTAAGGATGTAAAACAATATTCTCCAACGGCCAGAACTCTTTACTTCGCACAATTTATGATATACGGCAATGAAAATAACTAAAACCTTCAAAAATTTAGTACTCAAAACAGGACAAAAGAGCTAGATGAAACTTCTGTCTGCTTTACCACCACTACTGTATTCACTTTAATCCCAAGATAGATAAGTCAAGATTGGCATCAGCTGTTTTGTCTAGGCTGAAGGGCAATTTATATTATGAAAAAAAAAGACAGTATCAAAGAATAAATTCAATTGTCCGCTTTATTCCATAAATATAAATTAAGCCATTAAAAGTAAGTTAGCTCCTAGAAAAATAAGAAGCTTTTTGTCTGTGAAAACTAGTATCAAAATTAAAGAAACTTCGGAAAAAACAGCCCCACTTAACAAAAAAGATACAATATCCAAGAACCATTAAATGATCAGATCATGAGTAGATACTTTTTATCCAGAATTGATGACCAAGCATGGGTCAGTCTAGTCAAATACTCCTGAGGTTCCCAGAACATATCTGGGAGCAGAATATCCCAGGTAAGTATTAAAGCAATGTGCCAACAAAGACTTTCGTTCCTCAAATGCCCCAGCACTTTAATGTTGAATTGTGATTTTTTTTCTACTCTCAGCTTTGGCCTTGTTTTTGTGCCTGTACCTGCTTCAGACAGATCTTCACAAACAGTGCCTTTGGTCAGTTAACAATAGGTGGTATGAGGTCTAGATTGCGCAAAACCGACAAGAACTTGAAGACAACTACCTTATAAAACTGAAATCAAAGGGCTTAAAGGACATTCAGTTTGTTGATAAAGTAGATATCACCTTGTAGAAACTGAGAAGGCCATATATAAGGAACATGAATATACATTTTTATTTATTTTTTATTTTTGTTTTTTGAGATAAAGTCTCACTTACTCTGTCACCCAGGCTGGAGTGCAGTGGCTCAACTCACTACAACCTCCGCCTCCTCAATTCAAGCGATTCTTCTGTCTCAGCCTCCCAAGTAGCTGGGATTACAGGCACCCGCCACCACGCCTGGCTAATTTCTTCTTTTTTTTTTTTTTTGAGACGGAGTTTCACTCTGTCGTCCATGCTGGAGTGCAGTGGCGTGATCTCGGCTCACTGAAACCTCTGCCTCCCACGTTCAAGCACTTCTCCTGCCTCAGGCCTCCCAAGTAGCAGGGACTACAGACGTGTACCACTATGCCCAGCTAATTTTTGTATTTTTAGTAGAGAAGGGGTTTCACCATGGTGGCCAGGTTGATCTTAAACTCCTGACCTCAAGTGATCTGCCCACCTTGGCCTCCCAAATTGCTGGGATTTAGGTGTAAGCCGCCGACCATGCCTGGCCTGATTTGTTTGTTTTTTGTCATTGAGATTGGGAAGGGGGGATAGGAGTTGGTGTTTAAAGATTTCACCTAATCATTTCCTTGCATACACAGGAAAAATAAAACACAATTTTCCCTCATGTTGGAAGTTGAGTGCTCTCAGGGCATAGAGTGAAGGAAAGTCCTCATTTTGCCCTAAGCAAATGTTTCGTGGGTATGTGGCTCCAAGGAAAGACGCCAATGCTAAGTTCTCTAAGAGTACTAGCAGAATGCTTCTTGCACATCATAACTGCTTCATAGCTATCTCTTCAGTACTTTTTCCCTGATGATCCCTAACCAGTGCTCCCACAATGGGAGCATCAGAGCTTGCACATTGGCCTTGCAGAAGCTATACCACCACCACCACCACACAAAAGACTTGGATTAAGATCCCAAATGCCTTCCCCAATAACAGCTGTTTCAAATCTCCAAACTATTGTCTTTATATTTACTATCATAGTTTCCATAAACAACCGTAATTCATTAAATGCATACTATGTACTAGTGTTTTACATTTAGTAACACTAATTTTCAGAATTTTCCAGTTTATAAAAGAGTTAACTGAGGTTTAGAAGGTTTAAGCAATTTACCTAAAACTACAAAGTTAGCGAGTAGTGGAGTCTTGGTTGAACTATATGTCTCAGTCTTAAACTTATCTTCTTAGTAACTGTGGGGTCTAATGAGAAGATAAGCAAAACATCAACAATTTTAAGCTTATGAAAAGCAATAAAAATCATAAATTAACAGAAAAATACACATTTTCAGCACTACTGCTACATTTTCCAGTTCGCTTTGTATCTAGCTGTGAATGATTTCATGGGAAGAATAGAGATGAATACATTCAGACTGAAATAGAAAATGTGGGAAGCACTCATTTAACATTGTGCACAGTATTTCTAGAGAACTTCCAGCAGGTGGCAGTATTTAAGAACATTACTAGTAGTCACAACTTTGGCAGCTATTGCTGCAAAGAGAGATTGGGTGTCAAACAAAAGCCTTTAAACTTCGGCCCAAACTTGGATTTCTAGTTATTTTATTCATTATCCTTGGAAAGTTTCAAGAGCTAAAACATTACCTTTTCTTATAATTGTTTAATTTGAGGTTCACTTCAACTTGCAGATATAGAACAGTGGTTTTAATAAATTACAGTAAATTTAATCTTACTTTGGAAATTGTGTAAGGTCTTTGATGTTGTTCCAAATATCAGTTCCTTCCCTGGAATTTTGTGGCCTAAGCCTCAGAGCAGTACTCAAATGGCTGTTATTTTGTATTGTTTCTTAAATATCTAGAAAATATGTGAAATACAGGGTCAGGGTCTGTTGACAATGCACAGGGATCGTTCAAAAGGCTTACATTATATGCTTGGCCTAGAAACAAACAGAACAGTTTGCCACATTTTCCTAACAGTTAAAACCTCTTGCAAACTATTCCACATTCAGCATTTCTCTCTGCTCTGCAACACTCATCCCTCAGTCCTGTTTAGCAAACCATATACCTTCTGTGATCATCACTGTTGTTCCCACCTCCATCCGTTACACTCATTCTCCCATTAAAAAAATTTCTTGCTTTACTCTTTTTCAATCCATGTACATACCTTGCTTCAAAATACTTTTTACCAAACATTCCCTAGGCATCATTTCTTGACTGCTTCTCTGTTCTTTTGCAACTGTGTATTTTCTTGGAATGTATAAAATCAATTTTCCCATAATGTATATGTTGTATATGTTTATCCTGCAATTTTCCGTTGAACATGTGTCATAAATATAGGCAAGCAAGAAGGAAGATTTTACCAAACAAGAGAAAGTTGTCAGTTCATTAAGACAAAGTCCATTATGTTTTCTTTTCTGTATGGTATCTCTCAAAATTAAACTCACCCATTGTATTACTTTCTTCCTGTCAGTTTCACTGCCAGAGTCATAATAAACTTGAAATGCTCTGACATAATTAACTAGCTGGGGAAAGGAAGAACATAACTGTCAGTTAATTTAGGAAATGACCATGCTTATCACTGCTCAGATAATGTGTTTGTGTCTCACACACATTCTCATCTCCCTTTCCTTGTAGGTACATTGTGACAGGCAGAAAAAAATCAATCGTCTGTTAGAAATAGTTCTGTAACTTATCTTTCGAACAAACAAACAAAAAGGACTTTAAAAAACAGCATTGAAAGAAACTGTGGTTTAGGAAGAAAGGAAATACATTTCTAACCCAATTTATGCAGAATAGTTTTCCCCCAAGATTACCTATTTACTTTCAAATACATGCTAACAGGCTGTGTTTATACAGCCCACACATAGATGAGGAAAGCTTACACAGTAAACTCCCCAGCTTCTGGGAGGACTTTGTGGCTCAGTAAAAATGACAGAAGGATTCCATGGAATGATATAGCTCTATATCCTAAACACCTTTAATCCAAGGGTTTATATGAATTTGTACAATAGCTACTAGGTATAAAAATAGTGTAGTCTATGCGTCCTGGAATAATCAACCAATATGAAGCCACCAGAAATGTATTCAGCTGGTAAATGTATTACCCTTCAGATGGGTAAAGTGTTTCTCATGCATTGGCAGTGTAATGCTCAATGTTTGGGAATGGCTGGAATAAATAAGAGGTTTTTTTAATCCTTCCAGAGTTATCTGTATTTTAAAAGTTTATAACTAATGAAGTGTCCATGTCTTGAGTTTGTGTGCGTGCACGCGCACATGTGTGTGTGTGAGAGAGCGAGAGAGAGAAAGCAAGAAAGAGAGAGAGAGAAAGAGAAAGAAAGAGAGAGAGATCCTTTTTGGGAAACCACTGATGAGGCTGTCACCCTGGGAAAATGTCCACATGCATATATGCACAATTTTATGTAAAATTCAGAGGTTTTATGGGTTTACTGAAAGGTTAGAAAGACTTACATCAATTGATATGATTTTAGGCAGTGCAAAAGTTAAACTAAAACTCTTCAGGAAATAAAAATATTAGGCACATAAGACATTCCCTGGTTTAAACACATACACACACACCCATCACACACACACAGCCAGAGTTCTTGAATTCAGTTAGGAAGATGACGCATCTGAAGTCATCATTAGCTACCTCACACAAGCTCTGACAACTCCAAATTGCTTTTCTCTCCCTAGTTTACAGTTTGCCATTCCAGATCTCAGTATTTTTGCTCCTGCTCACCTCCTCTTTCTCTCCTGTGTAATTCAGCTCCACCTTAAGAGTATAGACCGTGTCTTTCAGAAAGCCTCACCTGGCTGCCTAAACCCTTTCTGTTCACAACAAGGCCAGATGTCCCAGATACCGCCTGCACAATAACACATCATTTCATGTTGAAACAGGAAAAGTTCCCTTGTCCCCCATGCAGGGCATGAGATGGGGGTGTGGCTCACTTTTTCAGGTGCTCTTTTATTTTAGCCATCTATAGGCAGCTTGTGTTAGCTCAATTAGACCCCCTGCCTTATCTCAAGGACAGAAGGCTTTCTGTACCCCAGAGTTTCTTGCCTTGGTGTACCCGAAGAATTGGATCTCACGTGGGCTTGGAGAATGAATGCAAGGTTTTATTGAGTGGAAGTAGCTCTCAGCAGATGGGGAGCCAGAAGGGAGACGGAGTGGGAAGATGGTTTTCCTGCCGGAGTCAGGTCACTCAGCAGCCGGGCTCTCCTCTGACCACCTCGTCCAAACCCCACGTTGTTCCACCGGTCGATGGCCTGCTGGCCTGCTGGTGCCTGTCGATGTGCTCTCGACGTCCAGCTGCTTGTGTGTTCCTCCGCCAGTGTGTTCCTCTTGACGTCCAGCTGCTTGTGTCTCTGCCTTGGTAGGGTCTCAGGGGGTTTTATAGGCACAGGATGGGGACGTGGCCGGCCAGGGTTGTCTTGGGAAATGCAACATTTGGGCAGGAAAACAGAAACGCCTGTCCTCACCTAGGTCTGTGGGCGCAGGCCTGGGGATGGAACCCTAGCCGGGGACGGAACCCTAGCCGGGGACCATAGCCCTCCTCTACCCAGCACTTCCCTGCTGGCCTTCCACATCAATAGGACCTCTAGACTGTGAGCGATTTGAGTACAGGAACTCTGAGTTATTTAATTCTGTGTCCTCAGGTCTTAACTCAGTGCCTGGCACTGAGAAATGTTTCTGAATGAATGAACAGTGCACATATGCGTGTGATACATGCACTCAGTATTTAAATTCAGGTGGCTTAAAGTTCACAACCCTTGACTTTGTGTTCAAGAGAACTTGAAACAATACCACAGCCTTTGAACAAGCTTGTTTAAAAGGAGCAAGTACTCATGAATAAATTATCTTCTGTCTCACTTTCAGCAAAGTATACTTTGAAAGGAAATGGGCCAGTTCCCTTATAGGTGAGTTCTCAAGTGGTCAGTTTTTGGTATGTGAATTTTTATGATAAATATTTCCCTTTCCTTTTCATTACACTGTTAATTATCGTTGTATAAAGAAGTGTACCTGTCTGTGGCATAAAATTTAAAAGATATCAAAAGATAAACAACTCAAAGTAACCTTTCTTCCTCCCCAGAAGCAACCATTTGTAGTATTCATTAACCTTTCACACAGAGTCTAGGCATATTAAAAAATAAATGACATCTTTTGTTACATTTTAAGACATACATTCAGAGAAATATTTCTCAATATTTGACGGCTGCCATAAGGAAAAAATAGCATGTAGAGGTGCTTCTTCAGCGACAGGCTGAGTCTAAGGTGCCTGTAAGGATTCCAGGCAAATGTATCCAGAAGATAGCTAAAATAGAGGTCTGAGACTCAGGAGAAAGGTCAGGTGGTAGCCATCAAGGGTAACAAATTGTTGATGCCACTGGAATGAAGTAATAGCTCAAGCAGCATAGACTGTGGGTGAGATGCTGGCATCACACTAAATCCTAGGAACCACCAATATTTAGGACAGACGCAAGAAGAGCCAATAAGCAAACCCAGGAAGTCTAAGTTAGGGTCACCCTAACGGCAGATTTAATAGCAGTAGATTTTCAAAACCAAAGTAAGAGAAAATTTTACACTCTACTCTTTAAATTACACTGATATGCACTAAAAAGGCCAGTATTGTGAATACTGAAAAGAGAAAGTATCAGTAGTTCAGTGAGAGATGAAAAAAAAAGTATCCATCAAATACCTATTGACGATTACTGTGTGCTAGGAATGTAGGAATATAATAGTGAATGATACCATCGTTTTACAGGTTCAAATTTCCGTGAAATTGTAAGTCTGCAGGCATGCCCTAAGATGATCTTTCTTCCACATGGCTGGTGGAACATTCAAAGTGGAGAGATCAGTCTCAGGTTGCCCTGATGTGAATCATCCACTTACACTTAGGAAGATTTTGAAAGCCTTGTAAACATCTGTTTCCTAACCTGTTCAAACTTGTGTCTAGGAAGAGAGGTCAGGAATGCATCAAGGTAAACATGCAAAACATATCAAAGAAGAATAGGAGGAAGAGAAGGAGGAGGGGGAGAAGGAGCATTACCAATGGGTCTGAGGCTTCCACGTTCGCATATCATCTTCATTCATTGGTCTATTTAACAAAAAAGGAAGCCATTGTAAAGATATGGAAAAACCGAAACATTTTTCCTACTCTCTACTCTCCACAACACAATCCACATGGAACACTTCTGTGACCTCTGGTCTGGTCTCCAAAATGTGTGAGGATTTCTCTTAACCAGCAATGAAGCAATTCTGACACCAGGTATGGGTAGATTTTCCCCACGCCACAAGCAAACAAGCAACTCTGCAGCAGAAACCAGCTGAGTGTCTTTTAATTCTATTCAATTCTGAGACTATTTGCCTAGAGATAGCATCAGATCCCACAGAATGAGGGCTCAGTCCCACAAGACTGCCCTCCCACTTTCGATGCCAATAAAAAGCCCCAGGTTATTTTACCTGTGCTTCTGAGCAACTGGCTATAAATCAGGATTCCCACGCTCCCTCCTCAGGTTTGATTAATTCGTTAGAGCAGCTCATAGAACTCAGGTTTATTTACCAGTTTATTATTAAGGATATTACAAAGGATATGGATGAAGAGATACATAAAACAAGCCATATGGGAAGGAGAGTGGAGCTTCTATGTCCTCCACAGTCATGCCACCCTCCAAGAACCTGGAAAGTCTCGGAACCCAGTCCTTTTTTGTTTTTATGGAGCCTTCATTACAGAGTCATGACTGATGAAACCACTGGTGATCAACTAAACCTTCAGCCCCTGTCCCCTCCCTGGAGGTGGCAGGGTGTGGGGAGGCGGCTGAAAAATTCCAGCCCTCTAATCCTGCCTTGGTCCTGAAACTACCTAGGACCACCAGCCACCAATCAACTCATTAGCAAACAAAAGGATACATCACTTTGGAGATTCCATGGATTTTAGGGGTTGTATACCAGGAAACAGGGAAGAAGACCAATATACACTTCACAATATCACAACCATTAAATTATTTCCTGCAATATGTCTTGAACTCTTTCACACACTGAAGATACAGAGATGAAAGATGAGCCTCTAGAAGTTTGCAGTGTACAAGTAAATTAGCAGACTGTACCTGCTGATATTGAAAGGTGACAGCGTGCTGGCAGCCCTCACAGCCCTCACTTGCTCTCGGCGCCTCCTCGGCCTTGGCGCCCACTCTGGCCACGCTTGAGAAGCCCTTCAGCCCACCGCTGCACCGTGGGAGCCCCTTTCTGGGCTGGCCAAGGCTGGACCCGGCTCCCTCAGCTTGCAGGGAGGTGTGGAGGGAGAGGCGTGAGCAGAACTGGGGCTGCCCGCGATGCTTGCGGGCCAGCGCGAGTTCCAGGTGGGTGTGGGCTTGGCAGGCCCGCACTCCGAGTGGCCTGCCGGCCCTGCCAGCCCCGGGCAGTGAGGGGCTTAGCACCCGGGCCAGCAGCTACGGAGGGTGTGCTGGGTCCCCCAGCAGTGCCAGCCCACCGGCGCTGCACTCGATTTCTCCCCAGGCCTTAGCTGCCTCCCTGCGGGGCAGAGCTCAGGACCTGCAGCCTGCCATGCCTGAGCCGCCTCCCCTCCGCCCCCCCCACTCCCCACCCCCGACTCTGTAGGCTCCTGTGCAGCCCAAGCCTCCCCAATGAGCGCCGCCCCCTGCTCCACTGCACCCACTCCCATCAACCACCCAAGGGCTGAGGCATGCGGGCACACGGGGCAGGACTGGCAGGCAGCTCCACCTGCTGCCCAGGTGCGGGATCCACTGGGTGAAGCCAGCTGGGCTCCTGAGTCTGGTGGGGACTTGGAGAACCTTTATGTCTAGCTAGGGGATTGTAAATACACCAATCTGTACTCTGTATCTAGCTCAAGGTTTGTAAACACACCAATCAGCACCCTGTGTCTAGCTCAGGGTTTGTGAATGCACCAATCAACACTCTATCTAGCTACTCTGGTGGGGACTTGGAGAACCTTTATGTCTAGCTAAGGGATTGTAAATACACCAATTGGCACTCTGTATCTAGCTCAAGGTTTGTAAGCACACCAATCAGCACTCTGTGTCTAGCTCAGGGTTTGTGAATGCACCAATCCACACTCTGTATCTAGCTACTCTGGTGGGGACTTGGAGAATCTTTGTGTGGACACTCTGTATCTAGCTAATCTAGTGGAAACATGGAGAACTTTGGGTCTAGCTCATGGATTATAAACGCACCAATCAGTGCCCTGTCAAAACAGACCACTCGGCTCTCTGTAAAATGGACCAATCAGCAGGATGTGGGTGGGGCCAGATAAGAGAATAAAAGCAGGCTGCCCTAGCCAGCAGTGGCAATCTGCTCGGGTCCCCTTCCACACTGTGGAAGCTTTGTTCTTTTGCTCTTTGCAATAAATCTTGCTGCTGCTCGCTCTTTGGGTCCACGTTGCCTTTATGAGCTGTAACACTCACTGCGAAGGTCTGCAGCTTCACTCCTGAGCCAGCGAGACCACGAACCCACCAGAAGGAAGAAACTCCGAACACATCCAAACATCAGAAGGAACAAACTCGACACGCCGCCTTTAAGAACTGTAACGCTCACCGCGAGGGTCCGCGACTTCATTCTTAAAGTCAGTCAGACCAAGAGCCCACCAATTCCGGATACAGTATGAGTAGGTGTAGTGTGTCCCATTGCTCCCAGGGGCCCCTTTTACATGCACAAGTGCACAGGCCATGGCCCAGACAGATATATGTAAAGGCAATAAAGGGGACCCTTCCCCATTTTGGGGTAAAGAAATGATATAGGAAATTTTACGCTAGGAACTATTAGTCCTTTCTTGGTTGCAGTTATAGGGCATATCCTGCCACTTTATCTAATCTGAGCTCTGCAACAATCCATTGCTATGTGTAGAGATGAGGAAGGTTAAGAAAGATGGCACCGTCTATTCACTGTGACATAGCTAATGATGGGAAAGCCTGAATTTAACCCCAGACACTCTAACAGAGAACATATACTTGTGATCATCACCCTTGCTGCTTCCTATATTTGCCTATCACCTTGACCAAAGCATTTGGGATTAAACAACATGATTCTTATTTATGGGGTGGAGTGAAGGTGGTGAGGGTAGAGAGCCAAAGATAAGGTTTGAGACTCTTTAGAAACTTAGAACACTTTTCCACAAAATGTGTACTTTGGAAACCTGTATCAGAATCACTTGGATATTTGTTAAATACACAGTCTCTTGAACTCCACCCCATACCCACTGATTCAGAATCTTTATAGGGTATTTAAGAAATATTAGTTTGAACTGTGATACAATAGTATTTAAAATTCCACTACTATAATTACAAAATATTGAATGTAGTACAGTTTAAAGGAAAATTCAGAATTTCTGAAAATGCTTCTAAATATGCAAGACCATGCAGGTCAGCCTGCATCTTCACCGTCTAAAGCACCTATTTTATATAGGGAATTGAGAATTATTCACAAGGCTTGATTATGTAAAAAGGCTCTGGGGCCACAATAGAGTAAACAATTCTGGGCTTGCCAATGTAAACAACTAGAAAACTGAACAAGACAGGAGAAACAGGTTTTTAGACATTATAAAATAGGCACAAAAATGTGATCCTTGAAAAATAGGAAAGAAGACGATCATTATAATTGCCTTGACTTTCTTCCTGAAGGGATTTTCTGTACCACATTGGAGGTATAAGTCCAAGCAGAACACTGCAGTGTCACTGAGTTGAAAAGACAGGGACTAGAGTTCAGAAAAGCTCAGGCAGCTGGAATGTGTGGGGTGCACATAAGACAGGAGGGCAGCAAAGAACCACTGAGAGGAACTGTAAACAAAATGTTTCTAGAACCCAAAGGGGATCCAGAGATATTCAAACTCGGGTCAGCCATTAGTGTACAGATCCTGTTGAAGACCCAGGGTTTCAGTACATCGCCCAGAAGTGTAAACCTTGGTAATATGTATAAACCAGCCATAGAGCAAGACCACTCTAGACCTGCTCTAACAGTTTAAAAACAAGCCTCCACAGCATCAAGCTGATCCACAAGTAACTTAAATGTCTTGTCAAACAAAATTCCACACTCTGTATAAAATGCAGTAAAATCTAGATACTTAACTTTCAGAAAACGGATGAGAAGGATATACTTTCCAACTCGTCTTCTAAGGCCAGCATTAGCCTGATAACAAAATCATCAAAAAGTTACCAGAAAACTACAGATTAATTCTAGAGATCTAAGATGTAAAAATTCTCAGCAAAATATTAACAAGTGAAATCCAACAATATACTGAAAGAATACTACCACGTGGCCCCCACAAGTAGGGTTTATTCCAAGAATGCAAGGTTGTTTAATATTTGAAAATAAGTCAGAGTAATCAAAGATAAATACTAAATCATCATATTAATAGATACATATAAGATGTTTGCTAAATTCAGCACCTATTCTTAATATACAAAAATAAAAACAAAAACAAAAGCACCCCCACTGAATTTAGTATCATACTTAATACTGACTTAAGGGCTTTCTCCTTAGATTGGGAACAAGAAATAGATGTCTGCTCTCCTAACTGCTACTCAATAAAAGTGCCTGTGCAATAAAGGAACAACAAAAAAATTAAAAAGCATCTAAACAAGTCTGGATTGTTGAAGTTACACATGGAGTCACATAAGACCAAACAATGGCATGCTTGAGGAATGCACTGTTGCATCTCAATGGTTTGGGGATTCCAAAGAGCAAGTCCATTCCCCTATAAGTGTGGAGATGAGGTGAGGGCTCTCTGTCAACAAATGAGACTTTATCCCCACCTGCAATTATTCCCTAAATAATTGGGGCAGGAAATGGGGACTTTAGGGGCTCAGCTTAGACAGTGTAGAAAAGGAAACACCTTCCTTTCTCTGGACTTTGTGAATCAGTGGCCTGGTTGTGTTCAAGGCTACTCCTTTTTGGAGGGAAGCAGTACCGTACAATTTGTAGTTGGGTCCAGAGCTAAGAGTGACATCTGCAGAGGAGCTTGCATCTGTGGGCTCTGGAGTGGCTATCTATAGGTTCCAGTTTTAGGCTTTCTGTGTTATAATTCCCTTCTGTTCTTCTTAAACTATCCAATAAATTTTAATAAATATTATAGCCTAATGTCTGCTCCCACTGGAGAGAATGATCTGTTATCATGCTTGAGGTGAAACAGGCCAAGGAAAAGCAAGTGGCACTTGGGAGAAGCTGGTCTCAAAATGGAAGAGGGGACCTGCAGGAGAATGAAGCAATGGACTGAAGCCCTACCACTGATGGAGACAGGGAGCGATAACCAGGACTGATTTGAGGAACATTGTGCGCATTACCCAGGAGTTCCCAAACAGAGCTGGAAAGCAGAAAAGTGGAAAAATGACTAAAATGTCTTTGGTCTTATGGGATAAAGGCTCTAACTGTTAAAACTAGACAGTAAATGGAAATGTGACATAATAAGCTAATGAAGGCTAAAACTCTTGGGCCACGAGATATAATTCTGCAGATTCCATGCATAGATACCACTAAGAGAGACAAAAGGGCTTGTTTTTATTTTGTTTTTGCTTTGCCAAAGGCCAACAGGAGAGGAAAGAAAACCATAAAAGTTATGGATAAAGGGAGACTATAATAATTCTGAAAGAAACAATCCCACATGCCATAATTCCAAATGTTGCAATCTTAAAAAGATCAAAATCTTGAAAACATAAATCCGGTAAAGATAATTCAAAATTCTTTAAATAACATTTATTTATATTTTAAGGATATTTGAGGAACAGAAAAACAAGATAGAATATTTCATAGACCACTTTACATAATAAAATAAAATATTTTTATTATGTAAAGGTCTATTGTAATTATTTTATTGTGCAAAGATCTATTGTCATAGACCACTTTACACAATAAGATATGTAAAATATACATATTTTTGCAAGCATAAACACTCAGCTATAGAGTCTCACGGGTACAACTATTATGAGCAGACAAACCATATTCATAAAGAAACAGGTCAAAAAGCAAAATGTATAAATGCATATCACCATGGTTGGTAATTGTGTGCACTTAGTTTTGTAACTACAGTCATCTGAAGTACCGTGAAGGACAACATACGTCTTTTGACAAGACCAATCAAAGATTGTGACGGGTTGCCACCGCATTTGCAGTCTCCCAAAGAGCCGAGACCTTGTGAAATTTTATCTTTCACAAATGCAGATGTACAAAAAGGACATCTTTTCATTTATAGAGGAAGTTTCAATGTTTTTATGTTGAGAACCAGGGAAGCAAATGTACCTCTCAGTCCGAGAGCATCAGGACCTGGGGGGCCACTGATGTAAATTCTGGAGTCCAAGAGCCAGCAAGTTAGGGGTTCTGATGTCCAAGGCAGCAAAAGAAAAGCCTCTACTCTCAAAGATACCAATTTGCTTTCTCTATCTATTCTCTCCAAGTCCCTAGGTGATTGGATGGTGCTGCCAACATTGAGGGCAGATCTTCCCCACCTACACCACTCAGGCTCACACAGCAATCTCCTCTTGAAACATACTTGCAGATACTTCCCCAGAAAATTCTTTACCAGGTTTTTCTGGTATTCCTTAATTCAGTCAAGTTGACTCCTAAAATTGAGTCCACAAGTTCACCCCTTGTCAACTTGGCACCCACATGCATCTCCTTAATCACCCACACTTAATTTTCTTTTTCTTTTTTTTTTTTTTTTTTTGAGAGAGAGTCTCACTCTGTCACCCAGACTAGAGTGCAGTGGCGCGATCTCAGCTCACTGCAAACTCCACCTCCCGGGTTCAAGCGACTCTCCTGCCTCAGCCTCCCGTGTAGCTGGGATTACAGGCACCAGCCACCATGCCCGGCTAATTTTTGTATTTTTAGTAGAGATGGGGTTTCACCATGTTGGCCAGGCTGGTCTCAAACTCCTGACCTTGTGATCCACCCGCCTCAGCCTCCCAAAGTGCTGAGATTACAGGCATGAGCCACCACGCCCGGGCACTTAATTTTCAAATAAGAAAATAACAAGATAATAGTTCCACCCAACATGATGTCATTATCATGTGATTGTGATTTTGGAGGGATTTTAGACTTCAGGGATTTGGACTTTAGGGATTTTGATTTTTTGGGATTTCAACATTCAGGATTATGGTATTCAAGTCTTTCAGGATTATGATCCAAACTCATGAGAAAACATGAAATTTATTAGTTCAGAACAACAATAATACACGCACACTTGGTTTCTCAAGTCACCTGCTTGGTCCTCTTCCAAGTGTGCTTTTTCTTCCTTTCTTTCTTTCCTTTTCTTACTGTTCTAAAGGTTTCTAATAAACTTCCACTCCTGCTCTAAAACTTGCTTTGGTCTCTTTTTCTGCCTTGTGACCCTCAGTCAAATTCTTTCTAAACACACCCCCCCAAAAAAACAAACAATATAATATATTTTTTTCATAGAAAGTAGAAAATCTCCTTGTCCTGGTGACAAAGAGGCAAAACTGTGATTTCTAGGTTATTACCAGCTGTGTGTGTGTGTGTGTGTGTATTGACCATGGTCTTTCACCAGCTCAATATCTTCAGTACTGCATAGTACTTAAGAGTTCTGGTTCTGGGATCTTGGAACCTTACTTTTGCGTTTGAACTTTAGCATCACCACTTAGTAGCTTTGTGGTCTTAGCCAATTTATTTGACCTCTCGGTGCCTAAAATTTACAAACTGTCCAATAGGAAGAGGTTTAGCACCTAGTTTAAAAGGTTCTCATGAAGATTAAACACATTATCATATGCTAATATAGGCAAAGCACCTAGCACACAGTAATAAACTTTAGTAACTTTTAAACTCAGTAAATTTTAACAATTTTTATTAAATTCTAAACCAGTAAGAAAAATATACATATAATGCTATATTATTCCTCACATGATCTAAGAGACCCAATATTTGAAATTAGGAAATATAATTTGCCAAAAGTAAAGCTATCATTATGAACAGTAAGTTATTTACATCTGAAAAGGATTAGTTAGAATCTTATTGTTTACTAACAGAATTTCAACTGTATCTTTTATTTAGGTTGTGGGAGACAGAAAGGATGCACATTAATATGTTAATGACAATTACCCCTAGTGAGAGGAATCGGGGTATGGGGAAAGTAAGGACTTTTGCTTTCTTACACATTCCCGTATTTTTTCAATTCTTTATAAAAGATCATGAATTATTTAGAGAATAAAATTAAGATAATTAAAGTGAGAGGATCTGACAGTACAGTATCACTTAATTAGCCAGAAGTTGGATTGTACCTTCTGCCTCTGGCTTTAACAATGCTTCTTTTGCCCTGTTACACTGTCATCCCTATTCATTAAATACTATTAGACCTTTGCCTCAAGGTCAACATCATGAGTACACTTTCGACTACACCACCAAGATTAAACAGAGCCATTCAAAGCACCTAGTATGGCATCTAACCATAGTAGATGTCAATAAATATTAGCTCCCTTATGTTCTACTCCCCAGTGGCACCTATTTTTTATTTAACAAATTTCATTCAAGTAATATCAGGGCTGGGAGTGATGGCTCATGCCTGTTATCCCAGAACTTTGGAAGACCAAGGCAGGAAAATGGCTTGAGGCCAGGAGATTGAGATCAGCTTGGACAACAGAGAGAGACCTCCATCCCTAAAACAAAAAAACAGGAAACAAAAAAATCAACTACAACATCAGAACTCTGGATTTTAGGGGTTACTTTGGTTCACCTCAGTTTTCAAATTGTTTTTTGTTTGACTTTGGTTCACCTCAGTTTTCAAATTGTTTTTTGTTTGTTATTGCTTTTTATTTTCTTTTTTGCCATAGGCCGAAATCAGAGAAAACAAAAAGAGACACTAAACTTTTATATTTATATACACAAGGCTTTTATATTTAAATACAGATGAGTGAAGTGTTCCTTGTCATATTTCTGCTTAGGAAGCCCCAATGAGCATTTGGAGAGAAGGGTAAACACAGCTGCCTGGAAATGGCTTTTAGAAACCCATTCAGCTGACTGATTTCAACCACTGGTGATGGATGAGGGTAGGAACAAATTCCTTCGTGGTACAGGAGAACACTGCAAGAAGTTACATTTTAACCTGTCTTAAATAATGAGTAAGACATAATAATTAACCTAAATGCTCAATCCACTCTCAGAATGCCTGAGGCAAATGTTCTCTCCAACGTTTTCTACTGTACAAGTAAAACAAGCTCCTGAGTCCACTGATATTGCCTAAAAATCAAGGTAGTGCTTGACATATTTTTAAGTATTTTTAATATTTACTTTCTAGTTAGAAAAACAATCTATCCACAATGCACAAATTGCTTAACATGAATAAATGTGTATTTCTTAAAAAATACTCATATTAATATTAAAATTGGTAAAATTTGAATAAGGTCCCTAGTCTAGTTTACAGTAGTGTACCAGTGTTCATTTTCTGATATTAACAAGCTCAATGATAAAGTAAGTTGTTATTATGGGAGGAAGCTGAGTGATGGATACATGGGAACTCACCAAACAATTTTGGCAACTTATTGTGAGTTTAAAATTAACACAAAATAAAACGTTTTTTAAAATCACCCTTACTTTTAGTATTTTGATATTATTAAAGCAAACTAAATATGGCCCGAGAAAGACTCCATACTTCTATATTTGAGTCCTTGTGGATGAACTGTAACCTAGCTTAGTAGTCAGACAAAATTGAAAATGTAACTTCAGAGTATGCATCTGTAACTATAGCCAAGTCTTGGCCATTTCAGAAGCCATACTTCAACCATTCATACACTGATGAATATTAAAACTGTGTTCAAATAAGGCAAACACCGAGCTGTAACCAATCCAGCCATTCTGTACCTCACTTCCAATTTCTGTACGTCATTTCCCTTTTTTTTTTTTGTCTGTAAGTCTTCTTCCACCACATGGCTGTGCTGGAGCCTCTGTGAATCTGCTGAGATTTGGGGGGGCTGCCCGATTCGCAAAACATTCATTGCTCAATTCAACTCCTTTAAACTTAATTTGGCTGAGTTTTTCTTTTATCAGTATTGAAATAACAATGACATTATAATTTCAAAGTGGTCAAAATAATACATCAGTTAGGACCTCTTTTATCGTCAGTGAGGTTTGCTTACCTAAACTAGCCTAGGGACGAGGCTGGATTATGTTGCCTTTTTTTTTTTTTTTTTGAGACAGAGTTTTGCTCTGTCACCCAGGCTGGAGTGCAGTGGCACGATCTTGGCTCACTGCAACCTCCGCCTCCCAGGCTCAACTGATTCTCCTGCCTCAGCCTCCCGAGTAGCTGGGACTACAGGTGCCCGCCACCACCCACCATGCCTGGCTAATTTTTATATTTTTAGTAGAGACAGGGTTTCACCATATTGGCCAGGCTGGTCTTGAACTCCTGACCTTGTGATCTGCCCACCACGGCCTCCCAAACTGCTGGGATTACAGGCCTGAGCCACCGCACCCGGCTTACGTTGCTCTTGATGCAGAAACTCAAATGCCATCACTGGCTTCTCTTTTGCTGTCTCTCGTCTTATTCCCCTTGTTTGGCTCCAGTTTTAGATAGGTTTTTCCCTTGGCAAGCTTTGATGTATTTAAGGGGAGGAAGAGATGAGAGGATAGAAAACCCTATGGCTGTTTTCAGAAGTAAAGTGAATAGTTGCTAAGTAGAGAAACAAAACAAGAAGAATGTTCACTTTGGTAGACGAGCAGATAATGGAAAGTTTAAAAAATATGAAAGTATACACAACCAATAATCATAGTTATACGAATTTATAACAAAACATCGCTTTTTTTCCTACTGCCTCTATAATTACAGAAGAGAACCAAATACCCTTTTCATCTGACAAACTGGACAAATGAAATTTAATAATATGCAATATGATGACAGTATAGTAAGACATATGCAGATGGGGTTTGGAATCAAAGGGTACAGCCCTTCTAAAAAACTGTTCTACTCTTTTACCCAGGAATTTCACTTTCAGAGACCTACCCAAGCAATGACAAATACAGATGACTACAATGTACAATGATATCTATACAATGTTATTTATCATAGTAAAAAGCATAATGTCTCAAAATATGGAAACAGTTAAATACATCATGGTGTTTCTGAATGATTGAATATTTAGTAAGCATTTTTTAAAAGGAAACAAAACTGTATAAATCTGTATGTTAAGAATGATCCCGCGGGGTTCAGTGGCTCACGCCTGTAATGCCAGCACTTTGGGAGGCTGAGGCGGGAGGATCATCTGAGGTCAGGAGTTTGAGACTAGCCTGGTCAACATGGTGAAACCCTGTCTCTACAATAAATACAAAAATTAGCTGGGCATGGTGGTGGGTGCCTGTAATCCCAGCTACTCGGAAGGCTAAGGCAGGAGAATCGCTTGAACCCAGGAGACGGAGGTTGCAGTGAGCAGAGATTGCACCACTGCACTCCAGCCTAGGTGAGAGAGCAAGACTCTGTCTCAGAAAAAAAAAAAAAAAAAAGAATAATCCCAAAATTTAAACACACACAGAGAGAGAGAGAGAGAGAGGGAGAGGGAGAGAGAGAGAGAGTCTGCTTACTAGTTGTGTGATCTTGGTCAGGTTATTGACCTTCTGTGATTCAGTTTCCCCATATCCTTAAAATAAGAAAAATAAAAGTACCCACCATATATGGTTGAAATGACGATTACATAAGTTAATATAAGTAAAGTAAGCATTACTTATACTTAATTCATGTGAGCACATTATTACATGCAGTTAATGCATTGCATGCCTGGCACATAGTACTATTTTCAATAAATGAAAGCTTAATACGAATCATATAATACAAATTTCTGGATGTGTATTGCTTTGCAGGACTCTAAGAAAACTTTAGTCAAGTGAACTCTAGGGTTTTCTAGCAAAAAAATCTCAGTAATAACACTTTCCACCTCACAAATTAATGTATATTTAAAGGACTATATACTCATTCATATTTTAAATGAGCACAGGGAGAGAAAGGAAACAGCAGCTGGACTTTCGGACTACAATTCAAGAAGTCAGAAAGAATGAGTGGTTGCTCTGAGGATCAGGACTGGGGATGAGAGAGAGGCAGCGGACCGTGGGTTTTTTTTCCTTTCATTCATTTATTTATTTATTTTTTGATACAGAGTCTCACTCTGTCACCCATGCTGGAATGCAGTGGCGTGATCTCAGCTCACTGCAACCTCCACCTCCTGAGTTCAAGCGATTCTCCTGCCTCAGCCTCCTGAGTAGCTAGGACTACAGGCAAGTGCCACCACACCTGGCTAATTTTTTTTTTTTTTTTTTTTTTTTTTTTTTTTTGAGACAAAGTCTTGCTCTGTTGCCCAGGCTAGAGTGCAGTGGCACGATCTCGGCTCACTGCAACCTCTGCCTTGAGAGTTCAAATGATTCTCCTGCCTCAGCCTCCTGAATAGCTGTAATTACAGGCGCCCACCACCGTGCTTGGCTAATTTTTGTATTTTTAGTAGAGATGCGGTTTCACCAGCTTGGCCAGGCTGGTCTCAAACTCCTGACCTTGTGATCCACCTGCCTCAGCCTCCCAAAGTTCTGTGATTACAGGCATAAGCCACCGTGCCCTGCCCATGCCCGGCTAATTTTTTGTATTTTTAGTAGAGACGGGGTTTCACCATGTTAGCCAGGATGGTCTCCATCTCCTGACCTCATGATCCACCTGCCTCGGCCTCCCAAAGTGCTGGGATTACAAGCTGGCAGGGACTGTTTTATTACCAGCATTTGCATTCTGATTCTTAACCTTTCATTTGCTAAGATATAAACTAAATAAATAAATAAAATAAAATAATCTATGTTTTGAAATGTGTACAGCTAGAGCATAGAAAAGCTACTATCTCCTTCAGGGTCTCTGATATAAGAAAATAAGTATTTGCAACTGCAGTCCTTGGCACCAGAAAGGATAATAGGTTATGGTTCCAGGAAGGGGAAATATAGATGGCATCAGACGACTTCACATAATGCCCAGAGAATGTAGACTAGGTGCTTCTGTTCCCAGAAGCAGCACCTAGACAATGTGAAGAACACCATGTGGAAAGCAGTGGGGCAGTTCTGGTTTCTAATGGGCTCTGCTGATCTTTCAGCTGATCTGCCTGAAAGTTCACCTTTGGGCAAAAACTGTGAACTTCAATCTGGTGTATAATTCATTATACATGGATATTTTATTCTCTGTATAACTCTAGCAAGGCTGAACCCTTAGCAAGTCAAAAGCTTACCTGAGGTGCCCTTCGCAGATTTATCATGTCCCCCGGTAGCGTGTCCAGAATTGGTAGGTTCTTGGTCTGACTGACTTCAAGAATGAAGCCGCGGACCCTCGCGGTGAGTGTTAACAGTTCTTAAAGGCGGCGTGTTCGGAGTTTGTTCCCTCTGATATTCAGATGTGTTCGGAGTTTCTTCCCTCTGGTGGGTTCGCGGTCATGCTAGCTCAGGAGTGAAGCTGCGGACCTTCGCGGGGAGTGTTACAGCTCTTAAGGCAGCGTGTCTGGAGTTGTTCGTTCCTCCCGCTGGGTTAGTGGTCTCACTGGCTTCAGGAGTGAAGCTGCAGACCTTCGTGGTGAGTCTTACAGCTCATAAAGGCAGTGTGGACCCAAAGTGTGAGCAGCAGCAAGATTTATTGCAAGGAGCTAAAGAACAAAGCTGCTACAGTGTGGAAGGGGACCAAAGCGGGTTGCTACTGCTGGTACGGACAGCCTACTTTTATTCTCTTGTCTGGCCCCACCCACATCCTGCTGATTGGTAGAGCCCAGTGGACTGTTTTGACAGGGCGCTGATTGGTGCATTTACAATCCCTGAGCTAGACATAAAGGTTCTCCACCTCCCCACCAGAGTAGCTAGATACAGAGTGTGGATTGGTGCATTCACAAACCCTGAGCTAGACACAGGGTGCTGATTGGTGTGTTTACAAACCTTGAGCTAGATACAGAGTGTCGATTGGTGTATTTACAATCCCTTAGCTAGACATAAAGGTTCTCCCAAGTCCCCACCAGAGTAAGAAGCCCAGCTGGCTTCACCCAGTGGATCCCGCACCGGGGCGCAGGTGAAGCTGTTTGCCAGTCCTGCGCCGTGCTCCCGCACTCCTCAGCTCTTGGGTGGTGGATGGGACTGGGCGCAGTGGAGCAGGGGGCGGCGCTCGTGGGGGAGGTTTGAGCCGCACAGGAGCCCAGGGAGCGGGGAGGCTCAGGCATGGTGGGCTGCAGGTCCCGAGCCCTGCCCTGCGGGGAGGCAGCTAAGGCGCGGCGAGAAATGGAGCGCAGTGCCAGTGGGCCGGCACTGCTGGGGGACCCAGTACACCCTCCGCAGCCGCTGGCCCGGGTGCTACGCCCCGCATTGCCTGAGGCCGGCAGGGCCCGCCGGCTGCTCCGAATGCGGGGCCTGCCAAGCCAACGCCCACCCGGAACTCCAGCTGGCCCGCAAGCGCCGCGCGCAGCCCCGGTTCCCGCTCGCGCCTCTCCCTCCACACCTCCCTGGAAGCTGAGGGAGCCGGCTCCGGCTTTGGCCAGCCCAGAAAGGGGCTCCCACAGTGCAGCGGTGGGCTGAAGGGCGCCTCAAGTGCCGCCAAAGTGGGAGCCCAGGCAGAGGAGGCACCGAGAGCCAGGGAGGGCTGTGAGGACTGCCAGCACGCTGTCACCTTTCAGTAGGAGACAGCAAGAAGGCATTTTTCCATAAGTAAAATAAATATAGTCAAAGTTTTTTCCATGACGTTTTTCAGATACCCAGAGAAAACAGCTTGCAAGAGCAAGAGATAAAAATCTATGCATATTCATAGGTTTGAGCCTAGGTATTTTTTACCGATAAACTACTTCTAAACATCTGTCATTCAAGCACATTAGGGACGTACTGCTTAGCACAAACTAGTCTATATCCAAGTAGACACCACAATGAGTCAATTCACAGTTACTAGTATGATTTAGAATTTGACTACCTGTCTTCTAAAAAGAACAGCTAACATGTAAACGGAAAAAGGTACTCTATGTTACAACTATCGAATGAAGGGCTAGACAATTAGAATCGAATTATTTTGCTTTTTGAGACATTAAACTCTCAGTTCTCCTTTTTCCCCACTAGTATTATTTTCTCTCCCTGGATCCTTTTTCTTCTTGTTGTTAGAGATACCCACCAAGGCCAGTTGCTCTCCATTTACAAGCATATATTGCTATTATAGTAATACCTCACCTACCTGAAGCTCAGCTTCAAGGAACTTCAGCTTCTCAAACTATTCCGAAGAACTAGGAAATAAGGAAAATTGCAAAGAAAATGATGTAAAAGAATCTATGTATCAATGAATGTCTTTCAAATCCTAACTCAGGGTTCATTTACTCATACTGTGCCTCAAGTTTAATAGGTATCTGCTGGGAGATATAAATGTGTCTTGTCAGAAATACTATGCTACTTGGAGATATAAAAGTGAATAAAGTACCCTCAAAGAACTTACAGTCCTAATAACATTAGCTAATCTGGTTTTGTGGCTACCGAAGAATAAAGACAGCAAAATAGAATTAACAAAGAATCCCACAGAAAGGCGCACAGATAGCAGCAAGACCAAAACTATTTTTGGTTCTATTCTTAAATCACAGAGTAATTTGAGGCCAGTCACTCAAACTCTAGGCATTCGTTTGGATTAGATTATTTTAAAGTTCCTATTTTGTTCTCCAATTCTATGAATACAGCTTTAAAACAGTTCACAATCTGACAACAGGAGACTTTTTTTTAAGGCACGAGAAGTCAAAAAACACAGCAGTATGGAGTCATTTACTATAGGAGTGAATTACTCCATCTTCTGCAACATCATAAATATTGTTGACAACAGCCCACAGGCTGGAAAAGCCCAGACGGGCAACTTGTATGTTGTTATGTTTACATCCTTTATCTAATCATTTTAAAATTCATTGACTTGTTTATTATCTATGATCCTCCACCAGAATATATGTTCCTCATGAGCAGGCATTTTATCTGTCTTGATCACTGAAACAGTGCCTGTCACAGAGGAAGTCCTCAATATTTTTTGAAAGACAAATATTCTCCTTTTGACAAATATTGTTTTGACAATTTTGGACATTAACATTCAATTTTATAACTATGTTTCTGGGAATTATTTGTCCTTATCTCTAAATTAATTGGTTAAGCCATCATTGCCTGTATTTTTATGCCATAATTCCCCCCTTTCTTGGATTCCTAATTTTGCTTATTTTTCAATATGTTGGCATATAGTTTCCCAATGATTTTTTTCAAAATAGAATGGTATGGGGAATATATTTTCTGGATCATTGTATATATAAAATTATGTTTTACACATAAAAGATAACTTGCCAGGGTATATAATTCTCAACTGTTTGAGAGTGGTAATATGCTCTCCTGGCATTTAGAGTTACATACTAGAGCATTCACTTTGTTCAATCAGATTAGAACACCTTGTGGCGAGGAATGGAAATGAGGGTAGAGGAAGGAAATAGATACCTCTTTTCATTTTTTCCTACCTCATCTCCAAAGTTACACAGTAATGGGGATGGCAAGAAGAGGAATAAGTAGAAAGATATTTAGAAGTAAAGTCTAAATATCTGACTTGCAAAGTAAGTGAAAAAGAAATCTAGGGTGGCTTCTAGATATCTTGCTAGGCTGACTTGGCTAGTCTTGCTTCAAACTTGGACTTAGGGCTAATGTAATACTTTTGAGATTATCCTCCAAGCTCTTTTCCTACCATCACATTTTAATTTGTAATTGGACTGTATCTTCAGTCAAAGTCCCCACTAGCTGAATGATTTATGCTAGGAGAGTTTGAGGCTTATGAATTCTTCTCAACAAACCCTTCTCTTAGTGATTCTTTACGCTGAATTTTTATTGTACTTTAACCAAATTTCTATTGTCACTTATCACATTTTATTGTAATTGAAATAGGTTGCCTACTTGTCTATCTCCATTGGACTAGGAACTTCTCAAAGGGCATAGTCTTATATTTATGTTTTTACCAATGCTTGGCACTGAGAAGAAACTGAAGCAATAATTATACAATTAGTGGTCATATACAAGAAATATGCACTTACAAAAGAAAAACACTTCTTTTCACATATAGGGAGTTTGTGAGATGGCCGTATTTCAAAGCATTTTAATTATAAGAAAACAAGCCAGACTCTTCAGAATTCCTCCAATTTATCATTCATTCATTTATTCATCAATGCTGTATTTAGGTACCAAACACAGGTTGGGTGTTGAAGACAGAATGAATGACAACATCCAGCTTTGGAGTCGATTAGGGACTAAAAAAGAAAGTGCATCTCACTTAGTGGTCCCACATTTCCCCTAGAGGGCAAAGCCTGACCTTGAGATCAGGTGGAATTGTAGGGGAACTTCAGGAGGGACAAAGCCTCATTGGTCTTGTCAGGCAACGAGTAAGCAATCATTGCGTATTTGTTGAAACAGGTTTAAAAAAATAGTCATTTTCATCAAATGAACTTTAAAACGGAGATGATCTAAATTCAGATGTATTTTTTTTAAGTCCTTTAAAGTTTAACTGAAATGCAACATAGAAATTTATTTCTGGCCGGGCGCGGTGGCTCACGCCTGTAATCCCAGCACTTTGGGAGGCCGAGGCGGGCGGATCATGAGGTCAGGAGATCGAGACCATCCTGGCTAACACAGTGAAACCCCGTCTCTACTAAAAATACAAAAAATTAGCCAGGCGAGGTGGCACGTGCCTGTAGTCCCAGCTACTTGGGACGCTGAGGCAGGAGAATATCGTGAGCCCGGGAGGCGGAGCTTGCTGTGAGCCGAGATCGCGCCACTGCACTCCAGCCTGGGCGACAGAGCGAGACTCGGTCTCAAAATAAAAATAAAAAACAAGAAAGAAATTTGTTTCTATTTGTACTAAATCTAATCGAACAAGAGCGTTAAAATCCAGAAGAGTCGGGGATGGGCAAGTTTTAGAAATGACTTGGCCTCCGCATTGAAGAGCCTGCGAGATGTGAGACCAGCTGAGAGCGGAAGCCTCTGGAAGGGGACCTCCTCTTCGGGAGGATGGGGGAGGGGGTGTGCACACTTGAGCCCTTGTCCTTGAAGGGGATTGAGCGAGCCGAAGGGAGGGGTAGGCGGTACTCGGATTTCCAATCACAATGGAGAAACCTAAGAGGCTGCGGTGGTTGTGGGGCCCCGCCCCCTCCTCCCTCCTTGCAGAGTCGGCGCCCGAGGAGACGCACGCAGCTGACATTGTCTTCTCCGCACGACTGTTACAGAGGTCTCCAGAGCCTTCTCTCTCCTGGTAGGTTTCGGCTCAGGACCCTGAATCCTGGCTCACAGACAAGCCTGGTGGGACGTGCGGGGGAGTACTTGTGTGGGGAGACGCGGGAAGGAGGAAGAAGCACATCTGTCCTCCGCGGCCTTTAGCTCTGAGCATCCGGCCTCGGGCCCTGACTCTGCCTCTCGGTTTGGGGCGCAGGGCGGGCCGTGCCCTGGCGGAGGAGCAGAAGGCGGAGGGTAGCAGCTGCGGTTCAGGGGAGAGACTTGTTGCATTTGCTGCTAAAACCAGGCCCTACTTGTCCTTGGTGGGTTCATGGCGGCCACATCACCCCCACGGCCTGCTGGCGGGAGTCGGGACACGTGCCCGAGTAGCTGGGGGAGGGGGACGGAACCAGGTGGCCTATGAAGGCTGGACGATCTTTACCTCGAATATTTGAATATACTGCCACGGTAATACAGAAATGCCCTTGCACTCGCTGGGATGAGGAGAAAGGCACCTAGATGACCAGCGTGTTTGGCGCTGCACTTATTTTTACCCGGCTCTCACGGTCTTTCCAGGAGCTATGCGCCAGTTCTTTCCTGCAGGGCTTCTTTTCTTGATGCTTAGGTGCTTCGTTTACTTTACCAGCCTTGGGTGCTCCGAGTAAGGAAGTCCTAGACTTGTCCCCACAGACCTTACTCGGGGAGATCTCTAGCTTCTGCCTGCTCTCGTGATCTGCTGTTCTTTGCTGCCGGTGCCCTGAGGAAAAGATGGTTTGTGCGCACCGCGAGCAGTACAAGCTGCAGTAGGGCCTGGGGAATTGGGGGAGGGGAGGAATTCAAAAGCAAAACCTGAATTTTTAAAAGATTACGGTGAGAAACACTCTGCAAAGATCTTTGTTCCTGAAATTAAGGCACTCGTTTATTTCTGATGATTTATATCCACAGCAGTGAGGAGACATAAGGGACCAAGACTCAGAGATTTTTACCGGTTGTCGTTCTTTTTCCTTACAGCCTGCACTCTGATGTTGGCACAGGCCTGTATAACATGCAGACCATTTTCTTCTCATTTCTTAAAACTCCTTTTAAGGAAAAATTAAGGAAAAGCACTTTCTCCAGAAATATCTGAAAGAAAATCTGGTTCGAGCCTTTAAATTATACTTCCTGAAATTTTCTAAATTAAAAGCTCTATCAGAACAACGAATCTGTATTTATATAGCCACTGTTTATGGATTTTCATTTTCCACTGCTTCCTGGGCCCCCTGTATACCAAAATGATCGTAAGCAGACCATCTAACAACAATAAACTTAAGTGCAGAACAACTATTCATGTGTGTCGTCCTTCAAGAAGAGATGCAGCATTCTTTCTTCTGAGCCTGTTAAAAATGCACGCCATGTCTGAATTTATTTCATTTTAGGGTCATCTATTTGTGGAGGCACTTGCACAGCATTGCATCTTCTCTCTTTAACGTCCACTAGGAAACTGTAAATGTGATCTGTAAAGGCGAAGGAATCTCGTTTTAATTTATCCTTACAGATGGGAGGAAATATTTTTTGGAAAAAAAAATAGCTATAAGACAAAATAGTTGTTACACAGTTGTCTCCAAATTCGGATACTTTATTCCAACTTAGAGTCCTGCTAACTCTTACTTTACATATACAGTTAATAGACTAGGCTTATTGCTTAGTCCATTGCAGATTAGAATTAAAAACTAGACTGGGAAGCACTGGTACAGTTTGAGACAGGTATGGTGGCCTCAGATGTGACATAAAAAGTAAAAAACAAGTGAAAATTATGGACATTACAGTGGGCTACTACAATTATAAGTAATAATTATGAAGAAAAGGCTTATTTGCCATCTGTATTCTCTGTTCAAGAAGACAGGGTGGTATATATTTAGTGTACTATAAATTGCCATGGAATTGATGTTTATTTCAATAAGTTTAGCTGTTTTTTTCAGTTATCTAGAAAACACATCTGGTTATCTGATGGCACAAAACATTTGGTGTTACTGTACAGATCATTCATTTTCCAACAGGTTTCGGTTTTTTTTTTTTTTTTTTTTTTTTTTTTTACATTTTGGGGGTCTTTAGTTTGGATGGTTAGACAGAAACTGTTTCAGAGACTGATAGTCTCCTAATGTGATCCCCTGAAAGGACAATGTATTGTCTATCTACTTTCCAAGAAGCTTCTTAGGTGCCCTAAAAGGAATTCAGGTTGGTATTTTTGCAGACTTTGAATAAAAAGTATTCATTGCCATTATATTGTCACTATGTATTAAGTATGCATTCTATGTCCAGTACACTGTAACATATTTTATGTGAGACAGAGTAGAAGAATCAGTCCCTATCTTCCAAGAATGATAATAACCATTAGTAGTAGAAATTATCTTCATAATTGGCCATTTATTCTTTTTATCCAAGCTTAAATATGAGTTAATACTAGACCCAAACTTAGTTTACATAGTTACATATACATTCTTAATAGGGGAAACAAACAAATTAGCTAATTTAGACATAAATGTTCACAGGTTTTTAGCCAGAAATATTAACAACCTACTAAATACTCACATGGAATCATAGGCTGAAGGAAGAAATCCAATTCTAATGGGCTTCATGAAAGTTTTTACCTTAATGAATTCTTCCATTAAATGGGTCTCATGGTTTTTTTTTGTTTTTTTTTTTTTTTTTCCTTTTGAGACGGAATCGCTCTGTCACCAGGCTGGGGTGCAGTGGTGAGAGCTCAGCTCACTGCAACCTCCACTTCCTGGGTTCAAGTGATTCTCCTTCCTTAGCCTCCTGAGTAGTTAGGACTACAGGCGTGCACCACCATGCCCAGCTAATTTTCTTTTTTTTAGTAGAGACGGGGTTTCACCATGTTGGCCAGGATGGTCTCAATCTCTTGACCTCGTGATCCGCCTGCCTCTGCCTCCCAAAGTGTTGGGATTACAGGCATGAGCCATCACGCCCAGCTGGGTCTCATGGTTCTTTAAAATATATTCTGCTTTCTAGAATATCATTAGGCTCATTTTAAGTTGTACTTGAGTTCAAAATTGCAACAGTAACATTTTAAGGATGATTTCTATTTGGATTTCATATGCAGATGTATGTGTAATGTTTTGATTCTTTCCTTGCAGTGCAAAATGGCAACTCTTAAGGAAAAACTCATTGCACCAGTTGCGGAAGAAGAGGCAACAGTTCCAAACAATAAGATCACTGTAGTGGGTGTTGGACAAGTTGGTATGGCGTGTGCTATCAGCATTCTGGGAAAGGTACATTTCTAGAGAACCATAGATGACAGAGAAGTTCAGCATGTGTACACAGTTTCTTTGGGCACCTTGGAATTTTATTATATCTTTAAAAGATTTCTTTTTTTCCTGAGCAATTTGAAGTTGTAGATGTAATCCCACTTCACTTTCAAATATTTAAGCATGTATCTCCTAAAAGAATTATATTCTCCCTACGTGACCATAAATAGTTACTACACTTAGAGAATTTAACACTGATGCCATACTATCATCCAGTATACACTATTAACATTTAAAATTCTCCATGTTGTCAAAATCATCCCGTTTATAGCTATTTTCACATCAGTCCAAGATCATGTGTCTCATATACTTACGTCTCTTCATTCTTTAATCGGGAACTGTTACTCAACCTTTCTTTGTTTCTTGTGTCATTGACATTCTTCTAGCATCCAGGTGAGTTCTACAGAATGTCCCTCAATTTGTCTGTCTGATGTTTTCTTGTAATTCAGCTCGGGTTGAATTTTTTGGGTGGGATTGGAACTAGGTGATGTCATGTCCTTCTTTGTGCAGACCATCAGGAGACACATGATGTTCAACTTGTCTCACTACTGCTGAACTTAATCCCCTGGTTCAAGTGGTCACAGCAAGCCTTCTCCACTGCAAAGATCCCTTTCCCTCCTTTAATTAATAAGTAATCTGTGCCGTGCATGGCTTTGTGAGGTTGTGGGAATATTCTGTTATGCCCCTGAAACTTTTACCTAATGGTTTTATTTTGAAATGATTTCAGATTTACAGAAAATTTTTAAGAATGGCAAGAAAATAAAACTTTCATAAATACTTCACCTACATTTACCAATTCTTAACATGTTGTTATTTATACTCTCTCACCATATATACATATATACATACATATATGTGTGTGTATATATATATGTATGTTCATAGGTAGATTTATAGATACAGAGATCTATGGAAATACATAGATGTCCATGACATATGTGTCTATATCTATCTATAGATGGCTGGGACCATTTGAGAATAAATTGCAGATATTATGCCCTTTACTTATACGTCCTTTAGAGCAGCAGTCCCCAACCTTTCTGGCACTAGGGAACCAGTTTTGTGGGAGACAATTTTTCCACAGATGTGATGTGAGGGGATGGTTTCGGGATGAAATTGTTCCACTTCAGATCATCAGGCATTAGCTAGATTCTCTAGATTCAGTACTGGCTCATGACCTGGGTGTTGGGGACCCCTGTTTTGGAGTACATTTCCTAAGAATAGGACATATTCTGAGATCATCAGTGCGATTATCAACATCAGGAGATTTAACACTAATACCATACTATTATCACCTTCCACTTCAATTTCTCTTACATACCTCCATAGGCTTTTTGCCTTACCTCATATGTATCCTTTGTAGTTCAAACCACAGTTAAGCTTTCTTTAGTTCTCGAAGACTTTTGAGGAAAGAAGCCCTTTTCTTATTTATCTCACTGAATGGATTCCTTATTTCTTCTGATGGCTGCCTTAAATGTAGGAACAACAACAAAAATGCTGCCTTGCCTTCAGGAGAACACACTGTACCTTTGTATCATATGTAAAGGCTGCCTGAATAACCCCTAACCAAGCACATTTCTTTTTTCAAAATTTAAATTCTAAAGCAGCAAACTGAGTCTTTACTGAGTGAGAAACAGTTATCAAAAAAATAAACTAAAAAACATAGTGCACACCCACGAACGTTTTATCATTTTGCATTTGCTTCTAGCTAGTTTCAATTGACTAGGTAACTATCATTTAGGATAGCAGCTCCCTATCCTTTTGCATTTCCTTCTAGCTAGTTTTAATTGACTAGGTCACTGTCATTTAGGATAGCAGCTCCCTATCCTTTTGCATTTCCTTCTAGCTAGTTTCAATTGACTAGGTAACTATCATTTAGGATAGCAGCTCCCTATCCTTTTGCATTTTCTTCTAGCTAGTTTCAATTGACTAGGTAACTATCATTTAGGATGGCAGCTCCCTAGATTACAGGGAATTGAAGTAACCACAATTTCATGCTCACTGTTCATGCCAATAAAAACAAAAAGTATTCCAGCTTACATCGTTTTGAAAAAGACATTGAGTATGTGCCATGTTCAAAGATAAAATACTTTATTTTAAACAAGCTTAGGAGATAGGAACTGTTCATATACTTGCTGTTGGATGAGATGGCTGATGCTTAAAAAGCCTGTCCACAATCTCACATGTGGCAGTGGTGGAGCTGTATTTTGAACCCAGGGCTCTGAACTCTTCACCTTAGTGACTTTACAATTTTCTTTTTATTCAATGCTACTATTTAGGCATTTAGAAAAAAATAAATGTATTCATTAAATACTAGCTAGAGATTTTTCTTACCTTCTGTTAATCTCAAAATTTGAGCCTTTCAGGAAACTATATCTGAGCTATCATGATTCTATAAGAAGTACCTCTATGATGTTATAATCATAAATTTTAAATCGTCTTCAGTAAGTAATTTAATTGAGACTGTGCCTGGAGTTATATAACACTTTGGCCCAACTCAAGGGCTTGAGAGAATATCCCCTGCTGCTACCACAGTTGGAATCTTCAGATTCAGAGACTATGATTTCTGTTTTTCAATCTAGCGTTCTTTTCCCTTTATCTTTTGCAAAATGGAGTACATTTTCTTAGAAATTATGTGGAGACTATCTAATGAATATTTTTGAAAAAATAAATACAGGAAAGAATGACTGACTTGTTGAAAGATGATTTTACCAATTAAGAATGTCTAAATATTGTTTTAATGGTTAAAGATAAAAGTGGTTCAAAATTGTGTTAATACATGGTAAAGATTAGAAATCCCACTAGCTTAATAGAGAAAGGAAAATAACTGCATGTAGGTGTTTGTATATTACTTCATTTATTCCTTTCTGTAACCTGTCAGAGGATATTGTCATCTATATCGTATGGCTGAAAAAAACAAAAACCAAACACCTAAGATCACACAGATAGTAAGTGCCAGATCTGGCCTTTTTGAGCTCATAGATGGTGTACTTTGCCCCCAGAAGTTAAATAAAAGTATAGCATCGGAGAGGTTGAGGAGGGACATGCATTAGCCAGATTCGCGAAGCCCACTAGGGCTCCCTAGTACAGTGTCTCACCATATGAAGACTTGATCATTTTTGGCTTCTACTTTTGCCCACTCTCTGCAGCCCATTGCTTATATAATAACCATAGAGAGCTTTCGTAAAACTAGTGGCTCCCCTACTTAAAACTCTCCAGTCATTTTACAGTGCACATATGCTACACACATACATAAAATCCCATGAGGCCTCACAAATCCCTCCCTGCCTGTTTCTCAGAGCAAAGCAATGGAGCACACAACTCCAGGGGCACCATACACACCGAGGCAGCAGACCTGCCAGTGCAACGTGATGGTACCATCTCTGACTTCATCTCTTCTATTTGCTTTCTGCCTCCCAAATGCCAATCTCATTTTTGCTTAAACTCTTACTTGCATTTCCCTTCATCTGGAATGTTCTTGCCTAGGCCACAGGGTTGACCCCTTATCATTCAGATCTTACTGCAGATGCATGCCTTTGCAGGCAGGCCTTCCCTGCCTTCCGATATAAAATAAACTTCCTTCCCAGTAGCTTCAACATCTCCTTGCCTTATGCCCTTCAGAGCACTTCTACCTTCAGAGATTAGCCTGATTTGTTGTTTGTTTAATTCCTATTTCCTTCCTGATACATTCCATGGCAGCAGAGACTTTATCGTAACTGGATACCTGAGCAGTAGGATAATGCCAGGCGCTTACATGATAAATCAATGAATACTCCTGCTATTACTTGTAAGCTGCACTCATATTTTGTCAAACTTTGGTCATGGCTTCTGATTTTTTTATATCTTCTACTGCCAGACTTTACTTTTACCCCATTATCCATCTCAGACTCTGCATTTTAACTACCAAGAGGAGGATCTGAATGTCTAACTCATCATGTTGTAAGGGTCATGAAGAGCTTTGAGGCAAGATTATCATAAATCCTTAGCTTCCAAGTCTGTCTTTGGTTTGAGTGTTTATCCTTGCTTCAGTCAACTGTAGCCATGTTCTCGTGGACAAACACAGTATATAACAAAGCTCTTAGGAGGAGCAAGGTAGGTACAACAACAAATTGCAAAGTAGTTTTTGCAGTGCAAGACTGGGCTTAAAAGTAAAACATAATGAAAATTTGGTATTTTTACAAGCCACCTTTGGTATTTCAGCCAGAACATGCTCAAATAGTATTCAATAATAATATAGAAGTAGCATTTCAGAGGGGAAGAAACACAAACTATTGAATAAATGGCACTTACCCATTTAGTTAATTATTTGAGAAAGGTTATACCTTTTCCTCCCACAAAATTTTATGCATACTAAACACTTTTTTTTTTTTTCTGTTGAGAATGAGAGTCTTAACTGTCACCCAGGCTGGAGCATAGTGGCACCAATCTCTGCTCACTGCAACCTCTGCCTCCCGGATTCAAGTGATTCTCCTGCCTCAGCCTCCTGAATAGCTGGGATTACAGGTGGATGCCACCATGCCCGACTAATTTTTGTATTTTTAGTAGAGACAGGGTTTCACTATGTTGGCCAGGCTGTTCTCAAACTCCTGACCTCAGGTGATCTGCCTGCCTTGGTCCCCCAAAATGCTGGGATTACACGCGTGATCCACCACCCCTGGCCAACACTTGGATATAAAAATAAAACCGTCAAATATTAAGGCACTGGTGGTAGTAATTTATTACTTGGGAGGAGGAAGAGGCAGAATATATGGCTGTGTCTGGTCCACAGGATTTTAGATTAAAAGCCTTTTTTTTAAGTCTGTCACAGGAGTAGAGTAAAAATAAATACGTTTTTAAAAGCCATTTTAGTGATACATTAAGCAAGCTTTCAACAGTGGTATTCTTGGTATCTAAGTGACCTTGATCCATAATAATACTGCTTTTGCAGTTAATCTAAACCTTGCTGTTTCAAACATTTTAAATGTACTTACAGCTTAAGTGAAATATATATATGGTAAATTCATTGTATAAAATATGTGAATACAGAGGGAGATTTATTTAAGCCAAACAATAGCACCAGTACTTAGTCACACATCACGCCTCTCCATTCGGGGGATATTCAGTGCTGCAGATGCAGCTAAATTCAGCGTTACAATTATTATTATTTAAGTGTTGGATCTCTTCCTTCCTTTTCAGCCGAGTATGCACTTCTCAGGCGATTCTCTACACCCACTGAAACAGAGAGACAGGATCTGACATCCTGTGACATCCTTTTCTACTTAAGCACTAAATTGTTTTGCCCTGTTGATTTCAGCAGCACACATGTGATGTTACTAAAATAAGAGTGATTTTCCCAGTGCTCAGTACCTTAATAGAACCATTATAGCTATTATTAAGTTATGTTGCATTAATTTAGGACTTAAAAAATACAAATGAGAATTTTGTGTGTTCTTATCAGAGATTGCAAAGAATAAAAGCAGCTTTAAAGGTGTCAAAACGTGTTTAAGGAAAAATGGATAAAAATTAATGCCAATATTTGATACATATGGAAATGAGGAAATGTTTTGTACGTGATCCCCAACTCACAGAATGATCATTTCAAAAATCTGCAAGTAATTTGGTTGCTCAGAGCTAAGGACACATTCGGTCATCAGGAGGCTTCAGTCTTAGAGAAACCCTCACAAGCAACCCCACTGTAACTCACTTCATGAGACCAGGCAGCCACTTAGATTTTAGCAACAGAGGACAGTATTTATTCATTGTCTTCAGGGAGCAAGACTTGCTTTATCTAGCAAGCTAAGTAGGTCAACTTTTCTTATTGGCTGTCTCCCAGCTCTTTGCTGCATCTCCCTCTGGTGGCCCCTGCTGCCTGGGCTACTCCATCTTATTCTTTAAAGTGCTTCCTGAACTCCAGTTAGTTACCTGCCCCACTCCCCCATTAATACGCTTCACCTGTGTAGCTAATCACACTACTATTCTTAGAAGAGGTTGACCCTTGAACAGCATGGGCCAGTTCACTTACAGGCAGATTTTGTTTTTCAACCAAAAGTATATTGAAAATACAGTATTCAGGGGATGTGAAACCCACATATATGGAGAGTCTTTTGCATCCGGTGAATACTGTCCTTTCTGTATACTTGATTATGCCCAGATTTTGGTACACTCAGGGGTCCTAGAACCAATCCCTTGAGTATTGTATATTGAGGAATGACTATTGGCATTTTTAAGTGGGCCCCAGTATTGATATATTCTACTTAGCTGATATTTTTGCTAACAGCCATAAAAACAGTAAAAGCAAGGACTCTGGTGATGTTTCAATAGGAGGAATAACCACTTTATAAATTATGACTTCCATAAGATAATGGAATTTCATAGCTGAAAGGTTGCTTGGATGCATGTAGACCAACCACCTTTTTTTTCTTTCACTTTTATGTAGACATTCTGAGAGTATTTAAAAAATTATGATTCCAGGCCAGGCTCATGCGTGTAATCCCAGCATTTTGGGAGGCCGGGGCAGGTGGATCAACTGAGGTCAGGATTTCGATACCAGCCTGGGCAACATGGCAAAACCCCTTCTCTACTAAAAATACAAAAATTAGCTGGGTGTGGTGGCATGTACCTGTAATCCTAGCTACTCAGGAGGCTGAGGCTGGAAAATCACTTGAACTCAGGAGGTGGAGATTGCAGGGGGCGGAGGCTGCAGTGAGCCGAGATTGCACCACTACACTCCAGCCTCGGCAACAGAGCGAGACTCTGTCTCAAAAAGAATACGACTCCAGATCAAGATTAAATAGTATATTCATTACTTTAGATTGTATTTTGAATGGGGGACAGAGAATGACAATTGGAATAGAAAACAAAAGGAATCTCAGACTGGGCAAGTCTCAGGCACATATTTGGAGTGATCACATATGAAAAAACCTCCCAATCCTAGATTCCTCTGTCCATAAAACTCACCTTCCTTTCCCCACCAAGACATTTGAGTGGATCAGAGCCACACTGAAGATTCCAAGCTTCAACCTGGGTTTCAAATCCTACTCTAAAGTAAACTCACACTCCTGGTGATTTAAGCCAAATCTACCCTGTCAGAAAGCCTCTAAATTGGGGTGACCTCAAGGATGGACACATTGCCCAAGGTTGTTTCTGGGCCTGAGTGTATTTTTGTTTTCACCATTCCCTCCCCCTTAATATAGACTTGTATTCACTAGGCTTGCTCTTGAACTAAGCTGGTTTCCTAATGAATCTTTAAGTCTACATGTTCTTAAAGTATAGTTTTGTGTCATGTGAACTGAATCCTTGTTGAGTATCTAACTCCATGGTAAAATTCTCAAGATGTTTAGACCTTTGGTGCTTAGCCATGTTAAAGATCTTTCTTTGGGTTAGATTGTGAGCTGAGGCATCCTAGAGTGGCTTAGGTTTCTAATGCCTGTTTTTGCGTTTACAGTCTCTGGCTGATGAACTTGCTCTTGTGGATGTTTTGGAAGATAAGCTTAAAGGAGAAATGATGGATCTGCAGCATGGGAGCTTATTTCTTCAGACCCCTAAAATTGTGGCAGATAAAGGTAATTTCACTTAATGCCCAAAGTGATCTAATATTTTTTCATGCCCCCCAAAACACATTTGGAATGCATCTAACAGCATAATAGATTTATTTGTAAGTAGGAAAAGTTGAAGTTTTGGAACAGCTATTTCAATAACTGTTAATAAGATATTTATAATCTAGTAAATTCAAATTATTGCAAAATTGTTATATAATTATAAAATGTTTCCCCCTTTTTCCTCATTTTATAAAAAGCTCTTCTTATTTCTCTACTATATTCTACTTTTTATTTCTCATATATTTTATATTCACTTGTTAATGGACAACTACCTAAGATGAGTTTGCTAGCCATAAATGATCATTGATACGTCACTAACAGGAAATAACAAATTGGATTTATCGCATTGTTTGGCTTATTTTACCACGTTTCTTCTATAGGCCAATTTTCTTTCATCCATTTCAAGAAACCCACTTGCTACTGCTAAAATGTACACATAGGAAATTGACATTTTCCCATTGGAAGTATGTGTAGAAAATGGTTATGTATTCCACACTCCACACTGCCACACTAGTTATCTTTATCCTAAAGCAGATGCTTCCCCTAAAATGAAAGTTTGAATGCATTCTTTTCTTTAAAGATTTCTTATCTTTTTCTAAACCTTTGTCTGTATTCTAAAACCTCCAGCAGGGACTGCACAGCTCTCAATTTGGATATAACCTGCATTTCCTCGTGGCTCATCATTCTCCTCTCCTGCCCTCAGGAGACTAAAATTAGTCTTCCCATCCTGGTGAATCTGGTGTTGGCAGTTTCTTTTCTTCTAGCCCCAGTTTATCCTCAAGGTTAAACTCAAGTATCACTTCTATTAACCCTCTCCCACATACCTTCTACACATTTGATATGTAACATTTTGGGCTATTGTATTATAATGGCTTGTTTATATGTATCTGAGAACCGGCATGTTTTAGACCCCAAAAGTATTGGTACAATGAAGGGGTGGCCTGCCCCTCCACACTTGTGGGCGTTTCTCATCGGGTGGAATGAGAGACTTGAGAAAAGAGACACAGAGACAAAGTATAGAGAAAGAAAAGTGGGCCCAGGTAACCGGCACTCAGCATATGGAGGACCCGCGCCAGCACCAGTCTCTGAGTTCCCTTAGTATTTCTTGATCATTATGGGCGTTTCTTGGAGAGGGGCATGTGGCAGGACAATAGGGTAATAGTGGAGAGAAGGTCAGCAGGAAAACATATGAACAAATGTCTCTGCATCATAAACAAGGTAAAGAAAAAAGTGCTGTGCTTTTGATGTGCATATACATAAACATCTCAATGCCTTAAAGAGCAGTATTGCTGCCAGCATGTCCCACCTCCAGCCCTAAGGCAGTGTTCTCCTATCTCAGTAGACGGAATATACAATCGGGTTTTACACTGAGACATTCCATTGCCCAGGGATGAGCAGGAGACAGATGCCTTCCTCTTATCTCAACTGCAAAAAGGCCTTCCTCTTATCTCAACTGCAAAAAGGCCTTCCTCTTTTACTAATCCTCCTCAGCACAGACCCTTTATGGGTGTCGGGCTGGGGGGACAGTCAGGTTTTTCCCTTCCCACAGTCAGGTCCTTCCCTTCCCACGAGGCCATATTTCAGACTATCACGTGGGGAGAAACCTTGGACAATACCTGGCTTTCCTAGGCAGAGGTCCCTGCGGCCTTCCATAGTGTACTGTGTCTCTGGGTACTTGAGATTAGGGAGTGGTGATGACTCTTAACAAGCATGTGCCTTCAAGCATTTGTTTAACAAAGCACATCCTGCACAGCCCTTAATCCATTTAACCCTGAGTTGACACAGCACATGTTTCAGGGAGCACAGGGTTGCAGGTAGGGTTACAGATTAACAGCATCTCAAGGCAGAAGAATTTTTTAGTACAGAACAAAATGGAGTCTCTTAATGTCTACTTCTTTCTACATAGACACAGTAACAGTCTGATCTCTCTTTCTTTTCCCCACAGTACAAAGTAATTTCAATGCCTTGAAGAAACTAAATAATAGCTATTATTTATAAATTTGTAACATTCTGGGTACTGTGTGAAACATTTTGCACATATTATTTCATCTTCATCTTTGCAACAACCTTATGAAATGTAGGGACTATAATTACTGCCATTTTATGGGAGAGGAACCTTTCGAAGTATTACCAACCATCAAAAGCCACACTGTAACCCAGTTTAACTATATGAATCATCCATAGCTGTTGAGTCAAATGATCACATCAAATCGCAATATCCATATATTTCGAAAAAGGACACATTTCCTTAAAAAAAAAATAAAATCTCCAGGGAAACTTGCAGTGCTAAAAAGCGAATAAGCTTCCTAAAAATATTGAATATTAGAAATCCAAGTTTTAGCTTCCAGACAAAACCAAACACTTCAGTGCCTTCCTTCCCTTCCTAAATTTTAACTTTTTAAGATAAAAGTAACTTAAAATTGGTTTTGGGTTTTTTTTTTTTTTTTTTGATGTCTGCCTATTGGAGTCACTGTTTACCCTTCATTTTATTCCCGACAATTCATTGAATTCATAGCCAAAAACATACTTTGGGGTCATCTTTATTTCCTTTATTTTCTGAGGCAGTTTGATGTTTGGATTATTGCAGTGCAGCTCAAGGGAGAAAAAAGAAGCCACAGAAACATTGAACTTCAAGCCCTTACAGTACAGAAAACTTAATTCACATATATGTTCTAGAAGCTTCTGTATGGTTAGGCTTTTAGAGCATGTCATATAGGTTATGTTATAGTGAAGAGTTGCATCTAAAGTACCTGTTTTTGCCTTTCTTTTTAAAGATTATTCTGTGACCGCCAATTCTAAGATTGTAGTGGTAACTGCAGGAGTCCGTCAGCAAGAAGGGGAGAGTCGGCTCAATCTGGTGCAGAGAAATGTTAATGTCTTCAAATTCATTATTCCTCAGATCGTCAAGTACAGTCCTGATTGCATCATAATTGTGGTTTCCAACCCAGGTATTATTGTAATACTTTAAGTCTCTGTTCTGTTAAGTTCAGTGTTTTGCTGTTTTTGTTGTTATTATTTTGGACTAAAATCAGTCCCAGTATTCATTTACAGAAGCAGTTTACATGTCTTCTTTCATTGGCCCTAAATAGTGGTGTTTGCAAAACAAATGCCTCTGTCCCAGGCCAGGTGTTCAAAAAGTGTGACAAGAGTTTTAGGTAAAGCAATTTCGTGTTTTTGCTTCATCTGGCTTGGTTATAGATTCTAAAGGCTTTTAAAACTTTTTTAATAAAGATTATCCTGGGATGGGAGAATGAAACATTCGAACATAGTTTCAATTTGTAAGAAACATTTTAACATATTTGACCTTTTATTTTCTGGAAAATCCCATTATACAGAATTGAAATAGATCAACTTTGAAAAGAAGCATATAAGAAAGCCATTAAACAATTCTGTTTTAAAGATAGAAATAGAGTGAATTGATGGACAAATATATGCTAACACCAAATGCTCTGACTTAAAAATTGCTTTCCTTGCTAACTTAACATCTACAGGATGAACATTAAACCTTCTGACTAGAAAGAATGCACTTTTTTAGCCTTAACAGCTAAAATGTGCTCTATTTGACATACTGCTTTTATCTATAGTTTGCCACCAAAATTACTGCATGTTGGTGAGCATAGCAGGTACATTGAGAAAATAGTAAATAAACTGGACTAATTATCTCTCACACTTCACATAGAGAAACGTTGTGAATAAGAGCTAGGGGAATCCCCACAGTATCTTGAGTATTGAGAGTTGAGAGCCAGCAAGGACAGAGGTTATTTCCATATTTTTACTTTCTGCAAACCAAGATTGGAGTTTATTAAATGGTTCAGTCTCATATATATAAGACTTCTCATAAATATGTATGTGCCAGGTAGATGTAGAATAGGAATGACAAGTAGCTAGCACATAGTAAGTGCCTCAGGCAGGCATCACTAAATGATTATGCAACTTTCCACATATAGCTTCACAGCTGGATTTTCCAGGGAGTCACTTCCACTGAATCAAAGTTGGCAAGGAAAAGTTATCCAGTCCCAAATGTCCTTGAATTATCTTAGCCATTGTCTACAGATTAGTGTGGGGGTGGAGGCTGCAGGATTAACTTTCAGCTCTTCACCTTCCTTGTGTGCACATTTTTCACTTTTTACAGCTTAGCCTGCAAGTGCTGTGATCCTATCTGGATCAGCAAGTTTTATCTCTGTGGTTTTAAGGCTATGCCACGCTGGAGCAAAGGTTCTGACGTAGATGTTCTTTTATTAAATAGAAATTTTTAATACTACGTATTATCACAATTGTTTACTGAAGAATACCTCATGCTCAGAAAAATTTGTGGTAGCAAGATTTGGTAGTTTAGTAATCAAAGGCTTCTTGGTTTATGATGACAATCATTAAAATTATGGAATGTTACAACTGGGGGAAACTTAACTGACAACCTGGTTCAACCTATTCTGTTTTTTTCAACTTTAAGTTAATTAATCTGCAAGGTTCTTATATATTCTCGTTTCACATAATAATGCAAATGTAAAAGCACAGTATTGCATTTTTCATGTCTTGCAATCTTCATATAAGGCTTAAAAGTTTGTTTTTGTCTCTCTCATTCCTGTTATCTCTAACAATGAAAAGTTAAAGTATTTACATCTTTCTGGCCACATCTCATTTGAGGAGTGGGGAAGTGGGAAAAGGGAAACCACGGCACCCCAAGCTGCCTAACAGTCGAAGTTGGTTTTGGTTTACTTACATATATTATTTCCAAAATTTTTAGTGGACATTCTTACGTATGTTACCTGGAAACTAAGTGGATTACCCAAACACCGCGTGATTGGAAGTGGATGTAATCTGGATTCTGCTAGATTTCGCTACCTTATGGCTGAAAAACTTGGCATTCATCCCAGCAGCTGCCATGGATGGATTTTGGGGGAACATGGCGACTCAAGTGGTAAAGAAAACAAAAAAGAAAAAATTACTTGTGATGTTGGTTTTGCCATTTTGGATTTTTCATTTTATTTCAAATTTTATTTTTATAGACTTTGATGTACTTAAGAACGGTTGCAAAAATAGTAGTTACTTTTCTATTCTATTCCATTTTGCTTTATCATTTACTCTGTCATCTCTCTGTCTATCTACCTATCATCTATCTTTACCTTGATCAATTAAGCATAAATCAATTCCCTCATCTTTTTCTCCTTAAGTTCTTTACTGTGTATTTCCTCAAAACAAAGATTTTCATAACCACAGTACACTTACCAAAATCAGGAAATGTAACCCTGAAACAATATTATCTAATCCAGAATCCATTATTCACATGTTATCAGCTGTCTCAATAGTGTCCTCTAAAGCTTTTTTCCTAATTCAGAATCCATTCTAGGCTCACACATTACATCTACTATATATCCTTAGCCTCCTTCATTCTGGAACAGTTTCTCAGCCTATCTCTGTTTCTCATGATCTTGACATTTTTGAAAAGTCAGGTGAGTTATTTTGTGGAATGCTTATCATTTTAGACTTGTCTGATTGTTTCTTTATCATTAGGTTGAGCTATGAACTTTTGGTGCAAATACCACAGAAATGACCCTGTGGTTTTCTCATGGCATCACATCCAAAGGCATGTAATGTCGGTGTGGCCAACAATCGGTGACACCAACTGTGATAACTCAGTTAAGGTTGTATTTTGCCAGGTTACTCTGTGTGAAGTTACTACTTTTCCTTTGTAATTTATGAGTAATTTGTGGGAAGATGTTTTGGTGCTGACTAGGAAAATGTCTTTGACTCCTCATCAATTTTTCTCTGCTAAATTTAACATCTATTAATGATTTGTGGTTGAATAAATTACCATGATAGTTGTCAAACATGATCTACTAATTCAATCATTGATTCTGTATTAGTTGCATTCTACTGTAAGACAGAAATTTTTCATCTTCCCTCTTTATTTATTCATTTGTTGATATCAAGGTGGCCTCAGATTTTTATCTCATGCCCAAAATATTGTGTCACTATCATTTGTAATGCTCAAGTTGTTCCAGGCTTTTCAAACCGACTCTTAACATTTTTTTTTAACATGTCCCATCATTTTTGAGCACTTTCTTGCACAATAAGTTGCACCAGCCTCATTTTGAACTTTCCCCTTCCCAGCACTAGAATCAGCTGTTTCCCTAATGAGCCCTGTTTCCCTTTAGTGAGGAATGGTAGTTAGAAACCAGGATCAGGGCATAGATGTGCTTGTGCTACTGGTATATCTTTGCTTCTAGGCCCTTTGAGTAGACAGAGCTATTACATCCATTGTGTTTGCTGAAGGAGGAATGAGTTAGGTAACAAAAGCTTATAAATAACTTGTGTCTACTCTTCTGTAATGTAAAATAAACCTTACCTCAAATGAAATCTTATTTTTAATAAACTATTAATTATAACTATCAATTATTTAAGTAGTAAGAGACTATGATAAAAGTAAATATTTTCTTTAGAAACTTAAATTGAAGAATTGTACATTAATTAGTAATTCAAAAAGAGCAACATTAAAATCACATTACATTTTTTTTTAGTGCTTCGTGTTGAGACAATTAAAAACCATATTATAAATGTTTTATTTTAAATTAATATTTTTCTCACTTAAATTAATTATACTTTGAACAATTTTATGTAAAACTGTTTTTGAACAATTTTGATTCTGTTTCATAGATCTAAATCTATTTATTAAACCATAATATATTGAATAAACTCATGGCAAAAAAAAATAAAATAATCCAATATTGAAACTAATAATTTAAAATATTTTATTAATAATAATGATGATAAATAATATTTTTATTTTACTAAATTCATTTCTGCCATCTGTGTAAAGGACTATTTTCTCCCAGTAAGCTCAGAGTATAAATCTTCCTTTGAATTCACTGGGAGTTTGAAACGCTATTTTAGTAAAGGGTTTATCTTGGTGCTATAAGAATTTGTTCTTGAAGTTGTAGCATAATTTATTTCTGATTTTTTATATAATAATGCTGACTTTTTTCTGACACATATCACTTTATTCAAAAATTGTTTAGCTCCAGGGACTCGTCTGAATTTTTGTCTGGTTAATTGTAATGGTCCTATGTGTCTCTCTTGATCAGATTAATTTGAGCATGGAAAGTTTTTAGCAAGTCAACTCCATAACTTTAAGCTCGGCTCTCCCTTCTTAACAAGATAATGTGACTAGCAAGTTCTTAACTTCTCTGAACCTGTTTCCTCATCTATAAAATAAAGATAATTATGCCACCTATGTACTATATAAAAAGTACTTAGTACAATGTCAGGTGTACAGTAAAAGTTCAGTAAATGCTAGGTATAGTTATACATTGCTAGGTCTATAGATAAGTGATATTACATGTCCTCTAGTTCAGGACTTTAATTTTAGTGAGAAAAAAAACAAGGTAAAGTAGGTGAAGTAGTTATTGAAGATCTTTTAGTTACTTAATGCCATAGCTACAACTAGAATTATGTCTTCTGATTCCCGTCCAATGTTCTATTCTGTTATGGCTGTTACTTTTCCCAAAACATCTTTTAAAAAATTTTCATGTTGATCTATATTGTGTACGTAAAATGAAAGAGAATTAAACCATGCTCACTAGACATGATTATGCAGATTTCATAATTTTCATCAAAATTGTAAAAATATCCAATTACCCTAACTTGCCAGAAGTTGTGGACTAAAAGGGGATCTTATTTGGCTTTAAATAGCTTTTTCCTTCATATCTGTTTCAGTCATAGTAGATTCTACCCCACACTTTTGCTCCTATTTCCAGAGTCTACAATGTTCTCCTCCAAAGGTCTCCAAGGAACATATAACTTAGGTTTTAAGGTCCAATTCAAAGGCCTGTTTTGTGTAGTTCTTTCTGATACTCTTCTCCCTTAAATTAAGTAGACCCTTATTTATAATTTTTATCCCACTTTCATAATTATGCTTTATTTGGGTCTTAGTCTAGGATTTTTTTTCTTTACTGTAGAATAAAGGAGCATATATTAGAAAAATATGGAGGAGAAAAGTTAAACATTCCTCAAACCAAAAGTTTAGCATAGTCCCCAACTAGAATCCCTGTGATTTCACACACCTAGAGAGAAGCAAAGAATTTTATTTTCTCTGTAACTATGACACAGCAATTCTGCTTTGCACTAAAATTCTTGAAAGTGAAAAGGTCAGACATGTTGCGATTTGAAGGCAAATGTCAGCCTTTTGGGGGAACTATACTGGAATCTACTGGAGAGTCACTTATTGGAGCAGTTCCAGTTGGTATTCAGTAATTTTCATCATAGGTGAAATTGCACTAAAAGAAGAAAATATTTTTAAAAATAATGTAAGAAATAACTGCAATGTCTTTTTTTTTTTTAAACAGTGGCTGTGTGGAGTGGCGTGAATGTGGCAGGTGTTTCTCTCCAGGAATTGAATCCAGAAATGGGAACTGACAATGATAGTGAAAATTGGAAGGAAGTGCATAAGATGGTGGTTGAAAGGTAAGTGAAAGGGAGCTTGATTTTAGATGATTAATTTCAACTCTACTTAAATAAAATTATAAACATTTTCCATGGCTGTCTGCTCAGATAAACTCTTAATGTGGTAATTATGCAGCTGTTATCTTTTGAAACTGGTAAGACTTTTACACTGGTCAAACTTGCTATGCCAGTCTCCCTAGGGAAAGTAAATATTTTCTCTAGAGAAACTCTATTGTAGAGGTAACAGGAGCAAAATTTGGAATTAACAAGTGAGAAGAGTCTTCAAATTGCCACCTCTCAACAAGTAAGGTTGATTTATTTAGAAAAGTAAACTTAGACACTATTGGTTTCATAATTGCCCAAAATAAATAAACTTGCTTGCTGATTGCTAACAGTGTTTAAGTTTTAATAACAAGACTAACTGATGTCTCAAATATAGAATCATTTTGTTCAATTTTAATAATTTTTTTTTCAGGAATTTAACCTATATGTGGAGAAAAGGAACCTTAAAAAAGTTGAAAGAGTCTTTATAATTTCAATTAACATATACCTTTATTTCACAAGTGAGAAAACTATGGCTCACCCAGATAGTGTAACTGGTTCAAGGTCTTCTAATGACTGGGTGTCAATTGCATTAAATCCTAATTTTCTGATACTCAGCTAGAGTTATTCCTGCTGCTTCTCACGTACCAGGGCCTTTATCGATTTTAAGAGCTACAATTTGTGCTGAAAAAACTGCCAGGCAAGATACTGTTATGCCTTTTATTAGTTAGTTGATTATGTTAGGTGACAATGGCAAGTGGGACCTCACAATTGAGATATATTTTGTTCTTTCACTTTTATTATTTCCTGATTTTATGTGTTTGGAAGTATGTTTACAAATCTGTTACAATGATTGGAAAATGTGTATTTTTGCCACAGTGACTTTATAAATCTTAACTTATACAATAAACTAAAGTTATCAAGCATTTATATAGTGTTTACCATGTAGTGCTTACAGTTTTAAGCATTATACATATACATTAATTCATTTAACACTCAAAAAGGGAACACTAAGGCAATAATGGGTAAATAATTTGCCCAAGATTATAGTTAGAGACAGAGCAGTAGGCAAAGTCAGATCTGGTTTCAATAATGATTGAGTCTTATTTCAGTGATGTCTTTTATAATTTTTTTAAGTGCTTATGAAGTCATCAAGCTAAAAGGATATACCAACTGGGCTATTGGATTAAGTGTGGCTGATCTTATTGAATCCATGTTGAAAAATCTATCCAGGATTCATCCCGTGTCAACAATGGTAAAGGTAAGACAAACTACCACAAAATATAATATGATTTCTAGCATTGTATTCTACAAAAAGATTCATTTAAAGAGGCTCAGACCAGATAAAATCATAGTTCAAAGTTATTTCTGTCTCTCAAAGTTTTATGTAAACTATTCTTATTTTCCAACAGAAGTCTTGGACAACAAGGGCAGAAAACTTACAGAATCTAAGACATTCAATAGATTGTTGTCATTCTTTATATAATTTTGCAAATTAAATATTAACTGAATCTTAGCACATTCTTAAAGTATTGATCATTTGAATAAGTGTAATAGAGTTTCATTTAAAGTTGGTGTACTGAACTCTAGATTGCCTTTCATATAGCACTTGATACCTTAGCAAATACAGTTCAATTCAAAAGCTATGGAGCAAATGCACAAAACAGGTAGACATTAATGATTTTTTAAACAAAACTATAATTATATTAAAATATTTTGTAAGACAACTGACTCATTTTCCACAAGTCAGTGTAAATCAAGTGTGTCAATAATTGGGTAATTACTGAGTCTTTGGGTACATACATAGGAATTTGTTTATTCTATCTACTTTTGTGTATGTACAAAATTTTTGAAATTAAATGTTTAAAAACTGACATTAAGGTATGTTTAACATAATTAGTTATATAGTTAAATTGACCCCATGAATAAATTACCCACACGAACTGTAAAGTGTTTTGGAAATTGTTGTTTTTTTTTGTTTTTTTTTTGTTTTTTTGTAGCAATTCTTGGGTATTCCAAGCATCTTGCCTTTTAATGGTCTCTAACTATTACCCAGGACCTCGTAGGTTGGCTACCACCTGAAATTTCTTCCTAACTAAAAGTCTTTAAGCAACTTAAAATTTCATAGAAAGTAATCCATTAAGAACCACAATTAAAAGCAATTTAATTTGAAGACTCATATATCAAAATTTATTAAAGTGTATTTAAATAGAAGAGCAGTGTTCAATAAAATACATATATAATAAAATTAAATAAGTACTTGTTTCTTACAAATATCTAATTTTATCTTAGTGTATGTTTGCATATTCTATGTACAAAACCTAATTCAAAACATAAGTATTGGGGAAATGTGGACCTGTAAGTGATGAAAATTAGATTGAGGAATAAGTTCATGCCTATCAAGTTTGCTACAGTTCTTTCTGTTGAAACATTGGACCTTTGATTATTCTCTTTTTTCCCCCCCTTTAGAGATTAGTTCTTGCTCTGTCACCCAGGCTGGAGAGTAGTACCACTGTCATAGCTCACTGAAGCTTCAAACTCCTGGGTTCAAACAGTCCTCCCACCTCAGCCTCCTGTCTTTGATCATTTTTACTTAGTTTCATGTCTTAATCTCAATGCTTTGTTGTTCTGGCAGGGGATGTATGGCATTGAGAATGAAGTCTTCCTGAGCCTTCCGTGTATCCTCAATGCCCGGGGATTAACCAGCGTTATCAACCAGAAGCTAAAGGATGATGAGGTTGCTCAGCTCAAGAAAAGTGCAGATACCCTGTGGGACATCCAGAAGGACCTAAAAGACCTGTGACTACTGAGCTCTAGGCTGTAGAAATTTAAAAACTACAATGTGATTAACTCTGAGCCTTTAGTTTTCATCCATGTACATGGATCGCAGTTTGCTTTGATCTTCAATATGTGAATTTGGGCTCACAGAATCAAAGCCTATGCTTGATTTAATGCTTGCAATATGAGCTCTTGAACAAATAAAATTAACTATTGTAGTGTGCTTCTATTTCTGGGATTCCTTCCTTAATGATTCCTGAAAGATTTCAGTCAATCTGCCAAGTCATTCTTACCACACATCATAAATGTCCCTAAATTCCAACATCATCTACACTCCTCCCTCTGGATGAGACAAAAATTCCTTGTTGCAACATGTGCCACGGTTTGTTGTTGTTGTCCTGAGAATATGATTATCTTTTTAAGGTTATAACTGAAGAAGTTGTAACGGATGTCAATGTATATGACATTTGCAAGGAAGCCCATTTTAAAAGGAACAACCCCTAAAATGGAAACTTTGTTAGAATTAGTTCTATTTAATAAGGAAAATGAAAGTTTGGTCTGGATTATTCAGATTCAGGCTACTTGGAGATAGCATAACATGTGAATTTACAGGGAAACTTAGGTAGCCTTCCTTTAACAAAGAGTTCCAAATTTACATGTCATATGTAGGGGTCAATTTAGGTAGTGTTTAAAACATTTTGGCGTCATATAAACCTGGACTTGAGTGCTGGCCTTACCATTGATAAACTGTAATCTTAGTCAAGTTAACTACTTAATCACTCCTAATTCTCACTTTCCTCACCTATAAAACAGTGATGATAACAATACCTCTTCAATATGGGTTGTTTAAATGAGAAAATTATGTAAAACTCTTAGCACATAGCTTGGTCATCATGGTAGCTAACATTTAAGTAGTGCTTACTGTTCCAAGTGCTTCATAGATGTTAACTTACCTAAATCATCCCAACTGTCCTATAAGGTAGTGTTTCTTAACCTCAACACTATTGACCTTTTGGGTTGAATGTTTCAGTGTAGTGGGGGCTGAACTGTGCATTGTAGGCTGTTGGGCAGCATCCCTGATCTACCCATCCGATGCCAGTCACACACCTCTGCCCACAAGGTGTAGCCAAACATGTCTGCAGACCTTGCCAAATATCCCCTGGGAAGGGGTGAGGAGAATCACCCTTGATTGAGAACCACTAGACTAAAGTGTATATCCTCATTTTACAGATGAAGAAACTGAGACATAAAGAGGCACACAGGTAATAGTCACTAAATAACAGAATCAGGATTCGACCTAGGCAGTTAGCTTTAAAATCCTTTCTCTTTGCCGGGCGCAGTGGCTCACGCCTGTAATCCCAGCACTTTGGGAGGCAGAGGCGGGTGGATCACGAGGACAAGAGATGGAGACCATCCTGGCCAACATGGTGAAACTCCATCTCTACTAGAATTACAAAGATGAACTGGGCGTGGCGGCACGCGCCTGTAATCCCAGCTACTCAGGAGGCTGAGAATCTCTCGTACCCAGGAGGCGCAAGTTGCGGTGAGCCGAGGTCGCGCCATTGCACTCCAGCCTGGCAACAGAGCAAGACCCCGTCTTGGGGAAAAAAAAAAATCCTTTCTCAAGCACAGTGTACTATAACACAGAAAAACTTATTGTCGAATTTTTATATATTTTTGGAATAATATTGAAATTCTTTAATGCTCCAGCGTATTATGAGGATACTATTATTTCTATATTACAGAAAGGGAGATGGATACAGTTATTAAATTCCTTTTTCATATCATATTTCCAAAGTTGCTATCTAGATGTAAGGAGGAGGGTTAATTTAATATATGCTTCTAGTTCATTGTTTCAATTTCTATGTGAATGTTGAATTTACAATAAGCTAATAGTTTCCAACCTGGAATTTCATGGATCAGTTTAGAATTGTTTAAACTTTGTTTAAAAGGGGGAATAGACAGGTGTGTGGGTTAAGACGCATGAACACAAGTTTGCCAACTTTTCATTTTGCCAAATAAGCACATGGAGAAAAAGCTACCCATTTTCTACTGTCATATGAAAGAAAAGACATTTTAATGCCAAAATAATGGGAAGACCACAATCTCAAATCTATCAGCTATCCTGGACCATGGACAGAAATGTAGAACCCTTGGGATGGCAGAGCCAAGAGCTGGAAGAAGGCTGGGTTTTCAGTTTGCATGCAGCTGCCTATACCAGCTATTGACTGCCTGCCTCCAAATTGCTTTTTATATTAGGAGGAAATAAACTACTATCACTGTTATTTTAAGTATCTGTCTCAGCTAACCAATTAATTCTAAATGACATACTCTCCAACTATATGGCACAGTACCTGTTAGATAACTTTTTATCTAATTGAGGGCATATACTTGAATAATAAATAACAAAATAAGATGCTATAAAATCAAGAAAAAAAAAGACTTGAATCCTCACACATTCAGTTGGAACACTTGTTATTTTCTTACTGTCTGGGGAAACATGAAAAATGGAATTAATAACATTCCTTAGGAATAGAGCAGATGCCTAGTAACACCTGACTAGCCAATACATGGATCCAGATATTCCATGGGTCAATAACCAAAATGCAAAAATGATGTACTGAATGAGACAGACATTGATAGTTTATCCATAAAGGTACTTTGATCTCATATGATTTCAGAACTGGAAGTGACTTTTGTTCAAGTTATTTTACAGAAGAGAAACCGATACCCAAGTACTTTTGTGGATCTATTGCTGAGTATTCCTGCCAAGTGGCTAAAACAAAGAAAGGTGGAATTTAGTGGTGCAACTAGCTGAAAAGCTTAGGAATGGAACTGACATTAACCAACACCGTATTCAAGGATAAAACAATTGATGTCATCAGAAGTATGCAGTTTTTCTCCAACTCTTTAACTTTTTTCCTCTGTATATTTATTTAATTCTCAGGTTCTATATAGTAGCAACTTGTCTATAGCAATTCCCGAATTGTATTTTCTGTTGTTCAGATCTAATAGAATACTGTCCTCTGCTTTCCTAGAAACTCCAGAAAATATCTCGCTGCATCTTACTGGCTCTGACTGAATAAGATGTACATCATTGAACCTACGTCAATGGCCTGAGCAATGCATTGCTCTCATTGATAGATGACTTGTTTTTTCTGGAGCCAAAGCCCATAAATTGAGAGTGGTGGAAGGGATGAAACCCAGAAGAAAGTAAAGGCATTTCCAGACATTGAAGGGGAAATAGAACTGGGTGATTTTTAAAGATAGATAGATAGGTAGATGGATAGATAGATAGATAGATAGATAGATAGATAGATAGATAGATAGATAGATAGATGTCATCTCCATGGCTGAGCTGGAACTGGAATTCTCAAATCCTGACACCAAATCAGTAGTCTTTTCCATGACCTGTTTTACTCCCTGGCATCAGTGTCTTCCAACAGCTATATAATAAATGCCTCCAATTGTATCTGAGTTCTGACACAGTCAAGTGGTTTTAGGTGTAATGTGGGCCTTTCAAGGGAAAATCTCTATCTTTTCCATTCTACTATCTGGCTCAACCTGATTCCTATTATTATTGGAGCTCCCACATAGAAATACTAGTCATTGCATTAGAAAACTAAGAGATGAACAGAAAGCAGGAATTCTTATCCCATTTTGGAACAAAGAGGTCTATATGAGTAAAATTAAGCAGACAATTATTAGAGGAAGCCATAACACATTAAATTAGCCAATAAACAAACGCTTATTGAGTATCTGTTTGGTATAAGTAACTCTTCTAGTTGTTACGGTGGGAAGACAGTGGACATAGTCCAAGTCTTCACAGCAACAAAACATATTAATGTCACTATAATTTGGATATTCATCTCCGCCCAAATCTAATGCTGAAATATAATCTCCGATGTTAGAGGTGGGGCCTGCTGGGAGGTGATCGGATCACAGGGTCAGATCCTTTATGAATAGCTTGGGCCATCCCCTTGGTGATAAGTGAGCTTTCACTCTGAGTTCATATGAGATCTGGCGATTTAAAAGTGTGTGGCACCTACCCCTGCCAGTCTCTGTCTTGCTCCTTCTCTGACCATATGACATGCCTCCTTCCTCATTGCCTTCCATCACGATTATAAGCTTCCCAAGGCCTCCCCAGAAGCTGAGCAGATGCCAACACCATGCTTTTTGTAAAGCCTGCAGAACTTTGAGCCAATTAAACCTCTTTTCTTTATACATTACCCAGTCTCAGGTATTTCTTTATAGCAATGCAAGAATGGCCTACTACACATGTGTACCAATATGGCATTTATATGTTTAGTATAGGAGACAGAGCTCTATACTTGTGCTCAAATGTTACATTTCTAATGTCATAGCTCTTTTTCTCCAAATCCAAGTGATCAGAGTGTCAGATTCTTTACTTTAAAATGTAATAAGTAAGGATATAAATGAGATAATATGTAGAAAATGTCTTTATAAGTTGTCAAGCCCTACACACATACATTATTATCATAAAAACAATATAGTAGTAAAATTCAAAGTGCCTAGGGTTTCTGAAAAGTCAGTCTTTGTGAACTGACAGACATTTCATGGAGACAATTTAGAAGACAGGATTTAAGTGGAAATGATTATAAACAACCCAAATGCATGACTAGAAAAAAATGTAATATACACACCTCATACCCTAAACCAGGACAAATCTAAATAGATCAAGGATTTACATGCAGAAAAAAACCTGTATAAATTCTAAAAGAAAATATGTACATTTTTGTCGTTACCTTGAGGTTATGAGGAGCTTTTTTCTCCATATCTAGAGCCATTAAAGAAAGGATTGGTTCAATTTAACCACTGAAAAAGAGAATTCTTACCTGAAAACATAACACAAGCAAAGTCAAAGGATGACAACAAATTGGAGAAAAAACATCAACTTATATTTCAGGCTAAGGGTGAGCCTCCCTATTGTATAAAGAATCCTTAGATTCTTAAATTTATCATTATTATTATTTAATTTGAAGAGAGTTTCACTCTGTCACCCAGGCTGGAGTGCAGTGGCTCGATTCATAACCCACTGAAGCCTCAACTTTAAGGCTCAAGTTATTCTCCCACCTTACCCTCCCAAGTTGCTGGGACCACAGGTGTGTGCCACTATGCCCAGCTAATTTTACTTTTGTAGAGATAAGGTCTTGCTCTGTTGCCCAGGCTGCTCTCAAACTCCTGGGTTCAAGCCATCCTCCCTCCTCAGCCTCCCAAAGTGCTGGGATTATAGGCATGAACCACTGTGACTGGCCTTGATTTATTTATTTATTTATTTGAGACAGAGTCTCACTCTGTCACCCAGGATAGAGTGCCATGAATGTCATGATCTCAGCTCACTGCAACCTCTGTCTCCCAGGTTCAAGCGATTCTTCTGTCTCAGCCTCACGAGTAGCTGGGATTACAAGCTGCGCCAACACGCCCAGCTAATATCTGTATTTTTAGTAGAGATGGGGTTTCACCATATTGGCCAGGTGGGTCTCAAACTCCTGGCCTCAAGTGATCTGCCCACCTCGGCCTCCCAAAGTGCTGGGATTATAGGCATAAGCCACCGCACCTGGCCCCAGCCTTGATTTTTTCAATGTCACAGAAAAAAAAAATCAGAGAGATAAATAGACATTCATTGAATATGAAGCAAATTGTTATTAAATATATAAAAGATTCTTAAATGTGAAAAATCCTTAACTCCATTTATAAGAAGTGAAAATTAAAAGGATATACTGATATACCATTTTTCACCAAAGAGAATAGGAAAAATATATATATGTTTGATAATGCACTCTTCATTGTGGGGTAATAGAACTCATATATTTCTGGAAAGAGCATAAATTGGTCTAACCCTTATGGATGGGAATTCTGCAACATCTATCAAAATGAAAAGGTACGTGCCTTTTGACTCAGAAATTCCATTTTTGAGAATTAATCCTACTACTAGCACAAGAACAACTTGATATATGTTCTACTTTAGTCAGACCACATTGCTTATAACAGCAAAAGACAGTAAACAATGGAAATGTCTATCCATAGAAGACTGTTAAAAAAAAAAAGTATACTTATTCATTTAATGGCATGCTACTGCATTGTATAAAAGAATGAGCATGCTCTCCACATATCATTACAGAAAGATGTATTGGCCCATGAAAAAAGCAGCATGCAGAAAAATGGAGGGAGAAAAATAATATACTTTACATTTTATTGTATAAACAATAAGAAACTATAAGACAGCAAAAAAGTCTGGGGACTTTTTTAGAGTTAAGGGGGCGGTGGTTGGTGGGAGGAAGCATGGTAAAACCTAAGCAGATGCAAGAGAACATTTTAGGATATACTTTTTATAATTTATGGCTTTTGGATCCGCTGAACAAATTGTTCATTAAACTTTTTATAAAAATAAATGTCAGAAATTCCATTCAAAGTGAAAAATTATAGCAAAGACCTTGAAATCTTCAGAAATTCTGGTAGATTAATTGTGTCACCTTGTTTCTTTGTTTTTTCATCTTTCTACACTGTGGAAAAATAACAACCACAACTTTATTCTTTTATGAAATGTCCTTTACAAGCACTCTTAATGTTCTGGTGATGATTTTTTTCCCCCAAAGTTCCTGACTAGATCACAAAGTAAAGAAACCCATGCTAATCAGGTCATTAGATTATAAGATCTATTTACTGTTGTTTGTACAAGTTAGAGTTCACAAAGCTTCTTCAAGATCAAGTAATTTTCCCTTTGGAAAGTTTGAGATTCTATTCAATGTTACACTATATAAGACATTTTCATTGTGTAACACATAATAAGTGTTAGTTGTAATAAATAATTCTGTTTCCCTTTAAAAGCCCTTGGAACAGGCTGTTTCTGACTAGATATTGTGTTTCAGGATAATTTGAGTCTAGCACTGAGACATAGGTTTCTTGATTTCTAAACTATATACTTGAAACCATAGAAGTTAGTGATGGAAGGGCCATCATTCTCTTTAAATGATCTATATTAATTTATCTATGCCTATAGAATAAAAGACAGATTTCACAATGTCAAAACCAATAAATTTAGCTGAGTGATATGGAGGAAAAACAAAGTCTTGCATCCTTAGAAGATAGATTTAATTAAACCTATTTTTAAATAGCCAATAAATTTTATTACCAGGGATCAGAGAAGAACAAACATAAAGGTGATAAGATTATTCTGAGATGAATATGGTTTGGGGTAAAAGCAACTTTCTAATAAATGTAGAAAACCCTAAGGTGTAGAAGGGTTGCATAATACAGAAATTTTTTCTCCTGAAAGAAAAAATAAACAATCAGAAGGTGACGAAAACTCACTTCCCAAGCTATGTGTTGTTTGTTCTATTGACATTGTATTTGGCTGTTCACATCTCAAAACACTGATGGTTGCTGGGCACACCCTTGTAGCAGTGAGAAACTCGATGGCCACCTGGAAATTGTGACTCTCACCTGACACTAGGCAGCTGGTGCTTTCAAGTCATGCTGAAAACTAATGGTCATTTCTAATCAGCTACGTAATTCTTAGAACAATGCCCAGGATATTTTTAACAGTGACAAAAATAACACATATAGATTAGCCAAGGGCTTTGCAAGGAGACATTGCCAGCTGCTTACTTAAAATTTAAAAATTTATTACACTTTGTTTCTATCCCTAATATTAGTATGTGGTGGGGATGGGAGAGAAGGTTGCTAGCACAGTGCTTGATGCAAGCAGACTTTTAATAAATTGTATATTAACAGAACATATTTTGATATTAAAAAGTCAATATTAAACCTAAGTATTATATTTAGGTAATATCCATATAGATATATAAGAAGACTTTTTTACTGTATGTTAATTTTGAGTATGTTGTAAGCTCAATAGTGTATTTATGGTTCCAAGATGGCCGAATAGGAACAGCTCCGGCCTGCAGCTCCCAGGGGGATCTACACAGAAGACGGGTGATTTCTGCATTTCCAACTGAGGTACCTGGTTCATCTCATTGGGACTGGTCAGACAGTGGGTGCGGCCCAAGAAGGACGAGCCAAAGCAGGGCGGGGTGTCACCTCACCCGGGAAGTGCAAGGGATCAGGGGATTTCCCTTCCCTAGCCTAGGTAAGCCATGATAGACTGTACCAGGAAAATTGGGACACTGCCACTTAAACACTGTGCTTTTCCAATGGTCTTAGCAAACGGCACACCAGGAGATTATATCCCACACCTGGCTCAGTGGGTCCCATGCTCACAAAGCCTTGCTCACTGCTAGTCCAAGATCCAACGGTGAGGCAGCAAGCCTCCTGGGGGAGGGTAATCTGCCATTGCTGAGGCTTGGGTAGGTAAACAAAGCAGCCAGGAAGGTCAAACTGGGTGGACCCCACTGCAGCTCAAGGAGGCTTGCCTGCCTCTGTAGATTCCATCACTGGGGTCAGGGCATAGCTGAACAAAAGGCAGCAGAAACTTCTGCAGACTTAAACATCCCTGTCTGACAGCTCTGAAGAGAGCAGTGGTTCTCCCAGTATGGTGTTTGAGCTCTGAAAACGGACAGACTGCCTCCTCAAGTGAATCCCTGACCCCTGTGTAGCATAACTGGGAGACATCTCCCAGTAGGGGCCAATTGACACCTCATACAGCTGGGTGCCCCTCTGAGATGAAGTTTTCAGAGGCAGGATCTGTCAGTAATATTTGCTATTCTGCAGTATTTGCTGTTCTACAGCCTCCCCTGGTGATACCCAGGCAAACAGGGTCTGGAGTGCACCTCCAGTAAACTCCAACAGACCTGCAACTGAGGGACCTGACTGTTACAAGGAAAACTAACAAACAGAAAGGAATAGCATCAACAAAAAGGACATCCACACCAAAACCCCATCTGTAGGTCACCATCCTCAAAGACCAAAGGTAGATAAAACCACAAAGATGGGGAGAAACCAGAGCAGAAAAGCTGAAAATTCTAAAAACCAGAGTGCCCTTTCTCCTCCAAAGGCTCACAGCTCCTCACCAGCAAAGGAACAAAGCTGGACGGAGAATGACATTGACAAGTTGACAGAAGTAGACTTCAGAAAGTCGGTAATAACAAACTTCTCTGAGCTAAAGGAGGATGTTTGAACCCATCACAAGGAAGTTAAAAACCTTGAAAAAAGATTAGACGAATGGCTAACTAGAATAAACAGTGTAGAGAAGCCCTTAAATGACTTGATGGAGCTGAAAACCATGGCAAGAGAACTACGTGACGCATGCACAAGCTTCGATAACAGATTCGATCAAGTGGAAGAAAGGTTATCAGTGACTGAAGATCAAATTAATGAAGTGAGAAGAGAAGTTTAGAGAAAAAAGAGTAAAAAGAAACAAACAAAGCCTCCAAGAAATATGGGACTATGTGAAAAGACCAAATCTATGTTTGACTGGTGTACCTGAAAGTGACGGGGAGAGTGGAACCAAGCTGGAAAACACTCTTCAGGATATTATCAAGGAGAACTTCCCAACCTAGCAAGGCAGGCCAACATTCAAATTCAGGAAATGCAGAAAGCACCTCAAAGATACTCCTCAAGAGGAGCAACCGCAAGACACATAATTATCAGATTCACCAAAGTTGAAATGAAGGAAAAAACATTAAGGGCAGCCAGAGAGAAAGGTCAGGTTACCCACAAAGGGAAGCCCATCAGACTAACAGCGGATCTCTTGGCAGAAACTCTACAAGCCAGAAGAGAGTGGGGGCCAATATTCAACATTCTTAAAGAAAAGAATTTTTAACCCAGAATTTCATATCCAGCCAAACTAAGAATCATAAATGAAGGAGAAATAAAATACTTTACAGACAAACAAATGCTGAGAGATTTTGTCACCACCAGGCCTGCCTTACAACAGCTCCTGAAGGAATCACTAAACACGGAAAGGAACAACCGACACCAGCCACTGCAAAAACATGCCAAATTGTAAAGACCATCAATGCTAGGAAGAAACTGCATCAACTAATGAGCAAAATAACCAGCTAACATCATAATTACAGGATCAAATTCACACATAACAATATTAACCTTAAATGTAAATGGGCTAAATGCCCCAATTAAAAGACACAGACTGGCAAATTGGATAAAGAGTCAAGACCCATCAGTGTGTGGTATTCAGGAGACCCATCTCACGTGCAGAGACACACATAGGCTCAAAATAAAGGGATAGAGGAAGATCTACCAAGCAAATGGAAAGCAAAAAAAAAGCAGGGGTTGCAATCCTAGTCTCTGATAAAACAAACTTTAAACCAATAAAGATCAAAAGAGACAAACAAGGCGATTACATAATGGTAAAGGGATCAATTCAACAAGAAGAGCTAACTATCCTAAATATGTATGCACCCAATACAGGAGCATCCAGATTCGTAAAGCAAGTCCTTAGAGACCTACAAAGAGACTTAGATTCCCACACAATAATAATGGGAGACTTTAACATCCCACTGTCAATATTAGACAGATCAAAGAGACAGAAGGTTAACAAAGATATCCAGGACTTGAACTCAGCTCTGCATCAAGCAGACCTAATAGACATCTACAGAGCTCTCCACCACAAATCAACAGAATATACATCCTTCTCAGCACCACACCACACTTATTCCAAAATTGACCACATAGTTGGAAGTAAAGCACTCCTCAGCAAATGTAAAAGAACAGAAATCACAACAAACTGTCTCTCAGACCACAGTGCAATCAAATTAGAACTCAGGATTAAGAAACTCACTCAAAACCGCACAACTACATGGAAACTGAATAACCTGCTCCTGAATGACTACTGGGTAAATAAGGAAATGAAGGCAGAAATAAAGATGTTCTTTGAAACCAACGAGAACAAAGACACAACATACCAGAATCTCTGGGACACATTTAAAGCAGTGTGTAGAGGGAAATTTATAGCACTAAATGCCCACAAGAGAAAGCAGGAAAGATCTAAAATTGACACCCTAACATCACAATTGAAAGAACTAGAGAAGCAAGACCAAACACATTCAAAAGCTAGCAGAAGGCAAGAAATAACTAAGATCAGAGCAGAACTGAAGGATATAGAGACATAAAAACCCTTGAAAAAATCAATGAATCCAGGAGCTGGTTTTTTGAAAAAATGAACAAAATTGATAGACCGCTAGCAAGACTAATAAAGAAGAAAAGAACGAAGACTCAAATAGACGCAGTAAAAAATGATACAGGGGATATCACCACCGATCCCACAGAAATACAAACTACCATCAGAGAATACTATAAACACCTCTATGCATATAAACTCGAAAATCTAGAAGACATGGATAAATTCCTGGACACATACACCCTCCCAAGACTAAACCAGGAAGAAGTTGAATTGCTGAATAGACCAATAACAGGCTCTGAAATTGAGGCAATAATTAACAGCCTACCAACCAAAAAAAGTCCAGGACCAGATGGATTCACAGACGAATTCTGCCAGAGGTACAAAGAGGAGCTGGTACCATTCCTTCTGAAACTATTCCAATCAATAGAAAAAGAGGGCATCCTCTCTAATTCATTTTATGAGGCCAGCATCATCCTGATACCAAAGCCTGGCAGCGACACAACAACAACAACAAAAAAAAAGTGACAGAATTTTAGACCAATATCCCTGATGAACATCGATGTGAAAATCCTCAATAAAATACTGGCAAACCAAATCCAGCAGCACATCAAAAAAGCTTATCCATCAAGATCAAGTTGGCTTCATCCCTGGGATGCAAGACTAGTTCAACATACACAAATCAATAAACGTAATGCATCACATAAACAGAACCAAAGACAAAAACCACATGATTATCTGAATAGATGCAGAAAAGGCCTTCACCAAAATTCAACAGCCCTTCATACTAAAAACTCAATAAACCAGGTAGTGACAGAACGTATCTCAAAATAATAAGGGCTATTTGTGACAAACCCACAGCCAGGATCATACTTAATGGGCAAAAACTGGAAGCATTCCTTTGAAAACTGGCACAAGACAGGGATGCCCTCTCTCACCACTATTCAACATAGTGTTGGAAGTTCTGGCCAGGGCAATCAGGGAAGAGAAAGAAATAAAGTGTATTCAATCAGGAAAAGAGGAAGTCAAATTGTCCCTGTTTGCAGATGACAGGATTGTATATTTAGAAAACTCCATTGTCTCAGCCCCAAATCTCCTTAAGCTGATAAGCAACTTCAGCAAAGTCTCAGGATACAAAATCAATGTACAAAAATCACAAGCATTCTTATACACCAATAACAGACAAACAGAGAGCCAAATCATGAGTGAACTCCCATTTACAATTGCTGCAAAGAGAATAAAATACCTAGGAATCCAACTTACAAGGATGTGAAGGACCTCTTCAAAGAGAACTACAAACCACTGCTCAATGAAATAAAAGAGGACACAAACAATAGAAGAATATTCCTTGCTCTTGGATAGGAAGAATCAATATTGTAAAAATGGCCATACTGCCCAAGGTAATTTATAGATTCACTGCCATTCCCATCAAGCTACCAATGATTTTCTTCACAGAATTGGAAAAAACTACTTTAAAGTTCATATGGAACCAAAAAAGGGCCTGCATTGCCAAGACAATCCTAAGCAAAAAGAACAAAGCTGGAGGCATCACGCTACCTGACTTCAAACTATACTGCAAGTCTACAGTAACCAAACAGCATGGCACTGGTACCAGAACAGAGATATAGACCAATGGAACCAAACAGAGGCCTCAGAAATAACACCACGCATCTACAACCATCTGATCTTTGACAAACCTGACAAAAACAAGAAACGGGGAAAGGATTCCCTATTTAATAAATGGTGCTGGGAAAACTGGCTAGCCATATGCAGAAAGCTGAAATGGGATCCCTTCCTTACATCTTAGACAAAAATTAATTCAAGATGGATTAAGGACTTAAGTGTTATACCTAAAACCATAAAAACCCCAGAAGAAAACCTAGGCAATACCATTCAGGACATAGGCATGGGCAAGGACTTCATGACTAAAACACCAAAAGCAATGGCAACAAAAGCCAAAATTGACAAATGGGATCTAATTAAACTAAAGAACTTCTGCACAGCAAAAGAAACTACCATAAGAGTGAACAGGCAACCTACAGAATGGGAGAAAATCTGTGCAATCTACCCGTCTGACAAAGGGCTAATATCCAGAATCTACAAAGAACTTAAACAAATTTACAAACAAACAAACAAACAAACAAAAACAAAAAAAAACAACTCCATCAAAAGTGGGCAAAGGATATGAACAGACACTTCTCAAAAGAAGACAATTATGAAGCCAACAGACGCATGAAAAAATGATCATCATCACTGGTCATCAGAGAAATGCAAAACCACAATGAGATACCATCTCACACCAGTTAGAATGGCAATCATTAAAAAGTCAGGAAACAACAGGTGCTGGAGAGGATGTGGAGAAATAGGAACACTCTTACACTGTTGTTGGGAGTGTAAACTAGTTCAACCATTGTGGAAGACAGTGTGGCAATTCCTCAAGGATCTAGAACTAGAAATACCATTTGACCCAGCGATCCCTTTACTGGGTATACACCCAAAGGATTATAAATCATGCTACTATAAAGACACATGCATATGTATGTTTATTGCGGCACTGCTCACAATAGCAAAGACTTGGAACTAACCCAAATGTCCATTAGTGATAGGCTGGATTAAGAAAATGTGGCACATATACATCATGGAATACTCTGCAGCCATAAAAAAGGATGAGTTCATGTCCTTTGTAGTGACATGGGTAAGCTGGAAACCATCATTCTGAGCAAAATATTGCAAGGACAGAAAACCAAACACCACATATTCTCACTTATAGGTGGGAATTGAACAATGACAACACTTGGACACAGGGTGGGGAACATCACACACTGGGGCCTGTCATGGGGTTGAGGGATGGGGGAGGGATAGCATTAGGAGAAATACCTAATGTAAATGATGAGTTAACGGGTGCAGCAAACCAACATGGCACATGTATACATATGTAACAAACCTGCACATTGTGCACATGTACCCTAGAACCCAAAGTATAATTTAAAAAATAGTGTATTTATATATCACCTTAAAATTAAATGGCTTTTAGGCCAGGCGTGGTGCATACACCTGTAATCCCAGCACTTTGGGAGGCCAAGGCAGGTGAATTGCTTGAGCTCAGGAGTTCAAGACCATCCTCGGCAACATGGTGAAACCCTGTCTCTACAAAAAATACAAAAATTAGCTAGGCATGGTGGCACGTGCCTGTATTCCCAGCTACCTGGGAGGGGGAGGCGGGAGAATCACTTCAGTCTGGGAGGTCAAGGCTGCAGTTGAACCACTGCACTCAAGCCTGGGCAACAGAACAAGACCCTGTCTCAAAAAATAAATTAAATTAAAAGACTTTTAAACACTTTCCTCAGGTGCCTCAAACTGAGTAATGAATAGTAAGGTCATCTGAATTTTAGTAATAAAAATGCATTTGGACACCCAAAATTCTGTTTAAAAAAGCAGTATCTACTAAGCAGATAAAAGCAGCATCTACTAAGAAACTGATTTTATTGGTGAACATTGAGAATGGAATAAAATAAATAATATCTTCTTTCATGTGGACTGATAGAAAATTAGGAGCAAATTTTGAGGCTGATTTTTAAGGAATTTTAGCTAAATTCATATTCAGCTTCAACCTCATCCTTGGTTAAGTTTTATCCCTGTTCTTGTTATTCTTTTTTTTTATTACCTTACTTCAGAATTGTGCTATCATCTCACTAACCTGTGGATAGCTGTAAATAGTTTCAAATAATGTCTAAAAAAGGTGGACTCTAAGTAAATAAAACTACACAAAAGCGGCAGCAAGCAAAACCTGCAGACTTTTATTGAGTATTGATGGCCAAAGAGTGTGCTAGGACCTGGACCTCAAAGATGAAAACAACATAATTCCACTTTAATCAGGCTGTGTAGAGAGGAGAAACAGATGCAAACACAGAAAATTATTATGAAATGAAGTATGACAAATGTAGTCATAAATATACATAGGGCATAAAAGGAGAACTAAGGAGAAATATCTAACATGACCTAGGAGGGTGGCAGCTTAAGAATCCTTGGCATGATGACACCTGATTGAGTCACAGAGGATGAGAGAGGAGTTGCCCAAGTACAGAATAAGCAATAGACTATTCCTGGAAGAAGGGACAATATCAGCACTGGAAGAGAAGCAAATCACAGCATGGTGTGGGGGCTGTGATGCCACTGGAGCATAACATTTTTGGTTCTGAGGGTTAGATGATAAGGCTGGGTCAGGTGGCAAGGACCTACTTCCACAGAGTCTATTTCAGAGGCAAAGTTGTGGTGCTGCAACAAAAGTTGTTTTGGCACCTCAAAAGCCGCAGTGAATGCTAACAATATTAGACTGCTTGAAAATCATGATTTTTCGGAATTATTAAATTTCTGAAAAATGGTAGACCTAGTAAACTCTTTTTTTTTTTTTTTTTTGAGACGGAGTCTCACTCTGTCATCCAGGCTGGAGTGCAGTGGCGCGATCTTGGCTCACTGCAAGCTCCGCCTCCCTGGTTCACGCCATTCTCCGGCCTCAGCCTCCCGAGTAGCTGGGACTACAGGCGCCCGCCACCACGCGTGGCTAATTTTTTGTATTTTTAGTAGAGACTGGATTTCACCGTGTCAGCCAGGATGTTCTCTATCTCCTGACCTCGTGATCCGCCCGCCTCCCAAAGTGCTGGGATTACAGGCGTGAGCCACCGCACCCGGCCTAGACCTAATAAACTCTTAAACAAGACACATTAATTGACAAATAGATTTCATTATAAAACTTAATCTTGTCTCTCCTCTTCCTCAATTCCTTAACTTGAAAATTAACTGCTAATGATACTGTTACATATGGAGATGCTTGACTCAAGATAGAAATGCATCAGCTCCAGAAGAAAGGGATTTCTCTTGGAAGGAAGAGATTGTCCTGACAAAATGTTTTCAACCCTCTTACATGCTAGGGGGTGGATGCGAAGCACTGAATGTGTCTCTGCATTGTCCTTTTCCTTCTTCTCTTTTCCCTCCATAATTCTTTCCAAATATTCTCTCTTTTCTCTTATAAGAAAACTCCATTATTTTTTAAACTGTGACATTTCAACATTTTACTCATGCTTAATGATTTAAATTTGCCTGATACTGCTTTTAAGTATGTAAGTATGGAGAATTCTGCCTATACTTCCAGAAACAGATTTTTTTCATTCATGAATCTAGTAATTAATTTTGATTGAGTGTTGGGACATGTGATAGGTGTCAGTTAAAGAGTGGAAGGCAAGGAGACGTGAAGAGCAGTGGGGAAAAAGACACTCGTGAAATTATCACACAGCTAGGTATATATGATTACAAACTGTGTTAAGTTTATGAGGGAAAAATGCGGGGTGCTAACAAGAACCTTTAATAGATGAACTTGCCCTATTTTGGGGAATCATGGAAGGCTTCCCATTGGCAGCATTACGTTTGATCTGAAGGTGAAAAAGTGGAGCAGCTTTCAAAGCAGAATGCACAGCATGTGCAAAGGCTCTGTGGTGGAAAGGTCTATGGTCTAATCAAGAAACTGAAAGAAAGACAGTGTGGTTGGGGCTCAGAGGAGAAAAAAGGAGAGTGAAGAAGAAGCTGCAGACTTAAACAGGTACTGTATTCTGCAATATCTTGTAAGCCAGGTAAAAAGGCCTTAATCCTTAGCCTAAGAAAATTTGGAGGCAATTGGGTATTCCGAGTTTGAGTATGACTTGATCAGATTTGCATTTTTCAAAAAGCACTTTATTTGTCAAGTGGCAAGAGCGGATCCATGGAAACCATTACCCAGCTCAGGCAAGAGGTGATTGTAATTTAGATTAGGGTGGTGGTGGCAGAGAAGTAGAGAAACAGGAAAATTCTAGAGATATTTATGGAGCTAAATTAATAAGACCTAAGTGTAAACATTGTGGTTAGGCCACAGTAGTTAGGAGTGCAGCTTCTAGAGTCAGACCCTCTGGTATAAGTCATGGCCCTGACCCTTAGCTGAGTGACTTTGAACCCGTCCATTAACCTTAGCCTTGGTTTTATCACCTGTAAAATGGACATAATAGTGGTACTTTCCTCCCAGGATTGTTGTGAGGACTAAATACTTAATAGACTTACAGCACCTGGTACATTTCCTGGCACACGTGAGTGCTCTAGAAATGTTGGATGCTATTAGATTGGAATATGAAGAGTGTAGATGGAGAAGAAGGAGGAGTCAAGGAGGACTGTCAGGAATTATATCCATTGTACTCAAACATGGCTGAAATCCATTTAAAATTATTCATTTAAGGACAAGAAATTATTACACTCTAAACTAGTAACAATCTGCAGGAAGAGATTATGTTCTTGCCCAACGGGAAAATCTTTTTTTCAGGTCAGATCTGAATGAGTAAATTACTCTCCCTTCAAAAAGTAATTAAAAACAAAAGAATGGGCTGGGCATGGTGGCTCACGTCTGTAATCCCAGCATTTTGGGAGGTCAAGGCAGGAAGATCACCTGAGGTGAGGAGTTCGAGACCAGCCTGACCAACATGGTGAAACCCTGTCTCTACTAAAAACACAAAATTAGCTGAGCATGGTGGTGCACGTCTGTAGTCCCAGCTACTCCGGAGGCTGAGGCAGAAGAATCGCTTGAAACCAGGAGGCGGAGGTTGCAGTGAGCCAAGACCGTGCCACCCACAGCAGGCCAGCCCGGGCAACAAGAGCCAAACTCTGTCTGAAAACAAACAAACAAACAAACAAAGCCAACCCCAATCCTGTCAAGGACTGCTGAGCACCAAATAGCAGCCTGGATACCACAGAGCACATACATTAAAGTGAGATTAGAAACTGTTTCTTGGACGATAAGGAACGAGCAACAACCCCTTTAGGAAGTTACTGAGACACACTCATCCATTCTTTCACCATGTATTTGTGGAGTGCCTGTAATTTGTCAGGCAATTCGTTAGGTGCAGGAATATCAAGTGATCAAGACACATACAGTTTCTCTCTGCCTAAGGATTCATGTAGGAGATTGATGTAAAAAAGGAAGACAGAAAAGAAGAAAGAAAGAGAGAGAGAGAACGAAAGAAAGAGAGAAAGAAAGAGAGAGAGAAAGAGAGAAAGGCAGAAAGGGAGGAAGGAAGGAAGGAAGAGAGGGAGGGAGGGAAGGAAGGAAGGAAGAAGCCAAGAAATTTTTGAAAATTAAACTCTACATCTGAGGTTAGCAAATAGAAAAAATGAATACAATTGAAAAAGTAAAAATAGGAGAAAAATAAGAAAAATTACTAAACATGACAGCAGTTGTTTTAGAGGTCAATAGCACACATTATACTAAAATATTAATACTAAAAACAGTCTCATTAAAGCCAGGAAATTTTTATGAGTGCTTATCATTATTATTTGGCAATGTTTGGTATATTCTAGTTATTGCAATCAAACAAAAATGAAACATGTTATAAACATTGAGAAAGAATTACTACTTTTAGATGATTGCCTACCTAAAAAAAAATCTGGCTGGGCGCAGTGGCTCATGCCTGTAATCCCAGCACTTTGGGAGGCCAAGGTGGGTGGATCAGGAGGTCAGGACTTCAAGACCAGCCTGGCCAAGATGGTGAAACCCTGTCTCTACTAAAAATACAAAAATTAGCTGGGCACAGTGGCAGGCGCCTGTAATCCCTGTTACTAGAGAGACCTAGGTAGGAGAATCGCTTGAACCCGGGGGACAGAGGTTGCAATGAGCCAAGATCATGCCACTGCACTCCAGCCTGGGTGACAGAGTGAGACTCCATCTCAAAAAAAAAAAAAAAAAAAATCCAGGAAACATTATTAAAAATCTATCAGTGCTAACAAGACAATACAATAAGATGGCAGATACAAGATAACCATGTAAATATAAACAACTTTCCTTTTACAAAGAGAAATTAAAAATTGAAACATAAAAATCTCATTTCGGGTCTGGGGTGGTGACTCACACCTGTTACCCCAGCACTTTGGAAGGCTGAGGCAAGAGGATCACGAGGCTAGGAGTTCCAAACAGCCTGGGCAGCATAGTGAGACCCTATCTCCATCAGAAAACAAAAACAAAAACAAATTAGCTGGGCATGATGTTGTGAGCCTGTAGTCCTAGCTACTCAGACAGAGGCTGAGGCTGATGTATTGCTTGAGCCCAGGAGTTCAAGGCTGTAGTAAATTATGAATGTGCCACTGCACTCCAGCCTGGGCAACAGAGCAAGACCCTGTTTCTTGAAAGAAAAAAATCTCATTTCACATATTACACTAATGAAAAAAGCTCTAAAATATCTATGAACAAATTAAATAATAAAAGTGAAATCTTATATGAAGAAAATAATAAAAATTAACTAAGGCAATAATAAATAGATATTTCATATTCCTGGGTGGGAGGACAATGTCATAAAGATATCCATTCTTCCCAGTATAAAATTACTTGAATTGCCAAGCAGAATTGATGTTTTGGGTTTTTCTTTGGGTAGGGTGGAAGGGGGGGTGGTGGTTGTTTTGGTGGTGTTGGACTTATCCAAGAGTGATGAAATTAGATGAGATGTTTTAAGTACAATAGAAATATTGTCATAGTTTCCTATGAAATGATTACATTGGCTGCCATGTGGGAAATGACTGTGTGTGTTTGTGGCAGAGAGAGCTAAGAAAAAGGGGGAAGTCTAGTTAGAAGGAGTCAGAAGGCTAAGGCTGCCTTATAAATAAGGTTACAGATGATAGGTTATAGATAAAGGTGGCTGGATCACAGTGGCAGAACAGGTAGTGGGGGAAAATGCACTCCTTTGAGATATATTTAAGAGAAAATCAGTACAACTCAGAGCATAAACTGTGAACATTTCCAGATGCAGAATGAAAAAATTGGAAGTACTAATAAAGGTCTCTGACACAAAAATAACAGTTCCCAGGATGGTGTGGCATGAGACAGACAGATTGCCAGGAAACATTAGGAAAAGCATCAATAAAATCTGGGCAACTCCAAAAAGCGAAAGGTTCAGAAATGGTGTGAAGAAAGATCTTCTCTCAGTTGCTTCTAAGTCAGAGCTTTTGGCAATTCCTTGCAAGGAAGAAACTAGGAATGAATAATGGAACTATCATTTGTGTTTTGCTGCATAGATTATGCCTAAGTTAACTATTTAAAACTTGTTCATGTTATTCAATGGGAATTCAGTCTTACGTAACTAATCCTGTAGTCTTCATAAAATTCTGAATTAGCAAAATTCTCCCAAGATTATTATGCATTAAATATGCTAACTGGGTGAAAGTCTTCTGAATTACACTCAAGCTTCTGCAGTCTGGATTTTCACCAATAAACTGGGTGAGCAGTATTCCTCATAGAATTTTGTTTTAATGAGTCCAATTTCTGTCTGCTACATTGACTCTAGAGAATGAATTAATTGCACCAGAAGATGATCAGTTTCCGGTCAGATATAAGGAGGCCAATTTTCCATGAGGATGTTTTTCAAAAATATCATTTGGTAAATAATTGCCATCATAAGAAGCGTAAAATTCTAGCCATTACAATCTTCTGAAGCCCTAAGAAAAAAAATCCAAAGAGAATGAAACAGATGTCCAGAACAGATAACAACTTCCTCTTCCTGGTATTTTACAAACTGCACTACTCTTCCCCAAAGGAGACAAAAATATTTATTTTAAATGTGCACTTTGATTGAGGTGATCTCTAATATTTTACACAATCAATATAAAATTCCTAATTTCATACTTATGTTCTAGCACCTCCCCAAAGCACCTGTGGTGTAATGAACTGTGGCAGGTATTGAACTAGTAGTTCGTAAAAACTTAAAAAGCCATTCTTCATCATTTGTAGAATTCACTCAGTTTCAAATGCGTAGACTTTTTTCTCTTATAAAAGTATTTGGATATTTTAAAACTCATAATTAAGATTTATATGGTTGAAGACAAAATAAACCTTAAAGACTTTCGAGGTCTTTCCCTATTTTTCCACAAGTAATATTGTGAAAACTATATGTCCTATTTCTCAACAATGCCTAATTTTAACCAGTAGCAAAGTTGATGCAATAAATGCTTTCAGAACAAACAGTATTTTTGACTTCAATCCAGAAGTTAATTTGTCCTAGGACTTAAAGACTCATAAAATCAGTTTTTAATGACATATCTACTGTCTACATGTATTTGCCAATCTTTCCCCGAAGATGAGAACTGCTAGGCTAATTGCCAAATAGATAATACTAATATATTGCTCATACTTTTAACTCTTCCTTGCTTGTTTTGGAAGAGATTGCATGCTTTACATCTGGAGTGTTGATTACCCGAGTGGTATCTGCTTGTACTGCAGCTCAATCATTTTTGACTGGGTCAAGCCTCAGGAATAACCTTCCCTTTACTTATCAATTACTTTTTAGCTAATTACGATGTTATAAAATATATTTTCAGGAAGAAATCCTTTTTTATAAATCATGAGGTTTTAGGGGAAAGCAACGTAAGTTCACAAATCAATTCTGCTCACATTGCGTTGGTGAAAATTAGTTGCATGCCGACACCTGATCTCCAGAAATCTGTGGTATTTTTGTTCTCCAGCCAGGTGACCATGTTTCCAGGATGAATGGGAAACCAGAATAGTTCATAATCCAAAAAGTAAGCATTCTTAAGGTTTACTTTCATTCATAAAATACATTTGAGTTTATTAGCAAAACCAAAGGTTCTAAATATTATGTCTTAAAAAATAAAGAAAACCTTTTCTTGCCATAATAATGTTAATATGCCTTGAGGGTAGGATAAAGAGCAGCATTACTTTCATCTCTAATTCATTAATTCATCATTGACTTATTTATTCAATTGTGGTTTTAAGTAGGCAGCTATGCATACATTTAGCGAAAAGCTGATTTCATTTAAAGAAACTTGCTGGAGATCACACATCTAAAAACAGGCAACTCCCCCAGTTAAACCAATGCTCTTAATCCTTAAGATATCCTATGTTGAAGCATGTATTTACACCCCCACCTCTTTTCCTCATACTGTGTTAGAAAGGCTTCTTAAAACACATAGAACATATTTGGCATCTGTGGGCTAGCATATAAACTTAGAAAAAAAATCTCTTGACAGTTTCTAATATCCCTCTACTTTTTATCAACTTTCCACCCTAAATCAACATCAAAGGGTTTTATTATCTCTTATCAGGAAAGTGATTCCACAATAATACCTTGGAAACCGTTTAAGTGTTACAGGAACCGTTTGTTTTCTAGTCAAAGTGCATATGGAACAGCCAATCACATAAAGTATAGTGACTGAGAACCCAGTACTGGTCTTGTGGAAAATAGAATCTTACAAAAACATTACATGTGAGTATAACTTAACATTAAATCTTAATGTCTAATTTTCCCTCAAAATTATGATAATAATAGGGCTGGGTAATGTTATGACTGTTAGGAATTTTCCTCTTGGCCTGACACTACCACATCCAGAATTTGCGTTTAGTGAGAATGTGCTTTTATGCCTTCTCCATATGCAAATAGAGATTAGGTTGACAGAAACAGTTAAATTTTTTAAAAAAATGTGTTCTCAAGGAGATAGTTGACGTGCTTTGATGGTAAAGGAGTTACCTGGGGTCTCAAGTGTTGTGGGTTTCATCAAGGTGGGGTAGGACTGATTCTCAGGTTTGCCTAACTACACTGAGCATTAACACAGAAGGTAAAACAGGTAACTACCAAAAGGCATTCCACCTGACAGAAACTAATTTAGCGCCACAGCTGTACTAACATTAGAATTTTCCTCTTTATATTAAAAAAAATTTCTCGTCAACTCTTTTTTCTTTTTCTTTCTTTCTTTCTTTCTTTCTTTCTTTCTTTCTCTTTCTTTCTTTCTTCCTTTCTTCCTTTCCTTCTTTCTTTTCTTTTTCTCTCTTTCTCTTTTTCTTTCTTTCTCTCTCTCTTTCTTTCTTTTTTGAAACAGAGTTTCACTCTTGTTGCCTAGGCTGGAGTGCAATGGCGTGATCTCGGCTCACTGCAACCTCCGCCTCCCGAGTTCAAGCCATTCTCCTGCCTCAGCCTCCCGAGTAGCCGGGATTACAGGCATGCACCACCGTACCTGGCTAATTTTGTATTTTTAGTAGAGACGGGGTTTCTCCATGTTGGTCAGGCTGTTCTTGAACTCCTGGCCTCAAGTGGTCCACCCATCTTGGCTTCCCAAAGTGTTGGGATTACAGGCGTGAGCTACCGCACCCGGCTTCATCAACTATTTTCATGACACCATTTTGGAAAAAAAAGTTTAACATTGCCACTTATATTACTTGACTTGTTTATCCTTGTAGTACTTGGCATTTACTCATATGTATATACCACTGTATATTTTAAAGCCTCTGCATAGTATATATGCTTCTGCTTCATACAAAATCACCATGTAAATAATATTTGACAATATTTCATACCTTAAATTTGGTGGAGAATGTCAGAAAAGTAAGCCTGTTGTTCAGTATTCCTAGCCTTCATATCAGCATCTCTCACCTGAGCAGAGCATGGAGAAAAGAGAGCCTAGATGGCAGCCAACTGATGGTCTCCTGCAGGAGGCAGATGAGCAGCTTGAGCTGGCTGGCCATCAGGTTGACTCCATGCATCTGGCTTGGAATCCTTGATCTCGGAGCCAATGCAGGCTTTGGCAGACACTGTACAAAGAACATTCATACATGCTCATTTAATCCCCACAGCAACCTCATGAAGTGAATATCATCACCCCCATTTTACAGTCTAGTAAGTAGTCCACTTCTAAATGAGATTGGCCTGACTCCAAAGCCCTAGTTTTTAACAATTTTACTCTGCTCCCTCTCTCCTGGTAAACTCAAAGTGTCATTGAGCCTTGGCTTCCACTCTTGGCACGTAAGCTCTTATCGTTGCACATTTTCTCTCCAGGCTCTGTTTCATAAACTTTTATTTAAAAATGTTTCTTATATTGATTTTATTAAAAATTCCTTGGGAAAATAGAGGACTGTACATGGATGTCACAGAACGAGATAAGGACCAAAGCAACACATTTGATTAAACGTCACTGGATGACTTGATCTCTTCCCAGAGAGATATTATCCCTCTGCTTTCTCTCTTACCCAAAATCTTATTTGTTTACTTCTTTATCCATAGGGGCTATTGCTACCTTTCCTACATTTGATTTTAGCCAAAAGGCCAAGAAGCGATAGCTACCTTTCCTAATCCCTTCATCTTGTGTAGCAAAAGAGTTTAAAATAAAATTAGAGAAGAGGGATCACAAACCAAAAGCTCTATTCCAAAAACAAGTTCTGAGTATATGGGTAAAATTCAGTTTATACTAAGATAATCTCAACAGTCAAGGTCAAAAATCTCTCTCACAATCTTCAATGTGATGGATGGGCGTGGTCAGCTTAGATTGTAAGTTTAGTTTAAGGATAATTTCTTGCTTTGTCTTTGGCTGCTTCCTGATCAGCAACTCCAAATGTGCATGGAAAAAAAAATTAACTCAGGAGCTTAAGTGTTTCTAGAAACCTGACAGTTAATGTAGGCCCATGGAGACTGAGATGACTGTGGTGATTTCAGGAGAGATTTACCCAGCTTCAGCTGATTATTTCATGAAGGCATGCAAATAGAATCCAGAGTGGCCAGATCTGATTTTTGAAGAGAAAAGAGGAATCCAAAGCTTTATGTGAAATCTTTTTTGAGAGATGTTTAACTCTTTTGTGGCAACACTGGGTGTACCAATCTAAACTCATCACACCATATTGTGGCCTCTGCCTTAAAAGTTGACCCTTCTGGAGCTCTGCTTCATGTAGTTTACCCTGTCCACCCTGCACCTCCTCTTCCTCAGAACTCACCACTCCCGTGGCCTCAGTTACCAACTGTGTCCCAGATCTCTCATCTCAGGTTCTTAGCAGGCATAGTATTTAACATGCTACTGAGCATCTGGCTGGTGTCTCAAACTCACCACATGGGAAACAGAAGTCATTCTCTAATCTCTCAAGCAAATCTATTTCCCTCCCACAGTCAATATTTCTTATTGTGGTACACTGCATGACCATCCACTTGGTTGTCCAAACTAGAAACCTAGGCATTGACCCTTCCCCACAACCAATCAACTCTACAAACTGTTACCTCAAACATATCTCACTACTCACTTCTCTAATCTCACTGCCATCACTCTAGTGCAACCAGCCACCTTCTCTAGTCTAGACACATTGGAGTCATTTTAACTGATGCTGGATTCTAAAACCGGCATATAAGGTAGGGATTCTGGTCAAAATGTGTGTGTCAACCCTTCACCACATTCAGCCAGTGAGACACTCAGATTCTGAAAAGACAGACAGTAAAAAACGCAGTCTCCCAGCGGCTCCTCAGTCTGGGCCATCCTGTCTCTTCATTGAGTAAATTATTCCAGGCTATTTAAAGTGTTATTTCTTGTTTTTTTTTTCTATCTTCTCTTTGTCTAGCCGATATAATTAAATGTTCAGGAGTTAAATGTTCACATAATACATCTCCTTAATGCTACAAACACATCACCTTAAGTTTCATCTCTCCTTTAACTCATTCCCAGTTATGCAGTGAGAATGATCTTTGGAAAATGCAAATCTTTAGAATGATCCACTATTTGAAATATGTCATACCATGGAATCAGTTCTCTGAAAAAAATTCACTCTGGTATTGTTTGTTCTAATTTTTTATTGAATAGTTACACAAAAGTGTTTGCTTTGTATTAACTCACTGGGCTATAATTTCTACACTTTGCTATTTATATGTTCCACTTCAACTTAAAAGTTAAAACTATAAAGAAATAAAATAATGCAAATCCTATCATGGCTTTTCCTTATTATTAAGATAAATTCAAAATTCTTAGCCCCTTCCCACTTCTCCAGATTCATTCCCAGATCACTTTCTACCTCAAGTTTGCTGAATCTAAATATATTGATCTTTCAGTTTTTTGAATTTACCACATTCTTTGTTTCTATTGGTCTTTGCATGCACTAGCTTGTCTGCTAGAAACACCTCTTCCCCAGCTTTTCCCATTTTTGATCTCAATTTAAATATTACTTTATCAGGGACATCATTCTTAATACTCCATATCGAGTTAATTCTATTGTTAAATGCTCTCACAGATTCTGTATTCCATTCACCACCCTCAAAGTCCTTTAGTTACTTGTTTAATAACTGCTTTGTCTGCTAGAGTGTAAACTTCATGAGAGCAAGAATCATGATCACAGTACCTGACATATGGCTTTTAATTCTCCAGTTTCTGTAGTAACAACATCACTACACACATAATAAAGTACATACAAGCAATGTACGGATAAGAACATAAGATTATATAGAGATACTATGTGGGAAAACAAAGGTACTCTCTCTAACCTTAAAAGGCAGAGACTAAATGCTGAATAACTAGCTTTCATTTCTGCTTTTATGACATTCAGAAGAACACATGGATTATCTATCAAATGAATAAAGTTTTACATTCTAGAATTTACAAGCGATATGCAGGCTTCATAACCTCAGTCTCCAAGCCTCCTCCCTTATACTTCTCAACATTCCATCTTTTTGTAGCAAAAATTCCCTTGCTTAAAACCTTCCAATGACTTCCTACTACAACCAAAGACCAACTTCTCTATGATCCATTTCCTACTTTCCTCTGACCTCATCCCCTCCAGGCTTCCCCTCATTCATTATGCTTTTGGCTTCAGCCACATTGGTCTTCTTTCTGTTTCTGTAAGAGTTAAAGGCTTTGCTATCACTTCTCTCAGATCTTCAAATGTGGCCACTTTCTCATCATTTATATCCTAATTCAAATATCACTTCCTCAAAAGGGTCTTTCTTGACTTCCCCACCTAAAGCACTCATTTCTATCCAATAGCACTCACTACTGTTTGCAGTTTTTCTTCTCCAGAAATTTAGCACAACCTGAAATAACATAATTTGTTTACAAGATTAATGTCTATGTGTCAACATGGAGGCAAAGACTTGTCTACTGTTTATCGAAAATATTCTCAGTGACGAGAATAGTAGCTCATAGTAGGTGCTCCATAAATACGTTAACTAAGTTATTGTGGATATGCAGCTGCAGGCAAGTCAAGCCTTGGAAGTCTGAAGGCTTTTTGGAAGACTTCTAAGAAGATTCTAAAATGTCAAAGCAAATGTGTAGTTTTCTAAATGTGTCTAGTGACCTCTGCTGGAATACTTACCAAGGGAACCAAATACAAGTCTTCATTTGTTCCTACTTGCCCTCTCACCTCTTTTCATTGGGTGACAAAATGTTAGCATAAGTATAAAATTTGGTATCAGGGACTTTTGCGAGTGCTTCTCCCAACTTGGAGAAAACCCATCTCCCTTTCTGTCTGGATGACTGTTCTCTTTCTGCTCTGATCTCATCAATTTGTGCTTTTAGCACAAACATTATAGGAGAATGTTCAGGGATATGGGATATATAAATATCCTATATATGGTATATATATGCCATATATATAGATATATAGGATATATATATCCTATATATGGTATATATATAGATATATATATATATCCTATATATGGTATATATATAGATATATATATATATCCTATATATGGTATATATATAGATATATATATATATCCTATATATGGTATTTATATATCCTATATGTGGTATATATATACCATATATAGGATATTTATATATCCCATATCCCTGAACATTCTCCTATATATATATATATATCCTATATATATATACCCCATATATAGGGTATATATATACCCTATATATGCCATATATATATATATAGGATATATATGCCCTATATATGGCATATATATAGGATATATATATACCCTATATATGGCATATATATAGGATATATATATATATACCCTATATATGGCATATATATAGGATATATATATATACCCTATATATGGCATATATATATAGGATATATATATATACCCTATATATGGCATATATATATAGGATATATATATATATACCCTATATATGGCATATATATATAGGGTATATATATACACCCTATATGTGGCGTATATATAGGGTATATATATACACCCTATATATGGCATATATATAGGGTATATATATATACCCTATATATGGCATATATATAGGGTGTATATATATACCCTATATATGGTGTGTATGTATATATATATATATTTGTATACGTTTATTGCAGAAATTGTGTAGAACACAAACAAAAATATCACACAAATATCAATCATAATTACAACCAGTTAAAGACAACTATTGTAAGAGTTTTTACATGTAGCCTCCCGTCTTTTGTTTATGTCTATTCCAGCCTTCTATTACATACACTTCATGAACAGAGGTATAGAGTACATTTTCACAAAATTAAATCAATCATACTACTTATTTTATTTTACATCCTACTTATTTTCATTTAGGATGTTATAAAATATACTCACTGATCTTAAGGTCATTTTTCTGAAAAAAATGTTTTCTCTAATTAGGCATTTGATCAGGTAATATATACAGGTGGTACAACATTCAAAAAAATGAAAGAAAAGTAAAACCTTCTTTTTACCCCTTTCCTTTTCAATGGTAACCTCTGCCATTAGGGAAAGCTTTTACTAAACCATCATATGTGTTATAAAAAAGGCTGAGATTACTAAAGTGGTTGGCATAGTACCAGGCACTATGTTAAGTGACTTATATAGATTATCTCATCCCCATTTTATCAAGAAAACAAAAACTTAGGTAAGAAATTGGCTCAAGTTTACACAGCAGATAAGTGATGCCACAAGTGCCTAACTCACAACTAAGCAGTTGATACCTGGAACAGATTGTAAATAAATAATTCAGCCTTATCATGTAAGCTGGAGAATATGGATCATTGTGCTCCTGTGGCCTGTGTGACACTGGATGAACCAATCTCAAGGCTGCTGGGACAGAAAACTGCAAACATGAAACTCTATCATCACACTGTCATCCCATTCTCACTTCTGTCAACAGGTCCTTAGGTTTGGTTTTACTGGAATGTGTACTTGCAGGACTCTCAGAGGTTATGTGAACATAAGCAAATCGTTTTTTAAAGGAGACAATCATTTTGATCATTTGGGCTCATATGTTTTCTATTTCAGTACTTGGTTTTTTTTATTAGCCATATAATCTTTTTCTCACAACGCAAACAAATGGATAACAAACTATGTACTTAAATGTACTTTTCTGGACAAAGATAAGAATCAACTGTGTCACAAAATCATAGAAGACATTTATTTATTTTTGTTTTAATTAATTTTTTTATTTTATTTTTTAAGAGAGTGGTCTCACTAGGTTGTTCAGGTTGGCCTTAAACTCCTGGGCTCAAGTGATTCTTCCCCCTCAGCCTCCTGAGTAGCTGGGACAACAGGTGTGTACTACCACATCAGGCTGACATATTTAACCTATTTGGCTTACATAGATTTATTAATGTAATATAATGAAATGTGGTTCTGCCCATCCTGAGTCATTAAAATAAGTCTATAAGACCAACTATTTAGAAAATAATTTAAAACCTAATAAAAGGTACTAAAATAGTATTATCAAGTAACAAATTACAATTCTGATTGTAGTCCTAACATGAAGGATATTTTGTATGAGCTTCAGTTGTGCTGCTCTAGAGAATAATAATGTAAAAATATTGATTTTAGCTACATCTGTAAAGATGTCTCAAAATTAAGCTTGCTTGTGAATGCACCAACTCTCTGTAGGTACAATATAGGATATACGTGTATGGGTGTGTAAATAAATTGGAACATATATATTTACAAACATAGAAACACAAGGGAAAAGCAAACATATGCCATTTATCTGCAATCTGATCCTGATGATATTTCTTCCCATGTTTGAACATTTACATTGACTGAATTATTCTTTATCAGTTTGATAATATTTGAAGGAAATGTACAAACGTGACAAAGATTAATTTTTACTACCTCATTAAAATTATTGACTGATGATTATTGACCAGTCAAAACTACATTTTTTTCATGTTACACCCAAAGACACACTGAAATTTATGCTTTTTCATAGGGAAAGTTTTAAGAAAAGTAATTAAGAAAAGGGGGATCAAGATCTCTGGCTATCACCAAAATTCAATTTGTAAGTGTAGAATAAAATAACTAGGAATATTTTTTAAAAGCTGTAGAAATAGGAATCAAAAGAAAGAAAAATACTTAGGAAATCCAAAGGGATTTAAAGCATAAAAATATGTCCCAATCAGTCTACGGGTAATCTAAGGAGGCCTGCAAACTTTATGAGGGGAGTTGCCAATATTGGATCACTTTGGAAATGATGAAATAAGCATTGGTAACTGTATGAATCTAGGAGTCTGGTCAAAAGGACAAGGGCTAAAACTGAACTTGGGTCATGCCCTGCCTATCCCGGGAGGTGCTTACCTATGTCCTGAATCACAGGATTTTTCTGTTGACAGCTCTGGATTGTTTGGGTAGATACTGATAGGGCAGATACTGTCCTCACAATACCTGCCCAGAAAGACGGGAAAGAGGCGGAAGAATTCCTCCTTCCACCAGGAATTCTCTGAGAAGCACATAAGATTTCATGCTACTAGTTTATTCCCAAGAGAAGCTACCAAAGCCTGGTAACTCTACCAACTCTAACTTTTGTGTCTCTAAGCGTACTTCTCCTGGGATTACAACTAATTGAAACAGGGATTCAAAGGAGTCTCAGAGGACTGTAAGAAGAATGCTTCGAGGCCGATCCCTGTCTGTAACATCCCTGGGTGGGCTTCCCCAGTGGGAAGTCGAAGAACTTCCTGTGGAGGAGTTACTGCTCTTTGAAGTTGCTTGGGAAGTGACCAATAAAGGTTTGTACTGCTCCTGAAGGTAGATCAGTACACCTTCACTAGGTGACTGAGGAATGTAGAGTAAGATTTCACAGATAACTCTCTAGTGATAACCAATTGCCAGTGAGTGAGGAAAGCATTTAAATGGAATGTACATTTAGGCTACATTTAACCTTGTCTATTACAACAGGCTATGAATACAGACTTGTGTATGTGTTGAAGAGGGAGAAAGTTGAAAATATTAGCCATTGCCATGGAATGTGCATTTAAATTAAAATTTAAAATCCATATTATGACAAAATAGAAATAAAAAGTTAATGTTTACATTTTTTGTTTTAAAATTTTTCTCAGCAAAATAGTATAATTAAACATTTTATTTTAGGAAGATGTATATGTGATTAGAACCAGTTGGAAACCTTAACTCTACATTCTGTTAGTGATTATATGAAATGCTTAAGAATGTTTCATATTCACAATTAGCTTGGAATTAATGTTTTAATTCAGGAGCTTCTCAAAAGGCAAAATACTGTGCTCCTTTTCAGAATGAAAGTAATTTTTTTCTTCAATGCTATGCTTATGTAGGAATTATAAAATAAAGAAAATCAAATTGATAAAACAATTTGCGAGTGAGGTATAACCTCATTTGTGCTGGGTAAGAGAAGGCATGGTAGAGAACCACAATGTAAATGATTTTGAAAATAAAGACATCTGTAAAATTATAAAACAACTCCTTGTGGATTTATACTCTCTAGTTTAAAAGTGTCAAGACTATTGAAGGAACATTAGCAAAGAAAAAGTAATGGTTTTGAAGGCTGAGTTCCTCAAGATCTTGAAGAATCAAGCCAACTGATTGCTGGGTAAATGGCAGTGATGACTTGTGTGATTTAAAGGATCTGAAATTATGACATGTGTTGTGATATATAACATGTTTATTTTTCATTTTGTGTTTATTATTACCTGTTTATTACAGTAATCTAAAGGATTTGAAATAATAACCAGAATGTGATACATTACTTCCTTCTTTTGGCTAATCAGAGCCAGCATAATCTCAAAATTAAAGGCATTATATATGGCATGCGTTCTGATTTTTCACCTTATACTAACTGTTCAAAGTTCTCGTGTGTATGCATTCATAAAATCAAAATTAAAAGTCAATTTTGCCTATGTAGAAGTGGACAGAATGCATATAAGAGAACAAAGCATGGTCTTATTCTCTGTAGTTTAGTGAGAAAGAATCTAGGAGGACAGAAACCTTATTACAGAGAAGTGAAGTATTTTATGAGTACCTGTTTCTGTTGTTTCTTTTTAAATTATTTTTTATTCTTTTCCTCAGAGATCTTTATCCTGAAATGAGTACGTGTTCTTAACATCCTTTTTCTAGTCACAAATTTTTCCAGTCCAGTTTTTAAATATGCCCAAAGTTCCTGGGAATGGAACCATCTCTATCACACGTGAATCCCAGAGTATGCCTTGAAATAAAAGTTTTCTCTAGAGAGTGGGCAGGAGCTCAAGGACATAGCTTATTGGTGGATAAAACTGGAAGGGACTTGTTAGCACTGGAAATCAGTCCAGAAGATCTCTGCACAAGTTCCTGCACCTGAGCAGAGCCCCTTCTGCTTTCCTCTTTTCTCATCATTTAACAAACATTAATGGAGCACTGTTTCCTGGGCACTGGGAACACGCCAGTGAAACTAAGTTATTTTATGGATCTTATAATCAGTAGCATGTGTGCTGATCTCAGGGTCTAGAACAGTGCCTGGTACATAGAAAATGCTCACTGGATTTTTTTTGAAAAAATTTGTTTTTCAACCCCTAAGCTGCCTTTAAGACTTATTTTCTATCATTTCCCTTTCAAGGGGAAGGGAAGTCTTTTTGTGAAGAGGTCCCCACAATGTGATTTACCCAAGTTGATATCATCTTCAATATATCTTTATTTTAATATTATCATAGCCTGGTATGGTTAGAGATTTTCATATAGATGGATAATTATTGTGTTTATTCCTAAGAATACATTACCACTCCAGTTTCTTTAAATTTAATGATTTGAATTTTTGCTTCCCTGCATTTCATAGTAGTGATATGAGGTATCTTAGAGATTATGAATCCCACTCCTCCACTTGACAGAGAAAATTGATTCATAGAGGCATTTAATGATCAAGCAAATGGCAGACTTAGGACCAGGATTTAGGTCTTTTCCAAGGCCAATTCACTTTTTTACTATTATGTAAGAATTAAATATTAAAACCTCAGTTTTCAAAGGAAATATCCTATAGGTGAAAGAACACAGTACTTGCGGTCAAAGGTCGTGGATTTCTGAAACTTTCTGAAAAAGAACCCCTTAAACTGAATAACAGTTTCTTCACGAATAAAATGAATGTTGTACTCTCCAGTTATCTTATCATGTTTTCTGGCAAACAAGGAAATGTATTCACATCCAAGAAAACAAAAGGTTTCTTAGAAGAAAAATCCCTTGCTGCCAGAATTTTGCCCATGAACAATGGAAATGTGAAAAACATAACAAATGAGAGAGTCACAGTTAGTTTTGGGTACTAATTCTCAGACCTCAAAATAACCTTTTAAATTTGTTAATATTAACCTTGAAATGTATTGCTTTTATTCATTAATCCATTTTATTATTTGGTAAGGATTCATCAAGTGTCTATTAGGTATCAGGCACTGAGAGGCGAGGGAGATAGAGTTCAGAATACAGAACTGATTCTTAATCTTCAAGAATTGACAAATTTGTAGAAGGTAGACATTGAACATACAATACAGTCAAATGTGATGAGCGTGAGACTAAGGGAACCAGGTGTCCTAAGACTATACAGTGTACCATGGAGTGGGGAGTGGTTTCTAACCTAGTTACCTAGAGGTTTGGGAAAAACCTCTCTAATGACGAGATGTTTGAGCTGACACTTGAAGGATAAATAGCTAAAGGGGAGAAAGTGTTCTATGTGAGAGAACTATATATGCCAAGATGCAGAAGTGTTCTCTGTTCGAAGATCTGATGGGGGCTCAGAGAGGGAAAAGGAGAGGAGTATGAGAGAAGATGGGAGAGACCTGCAGGGACTAGATTGTGAAGCTCAGGGGGACTTAATAGCCTTAAGGAGTTTTGTCTCCAGGCTATGAACAATGAATGAGGAGTCACTGAAATTCTATACACAGTATTGGTAAGTGCTAAGTAGTCAGGTATGTTTTGGAATAAGCACTGTTACCGGTTGAGGGAGTGGAGAGTAGGGAAATAAGACTGTGGTGTGATCCAGGATGGAAAGTTTTGCCGAAATGTGGGGGAAAAATGTTTACTCTCTCCTTTGCCCAGGTCTTACTCCAATCATTTCTTCTGCACACACTTGCTCAGAACATTACAGACTATGGAGAAATTAACATGCTAAGGATATTTAGCATCATTAAAAAAGTTTAATAAATGTTGTCACACATAATGAAAGTTAATTTAAGAGTTGTAAAGACTTGTGCGATGTAGTCCCGAAATAAATGCTTCCCTCTTAAAATGGACTAGAAACAATTTGTTTTTGCCTAAGCCAACATATTGCTGGACATACTTTACCTGCTTCCTCCTCAATCTTGACACTACACCTCTGAATTACATGGTACAAGTAGCACAGGGAAGAATTCAGAAAACTATAGTCAAAGTGATTATGGAAGAAATTATAATCATGAGTCCACTCTTCTAGGACAGGAGTTCTAAAGGTGAGGACTTTGATATAAGTGAACTCAAGGAGTTTCTAAACCTTCAGAAATTGTATCTAAAAATTAGGTGCACGTGTATAGAAGTACTTTTCTCTGAGAAGAGGACTTCACACTTCCATCAGCTTCCTGAAGGCCCCTGTAATTGCCGTAAAGAACAACTGCTCTAAAGTTTAATACTAAGCTACTGGGCTGTTTTTTGTTAACACAGAAGTTTTCCAAATGGCTTTTCTCTAGAGCAGAATAAAAACGATCCCATCCTTCCCAAGACCTAATGATGTTTATCTTTTGCGATACTGTTTTTGTTCTTCCTCTTTTTCTCCCACCCCCTACCACTTTGAAAGATCCATCAAGGCCCAGCATGGTGATTCACACCTGTAATCTCAACACTTTTCAAGGCTGAGGTGGGAGAATTGTTTGAGACCAGGAGTCGGATACCAGCCTGGGGAACATAGGGAGACCGTGTTTATACAGAAATTTAAAAAATTTCTGTAGCTGGCCATGGAGGCTCACACCTGTAGTCCTAGCTACCCGAGAGGCTAAAGCAGGAGGATCACTTGAGTCCAGGCGTTCTAGTGAGGCTTCAGTGAGCAAGATTGTGCCATTGCACTCCAGCCTGGGTGACAGAGTGAGACCCTGTTCCAAACAAACAAGCAAAAGCAAAAAGATCCATCAATTTGTTGCTCCGTTCCTTTACTTATTATCTTGCTGTCTACAGCCTGTGGGCTCTAAAGTCAGACTGCATGATTTGGAATTCCAACTCCACCATCACCTGGGTGATGTTGAGATTTATTGCATAGCCTCTCTGTGCCTCAGTTTCTCCATCTATAAAATAAAGATAACAGCATCTACCTGTAATAATGTTGTGAAAATTAAAAGAAATACCAGTTGTAAATCACTCAGAACTGTGCCTAGCATTTAATAAACACTCTGTAGGTATTAGCTTATTTCTTTATAAAATTTATTCATAAAATGAGGAAGTTAGCTCATGTATTGTCATACCAGCTTTCACTTTGAATGAGTCCATAATTGCATTTTAAAACACAAAAACAGAAAGAATAGGAAAAAATATATATACATCAATGTTACTTCAATCATGGGATGCATAGTAATTAGGATTTCTTTGCCCTAATTACTGATGTGGATAAGCCGGTGGGCCATGTCAATGGCATCTCAAGCTGTTATCACACCATGTGAAACACACAATCTATGTAAAAACTATGCTTGGTTGCACAGCTTCAAGGAAAACACGAGTCTACTCACTTCCTTTTCATTCAGCATGCTATGTCTACGCCCCTTTCATATAAAATATTTGGAGCTGCCATTGTAGGTAGTGCAGGTGGTCTTGTTCAAAGTGTGAGTATCACCTCCCACTGCCAAGACTGCAGCTGCTTTGATTTTAACTGAGGATCTAGAAAAGTGCTGGGAACACAAATATTTCCTGACCTTTGTCACAAGTAGCACCTAATCTCCTTCCTACCAGACCTGCTGCCTTATACAATGATATTCTAACTGTAAAATGACTTTCTCTGCTCTGCAACTGTGTTTTCGAACAGGAGGATCAGATTAGTAGTCACACACACTGAAATAGTCATATGACTTCCAAAGTCTGTAATTTTTAAGCACATACAAAATAGTGAAATTTCTCCATATGCGTATAATACGTATATATGTGTTTATACATATATATAGAGAGAGACAGAGATGGAGAGAGATGGGGGGAGAGAGAGAGAGCAAGAAAGAGGGAGAGAGAGATATCCTTATTTTGGTTGATATCAATTCTATACTTCTTTGAAATAGTGATTTTTAGTAAATTGGCAGTGTTGCCAGATGACGACTTAGAGTTTTAACCACCTCATTGTTATATGTACCATGGTAGCTCATCTTTTCTTTCAGGTGAAAGTTGTGATACTTTGTCCTCAAACTAAACATAGCCCCCATGTTCCAGGAAAATAGAGATCAATAAAATACAAAGTGCTTGTTTGAAAGTGAAGGTTAAGTTCAAATTCAATGACCTACGCTGTGGTAAAATGATCATTCATTAATGATATTAAGTGTTTTCTTTTTTAATGTCAGAATAAAACTATTTATTTGCAGATTTAAAAATATATATGTGTATGTAAATCTCCTTGGTTTATACCTCACATTTGAAAATAGGAATGACCCTGTCTCTATGCTATTGCATTCACTTATATTCTAGCTTGCTAAGAGAGAAGTTTGGGGCAAAATGTGCTTTATAAATAGTAAAAACTGAGGTAAACTATAGCACCAAGTGTGCTATATAAACAGTAAAAACTGAGGTAAAAATATGGGGAGGACAAAAAAAAAGGCTAAAATGGTGTTGGAATATAAGAAATAGCAGTAAAAGAAGCTCCTCACAGCAAGACTGTACAGGGAAATGTCTGGAGGGACAAAGATTTACTTACAATCAGGCCTCAACCAATATGAGATCGACTTTCTTTTATTGATATATAACGTGTTTATATGTATCAGGTACATGTGACATTTTGTTACATGCATATAATGTATAATGATCAAGTCAGGTATTTGGGGTATTCATCACCTCAAGTATTTATCATTTCTATGTGTCGGGAACATTTCAAGACCTCTCTTCTACTATTTTGAAATATACAATATATTGTTGTTAACTATAATCACCCTACTTTGCTGTTGAACATCGGAATATATTCCTTCTATCTAACTGCCTGTTTGTTTCCATTGACCAACTTCTCTTCATCTCCCTTCCTCCCATAATGTACACACCCTTCTCTGCCTCTGGTGTCTGTCATTCTACTCTGTACCTACATGACGTTAACCTTTTTAGCTCTCACATATCAGTGAGAACACGCAAAATTTGTCTTTCTATGCCTGGCTTGTTTCACTTAACATAATGACTTCCAGTTTCATCCATGTTGCTGCAAATGACATGATTTTATATTTTTATGGTTGAATAATATTCCGTTGGGTGTATACACCACATTTTCTTCATTCATCCATTGATGGACACTTAGGTTGATTCCATATCTTTGCTAATGTGAATCGTGCTGCAATAAACAGTGTGGTAGCAGTATTTGTTTGTTATTCTGAATTCTTTTCCTTTGGATAAATACCCAGTAATAGGATTGCTGGATTTTATGATAGTTCAATTTTTAGCTTTTTGATAAATCTACATACTGTTTTCCATAGTGGCTATACTAATTTGCATGCTTACCAATAGTGCCTAAGAGTGCCTTTTCCTTCACATCCTTGCCAGCATGTGTTATTTATTTATTAATTTATTTAAATCATGATGATTCTAACTGGCATAAGATGATATCTCATTGTGGTTTTGATTTGCATTTCCCTGATGATTAGTAATGTTGAGCATTTTCCCCATACCTGTTGTGCATTTGCATGTCTTCTTTTGAAAAATGTCTGTTCATATCCTTTGCCAATTTTTTAATGAGATTATTTGTTTTTCCACTGTTGAGTTGTTTGAGTTTCTTATATATTCTGGAGATTAATTCCTTTTCAAATGTATGCAAATATTTTCTCACATTCAACAGGTTGTCTCTTCACTCTGTTGATTGTTTCCTTTACTGTGCAGATGTATTTTAGCTTAATATAGTTCCATTTGTCTATTTTTGCTTTTGTTGCCTGTGCTTTTGAGGTCGGCCATAAAATCTTTGCCCAAAGCCATGTCTTGAAGTGTCTCCCTTAGGTTTTCTTTTAGTAGTTTTATAGTTTTAAGTTTTATATTTAAGTCTTTAATCCATCTTGAATTAATGTTTTATATGGCAAGAAATAGGGGTTGTATTAGGCCATTTTTGCATCACTATAAAGAAATATCTGAGGTTGAGTAATCAATAAAGAAAAGAGGTTTAATTTGCTTAAGGTTCCACAGGCTGTTTAGGAAGCATGGCACCCACATCTGCTTGGCTTCTGGTGAGGCCTCAGGAAGCTTTTATTCATATCAGAAGGCAAAGCAGGAGAAGGCACATCACATGACAAGAGAAAGAGCAAAGGATAGAAGGGGAAGACCCCAGACTTTCTCTCACTCTTTCTTCTTTTCTTTCTCTCTCTCTCTCTTTCTTTCTTTCCTTCTTTCCTTCCTTCCTTCTTGCCTGCCTGCTTGCTCTTTCTTTTTATTTATTTATTTCTTTCTTTCTTCTTTCTCTTTCTTTCTTTTCTTTCTCCTTCCTTCCTTCCTTCCCTTTCTTTCTCCTTCCTTCCTTCCTTCTTTCTTTTCTTTCCTTCTTTCTTTCTTTCTTTCTTTCTTTCTTTCTTTCTTTCTTTCTTTCTTTCCCTCTTTCTTTCTTTCTTTCTTTCTTTCTTTCTTTCTTTCTTTCTTTCTTTCTTTCTTTCCTTCTTTCTTTCTTTCTTTCCTTCTTTCTTTCTTTCTTTCTTTCTTTCTTTCTTTCTTTCTTTCTTTCTTTCTTTCTTTTTCTCTTCTTGAGACAGAGTCTCACTCTGTTGCCCACAATGGAGTGCAATGGTGCAATCTTGGCTCATTGCAACCTCCGTCTCCCAGGTTCAAGTGATTCTCATGCCTCTGCCTCCTGAGTAGCTGAGACTACCATCATGCACCACCACACCTGGCTAATTTTTGCATTTTAGTAGAGATGGGATTTTTGCCATGTTGGCCAGGCTGGTTTTGAACACCAGACTTCAAGTGATCTGCCAACCTTGGCCTCCTAAATTGCTGGGATTACAAGTGTGAGCCACCACAACTGGCTCCAGAATCTTTTAAACAGATATGTGAACTAAATGAGCAAGAACTCACTTATCACCAAGGAGATGATGCTAAGCCACTCGTGAGGGATCCTCTCCCATGATCCAACTGCCTCCTGACAAGTCTCATCTCCAGTATTGGGGATTACATTTTTTTTGAGACTCATATAAAACATTTTTATTTTTAATTTTTTTAAATTATATATATATTTTTTATTTTTCCATAAGTTATTGGGGTACAGGTGGTATTTGGTTACATGAATAAGTTCTTTAGTGGTGATTTGTGAGATTTTGGTGCACCCATCACCAGAGCAATATACTGCACCCTAGTCTTTTATTCCTTACCTTCCTCCCACCCTTTCCCCCAAGTCCCCAAAGTCCATTGCATCATTCTTACGCCTTTGCATCCTCATAGCTTAGTTCCTACGTATCAGTGAGAACATACAATGTTTAGTTTTCCATTCCTGAGTTACTTTTAGAATAATAGTCTCCAATCTCATCCAGGTCACTGTGAATGCCATTAATTCATTCTTTTTTATGGCTGAGTAGTATTACATCATATATACATATGTCACAGTTTCTTTATCCACTTGTTGATTGATGGGCATTTGGGTTGGTTCCATGATTTTGCAATTGTGAATTGTGTTGCTATCACATGCGTGTGCAAGTATCTTTGCCCATAATGACTTCTTTTCTCTGGGTAGATACCCAGTACTGGGATTGCTGAATCAAATGTAGTTCTACTTTTAGTTCTTTAAGGAATCTCCACAGTTTTCCATAGTGGTTGTACTAGTTTACATTCCCACCAGCAATGTAGAAATATTTCCTGTTCACCACATCAATGCCAACATCTACTGTTTTTTGTTTTTTGATTGTGGTAATTCTTGGAGATGTAAGGTGGTATCATATTATGGTTTTGATTTGCATTTCCCTGATCATTAGTGATGTTGAGCAGTTTTTCATATGTTTTTTGGCCATTTGTATATCTTCTTTTGATAATTGTCTACACATGTCCTTAGCCCACCTTTTGATGGGATTGTTTGTGTGTTTTTTCTCACTGATTTGTTTGAGTTCATTGTAGATTCTGAATATTAGTCTTTTGTCAGATGTATAGATTGTGAAGATTTTTCTCTCCACTCTGTGAGTTGTCTGTTTACTCTGCTGACTGTTCCTTTTGTATGCAAAAGCTCTTTAGTTTAATTAAGTCTCAACTATTTATCTTTGTTTTTATTGCATTTGCTTTTGTGTTCTTGGTCATGAAATCCTTGCCTAAGCCAATGTCTAGAAGGGTTTTTCCAGTCTTATCTTCCAGAATTTTTATAGTTTCAGGTCTTAGGTTTAAGTCCTTAATTCATCTTGAGTTGATTTTTGTGTAAGGTGAGAGAAGAGGATCCAGTTTCATTCTCCTACATGTGGCTAGCCAATTATCCCAACATCATTTGTTAAAAAGGGTGTCCTTTACCCACTTTATGTTTTTGTTTGTTTTGTCGATAATCTGTTGGCTGTAAGTAACTGGGTTTATTTCTGGATTATTTATTCTGTTCCATTGGTCTATTTGCCAATTTTTATACCAGTACCATGCTGTTTTGGTGACTATGGCCTTATAATATAGTTAGAAATAAGGTGGTGTGATGCCTCCAAATTTGTTCTTTTTGCTTAGTACTGCTTTGGCTATGCGTGCTCTTTTTTGGTTCCATATGAATTTTAGAATTTTTTTTTCTAATTCTGTGAAGAATGATGGTGGTATTTTGATGAGGATTGCATTGAATTTGGCAGTATGGTCATTTTCACAATATTGATTCTACCCATCAATGAGTATGAGATGTGTTTCCATTTGTTTGTGTCATCTATGATTTCTTTCAGCAGTGTTTTGTAGTTTTCCTTGCAGAGAACTTTCACCTCCTTGGTTAGGTATATTCCTAAGTATTTTATTTTTTTGCAGCTATTGTACAAGGGGTTGAATTCTTGATTTGATTCTCCATTTGGTTGCTGTTGGTGTATAGAAGAGCTACCGATTTGTGTACCTTCATCTTGTATCTGGAAACTTTGCTGAATTCTTTTATCAGTTCTAGGAGCTTTCTGGAGGAGTCTTTAGGGTTTTAAAGATAAATGATCATATCATCAGCAAACAGTGACAGTTTGACTTCCTCTTTACTGATTTGAATGCCCTTTATTTCTTTGTTTTGTCTGATTGCCCTGGCTAGGACTTCCAGTACTATGTTGAAGAGGAGTGGTGAGAGTGGGCATCCTTGTCTTGTTCCAGTTCTCAGAGGGAATGCTTTCAACTTTTCCCCATTCAATATTATGTTGGCTGTGGGTTTGTCATAGATGGCTTTTATTACACTGAGCTATGTCTCTTGTATGCTGATTTTGCTGAGCATTTTAATCATAAATGTATGCTGGATTTTGTTGAATGCTTTTTCTGCATCTATTGAGAAGATCATGTAATTTTTGTTTTTAAATCTGTTTATGTGGTGTATCACACTTATTGACTTGCATATGTCAAACCAACCATGCACCCCTGGCATGGAACCCACTTGATCTAGTGGATTATCTTTTTGTTATGTTGCTGAATTTGGTTATCTAGTATTTTGTTAAGGATTTTAGCATCTATGTTCATCAAGGCTATCAGTCTGTAGTTTTCTTTTTTGGTTATGTCCTTCCCTGGTTTTGGTATTAGGGTGATGCTGGTTTCATAGAATGAATTAGGGAAGGTTCCTTCTTTATCTGTCTTGTGGAATATTGTCAAAAAGATGGGTACCAATTCCTCTTTGAATGTCTGGTAGAATTCTTCTGTGAATCCATCTGGTCCTGAACTTTTTTTTGTTGGTAATTTTTTAATTACCAATTAAATCTCACTGCTTTTTATTGGTCTGTTAGTAAATTTATTGAGGCTCATTTCATGGTCTATCATATGGTCTACCTTGGAGAAAGTTCCATGTGCTGTTGAATAGAATGTGTGTTCTGTGGTTATTGGATGAAATGTTCTGTATATATCTGTTAAGTCCATTTGTTCCAAGGTATAATTTAAATCCATTATTTCTTTGTTGACTTTCTGTCTTGATGAACTGTCTAGTGCTCTCAATGGAGTATTGAAGTCCCCCACTATTATTGTGTTGCTGTCTATCTCATTTCTTAGGTCTATTAGTAATTGTTTTATAAATTTGGGAGCTCCAGTGTTAGGTGCATGTATGTTTAAGATTGTGATATTTTCCTGTTGGACAAGGCCTTTCACCATTATATAATGTCCCTCTTTGTCTCTTTTAACTGCTGTTGCTTTAAAGTTCGTTTTGCCTACTCACTTTGGTGGCCATTTGCATGAAATGCCTTTTTTCACCCCTTTTAAGTGGAGCATCTAGGCCATTTACATTCAATGGTAGTATTGAGATGTGAGGTACCGTTGCATTCATCATACTATTTGTTGCCTGTGTACCTTGGTTTTTTCATTTTTGCTTTTTAACTTGTTTTATTGGTCCTGTGTGATTTATGCTTTAAAGAGGTTCTGTTTTGATGTGTTTCTAGGATTGGTTTCAAGATTTAGAGCTCTTTTTGCAGTTCTTGTAGTGGTGGCTTGGTAGGGGCAAATTCTCTCAGCATTTGTTTGTCTAAAAAAGACTGTATCCTTCCTTCACATGTGATGCTTAGTTTTGCAGGAAACAAAATTCTTGGCTGATAATTCTTTTGTTTGAGGAGGCTGAAGATAGGACCCCAATCTTTTCTAGCTTGTAGGGTTTCATCTGCTGTTAATCTGATAGATTTTTCTTTAAAGGTTACTTAGTGCTTCTATCTCACAGCTCTTAAGATTCTTTCCTTTTTCTTAACCTTAGATAACCTGATGACAATGTGCCTAGGTGATGATCTTTTTGCAATGAATTTCCCAGGTGTTCTTTGTGCTTCTTGTATTTGAATGTTTAGGACTCTAGCAAGGCCAGGGAAGTTTTCCTCATTTATTCCCCTGAATATGTTTTCCAAACTTTTAGATTTCTCTTCTTCCTCAGGAACACTGATTATTCTTAGGTTTGATCATTTAACATAGTCCCAGACTTCTTGGAGGCTTTGTTCATATTTTCTTATTCTTTTTTGTGTGTGTATGTTCATTGGATTGGGTAAATTCAAAGACCTTGTCTTCAAGCTCTGAATTTCTTTCTTATACCTGTTCAATTCTATTGCTGAGACTTTCCAGAGCATTTCGCACTTCTATAAGTGTGTCCAGTGTTTTCTAAATTTTTGATTGCTTATTCTTTATGTTATCTATTTCCTTGAATATTTATTTCTTCACTACTTGTATCTTTTTTTGGATTTCCTTGCATTAGTCTTCACCTTTCTCTGGTGCCTCCTTGATTAGCATGATAACTAACTTCCTGAATCATTTTTCAGGTAAATCAGGGATTTCTTCTTGGTTTGGATCCATTGCTGTGAACTAGTGTGATTTTTTGGGGGTGTTAAAGAGCCTTGTTTTGTCATATTACCAGAGTTGTTTTTCTGGTTCCTTCTCATTTGTGTAGGCTCTGTCAGAGGGAAGGTCTAGGGCTGAAGGCTGTTGTTCAGATTCTTTTGTCCCACGGGGTGCTCCCTTGATGTAGTACTCTCCCCTTTTTCCTATGGATATGGCTTCCTGTGAGCCAAAGTGCAGTGATTGTTGTTTCTCTTTTGGGTCTAGCCACCCAGCAAGTCTACTCACCTCCAGGCTGGTACTAGAGGTTGTCTGCACAGAGTCCTGTGATGTGAACCATCTATGGGTCTCTCAGCTGTGGATACCAGCACTTATTCCGTTGGAGGTGGCGGGGCAGGGAGGGGGGTGGCAAAATGAACTTTTTGAGGGTTCTTAGCTTTGATGGTTTAATGCTCTATTTTTGTGCTGGTTAGCCTCCTGCCAGGAGGTGGTGCTTTCCAGAGAGCATCAGCTATGATAGTATAGAGAGGAACTGGCAGTGGGCGGGGTCCTAGAACTCCCAAGATTATATGCCCTTTGTCTTCAGTTACCAGGGTGGGTAGGGAAGGACCATCAGGTGGAGGCAGGGCTAGGGGTGTCTGAGCTCAGACTCTCCTTGGGCAGGTCTTGCTGCAGCTGCAGTGGGGGGTGGGGGTGAGGTTACCAGGTCAATGGAGTTGTGTACCTAGAATTATGACTGCCTCTGCTGAGTCATGCATATTGTCAGGGAAGTGGGGAAAAGCCAGAAGTCACAGGCCTCACCCAGCTTCCATGCAAACTCAAGGGCTGGTCTTACTCCCATCATGCCCCCACTAACAGCCCCAAGCCTCTTTTTAGGTGGTGGGCAAGCTGAGCTTGAGAACTTGCCCCAGGCTACCTGCCTCCTAGTTGTGAAAGAGCTTGGGAATTCACACCCTCCCTCAAGTTCTGGCCAGGAGGCTTCTCATTGGATTCAAATTGTTATGAAGCTCAGCTGGAGATTTCCTTCTCCGTGTAGTGTTTTCCCCTGCTTCTCTGGCTGCCCTCCTGATGGATCCCTGCCATGCCAGGCAGGAATGGCCTGCTCAGGGACCCAGTGAGCTCCCAGGGCCTTTCTCACTGCTTCCTCTACATCTGTATTTTGCTCGGCTCTCTAAGTTAACTCAACTCCAGGTAAGGTCAGAAACTTCTCCTACAAACAGACCTTCAGTTTCTCCAGTGGGGGTGTGTGTTTAGGAGAGGAGGGTCTTCCTATCTCACTTCCGCAGTTGGGGCACTCACAGTATTTGGGGTGTCTCTCGGGTCCTGCAGGAGCAGTCTACTTCCTTCAGAAGGTCTGTGGGTCCTCTCAGGATTGCTGGTTTGTTCTTGCAGTCTATCTGGAGCTAAAATTCACAATGCGAGCCTCCACATGCTGCTCTGTCTGTCCAAGTTGGAGCTGCAATCTCGTCCTACCTCCCATCCTCCAAGATCCTGAGAAGTTGGAGATTATATTTCAACATGAGATTTGGAGGGAACAAACATCCAAACCATATCAGCAGTCCAGTTTTATTCTTTTGCACATGGATATCCAATGATATCCAATTTTTTCAGCACCATTTCTTGAACATTGTGTCCTTTCCTCAATGTATATTCTTATCACCTTTGTTGAAAATCTGTTGGCTATAAATATGTGGATGCATTTCTAGGTTCTGTATTCTCTTCCATTGGTCTAAGTGTCTGTTCTAATGTCAGTGTCATGCTGTTTAGGTTACTATACCTTTGTAATATACTTTGAAATCAGGTAGTGTGATACCTCTAGCATTGTTCTTTTTTCACAGGATGACGTTGGCTATTGGAGCTATTTTTTAATTTCATACAAATTTTAGATTGGTTTTTCTATTTCTGTGAAAATGGCATTGCTATTTTGATAGGGATCACATGGAATCTGTAGATTGCTTTGGGTAGCATGGCCATTTTAACAATATTAATTTTTCTGATCCATGAGCATGAGATATCTCTCCATTTGTTTCTGTCCTTTTCAATTCTTTTATCAGTGTTTTGTAGTTTTCCTAATAGAGGCTTTTCAGTTCCTTGGTTACATTTATCCCTAAATATTTTAATTTTTAGCTATTGTAAATGGGATTGCCTTCTTAATTTCCTTCTCAGCTAGTTTATCATTGGTGTATAGAAACATTGCTTGTTTCATATGCTGATTTTGTCTCCTGCAACTTTACTGAATTTATTTATCAGAGCTACAAGTGCTTTGGTGGAGTCTTGGTTTTTCTAGACATAAAATCATGTCATCTGGAAAGATGGACAATCTGACTTCGTCTTTTCCTATTTGCATGCCTTTTCTTTCTTTCTTTCTTTCTCTGACCTGAAAGCTGTGGCTAGGACTTCCAGTATTATATTGAATAGGAGTGATGAAAGTGGGCATCCTTATTTTGTTTCAGTTCTTAGAGGAAAGGCTTCCAGCTTTTCCCAATTCAGTATGATGTTAGCTGTGGGTTTGTCATATATGACTTTTATTATATTGAGATATGTTCCTTCTATGATTGGCTGGTGATAGTTTTTATCATGAAGCAATATTAAATTTTATCAAATACTTTTTCTGTATCTATTGAGATGATCATATGGTTTTTGTTCTTTTTGTTGATGTGATGTGTCACATTTATTGATTTGAACTGTTCTTGCTTCCCTAGTATAAATCCCACTTGATCATGGTGTATTATCTTTTGGATGTACTGTTGGATTCAGTTTGCTAGTATTTTGTTGAGGATTTTCACATCTATGTTCCATCAGGGATGTTGACCTGCAGTTTTATTTTTACTTGCCTCCTTGTCTGGTTATGGAATCAGGATAATACTGGCCTCAGAGAATGAGTTAGGGAGAATTCCTTCCTGTTTAATTTTTAAAAGAATTTAAGGAGACTTGTTAGTTTTCTTTGAAAGTTTGGTAAAATTTGACAGTAAAGCCATCTGGTCTTGAAATTTTCTTTGTTGGGAGACTTTTTATTACTGATTCAATTTCATTATTCATTACTGGTCTGTTCAGGTTTTCTATTCTTTCTTAATTCAATCTTGGTAGGTGGTATCTGTCCAGAAATGTATTAATTTCCTCTAGATTTTTCAGTTTTTTAATGTATGGTTGTTCATAATAGTCTCTGATAATCTTTTCTATTTCTGTGGTATCAGTTGTAATATATTTTCTTTTTTATTTCTGATTTTCTTTATTTGAGTCTCTTCTCTTTTTCTTGGTTAGTCTAGCTAAAGATATATCCATTTTATCTTTTTTAAATAACAACTTTCCATTTTGTTAATCCCTTGTTGTTGTTTTTCTCTATTTCATTAAGTTCTTCTGTTCTTCATTTTTTCTTTCCTTCTGCTAGTTTTGGGTTTTGTTCTTGCTTTTCTAGTTTATTGAGGCACATGATTAGATTATATATTTGAAATCTTTCTAAGTTTTTAATTTAAATGTTTATTGATAAGCTTCTCTCTTAGCACTGCTTTTGCTGTATCCCATGGCTTTTTGTATGTTGTATTTCAATTTTCATTTGTTTCAAAAAATTTTTGATTTCCTTCTTAATTTTCTTCTTGATATAATGTTCATTCAGGAGCATGTTGTTTAATTTCCATGTATTTGTATAGGTTTTAAAGTTTTTCTTGTTATTGATTTCTAGTTTTATTCCATTGTGGTCTGAGAAGATGCTTAATATGATTTCAAATATTTAAAATTAGTTGAGACTTCTTTTGTGTTCTAACATATGGTGTATCCTGGGGAATGCTTCATGTGCTGATGAGATAAATATATTCTGTAGCTGTTGGATGACATATTGTGTAAATGTTAGATCCATTTGGTCTAAAGTCAAGTTTAAATCCAATGTTTCTTTGTTAATTTTCTGTCTAGATGATCTATCTGATGCTGAGATTAGAATGTTGAAATCCCCAACTATTATTGTATTGGATTCTATCTCACTCTTTATATCTAATAATATTTGCTTTATATATCTGGATGCTCTGGTGTTGAGTGTGAATGTTTAGAATTGTTATATTATATCCTCTTGCTGAATTGTTCCTTTTATCATTATGTAATGACTTTTGTATCTTAGTGTTTTTTATTTAAAGTCAATTTTATCTGCTATAGGTATAGCTACTTTTGCTCATTTTTGGTTTCTCTTTGTGTGGAACATCTTCTTTCATCCTTTTACTTTCAGTCTATATTTATCTTTACAAGTGAGATGAGTTTCTTATAGACAGCTTACAATTGGGTCATATTTTTGTTTTAAATCTATTTAGCCAGTCTATATCTTTCAAGTAACAATTTAATCCATTTACATGCAAGGCTATTATTGACATGTGAGAGCTTATTCCTGCCATTTTATTAATTGATTCCTGGTTGTTTTGTTTTTGTTTGTTTGTTTGTTTGTTTTGCATTTTTTTCTTCCTTCCTTTCTTTTCTTTTCTTCTTTCTTTCTTTCTTTCTTTCTTTCTTTCTTTCTTTCTCTTTTTCTTTCTTATTGTTATGATTGTGGTTTGGTGATTTTCTGTAGTGGTAACATTTGAGTTCTTTCTTTTCCTTATTTGTGTTTTGCTCTACCAGTTAGTTGTATACCTTTGTGTGTCTTCATAATGGCAGTGTCCTGTCACTTCCATGTGTAGGACTCCCTTAAGTATTTCTTGTAGCCAGTCTAGTGATAATGAATTCCTTCAACTTTTTCTTGCCCAGAAAAGATTTTATTTATCCTTCATTTTTGAAGAACAATGTTGCTGGGTATAACATCCTTGGTGTCATTTTTTTCTTTCACTATTTTGAATATATCATCCCATCTTCTCCTGGCCTGTGAGGTTTCTGCTGAGAAATCTGCTGTTAATCTGTTAATCTTGTGGAAGTTCCCTTATAAGTGACTAGACATTTTGCTTGCTGTTTTAGAATTCTTACTCTTTGGCTTTTGACAGTTTGACTATAATGTGCAGTGGAGAAGAGCTTTTTGCATTATATTATTTGGGAATTTCTGATTTTAATGTGTCTGGATGTCTACATTTCTTGCTAGACTTGAAAAGTTTTCAGCTATTGTGTTGTTAAGTAGGTTTCCTACAACTTTCATTTTCTCTTTACCTTATGGGAAACTGCAAATTTGAATATTTGTTCACTTTATAGTGCCTCATATGTCACATAGACTTTGTTCATTCTTTTTTTTTCCTTTCTATCATTTGACCAGGTAATTTTAAAAGACCTGTCTTCAAGTTCTGAAATTTTTCTTCTGCTTGATCTAATCTATTGTTGAAGTTTTTGATTGTATTTTGTATTTCTTTCAATAAACTCTTCAGTTACAGAATTTCTGTTTGGTTCACTTTTATTGTATCTATCTCTTGGGTAAATTTCTCATTCATATCCTGAATTGTTTTTCTGATTTCTTTTTATTGTTTATCTGAGTTCTCTTGTGTCTCACTGAGCTTCCTTAATATCAACATTTTGGATTCTTTTTTCCAGAATGTTATAAATGTCTTTTTTTCACTGGCATATGTTGCTGAAGAATTATTAAATTCCTTTGGAAGTGTCATATTTCTTCACCTTTTTATGTTTATTTTGTTCTTGCATTGATATCTATGCATCTGGTGTAATGATTGCTGCTTCCAGTTTTGTAAATTTGTTTTTGTAGGGGAAGACTTTTTCCTGAAAATGTATCTTGGTGTTGATTGAGTAGGGCACTTTGATTTTGATTTCTAGGTGCATACAGTAGCATAGTCTTCATATTATTTTTTTCAGCTGCCAACAGTATCATAAGTGTCTGTGATTTTTTCAGTGGCTTAGGGTGCACTTGTTAGTGAAGGTGGTGATGAGGTTGTGCTGGAGACAAGAATATCAAGTGGGCCAGTCCTTGGCCCCAGTGTTCATGGTGGGCCTAGCATTCCTGTCCTTGGGCCCCATGGCTGTGTACATTGGCACTGATGGTAATGAGTCTAGTTGGGTTGATTCTTTGGCCTTCAGGCAGTTTGCTTGGGTGCCAGTAGTGGCCATAGTAGACTGGGCTGGTGTGTGGGTCCTCAGGCTTCTGGGCAGTGGGTGTGGTGTGGGTGATGGCTGTAGCAACTGCAGGACAACCCTCTGGCTCCCAAGCAGTCCGCACTGGTGTTGGTGGTGGCTGCAAGGGCTGAATGAGCCAGTCTTCAGACCCACAGGTGGCACATGCAGGTGGTGCCAGTTGTGATGGCAGTGGCAGATTGGGTAGGCCCATCATCAGGCTTCTGAGAGGGTTGCTTAGGTACCGGTCATTGTGGATGGCACAAGGCTGTCTCTGGGTTCCCCGACAACTTGCTTAGGCATTGAGGAAGGCAAAGCCAGGCTGGGTGTTCCTGACCTCAGGTCACTCAGTGGTGTGTGTGGACACTGGCTATCATAGGCTGGAGTGGAGTGATCCTTGGTCCCCCAGCAGAATGCCTGAGTGAATTAGCAGCTACTGCATTGCTGCCCTGCTGTTGATGGGGTGCGGGGTGTGTTGCTTTCAGTGGCAGCAGCTATAAATGGGTTGCTGGTGGGCATGTGTTTCAGCCCCAGGTGGTGGCTGCAAGTGGGGTAGCATTTTCTTAGGGAGTTTATAAAGGTGTAGCAGCCCTGCTACTGGGGGTGGGGGAGTCCACTTCTAATGACACACTTTATCCCTGGTGACAGCAGCCAGCAGTAGCACTCAGCTGTGGGTGGGGGATGTCAGCAGAGCTTCAGGGATGTGGAGATGTAGATGTGTTGGGGTCTGAGGAAAGATGTCATCCGGTGGGGGTTGGGCTCTCAAAATGGCACCTTGCTGCTCAGTAATGGGGATGGCAGGGGTGGGACCCAGTGAGAGCTCCTTCTCTGGAGCAATGCCTTTGTGCGATCGCTGGGCAGTTCCTTATGTTAGTCTCAAGGCCTGCATGGTCAAGGGACTCTCCTCTGGTTAGGATTCCTGGAGTCCATAATGCAGATGTGGACCACTGAGAGTCAGTCACTTACCCTTTGATGCACTGGGGAGCCTCTCTGGCCTCACAGAGGATCCCTACTGGGTAGGCTTCCTTGCTTCCCACCCCTTCATTGCCTTAGATGCTTCCTGTCACTTCTCTGTTGAATTCCAGAATTCTCTCTTATGTGGGATTTTCTACTTACTATTTTGGTTCTTTGTGGAGGAGGCGAGTGTCAGCTGCCCTTAGTCAGTCATCTTCAAGCCCCTTCCCTTGAAATTTTTTAAGCTTTATGCTTTTATTTCTAATAGACTGAAAGAGCATAATCATATTTTAAGCACTCTAAGGCTATATGGGGGACTATCTGAAGGCCTCAGCTGAGTAAAAGAAGTAGCAAATTAATTAACTATGTTTTTCTTTTCATTTCATTTCCCAAATCAAATCATTTGTTTCTTCAAGTAAAGAATTTCTATTTTCCCCTTATGTTCTTCAGCAAATAAAAATGTTTGCATCTACCAAATTGTATATGAATTTGAAATACGTAATCTAACAAACAAGGATGTTTTAAGATCTCTGAACAAGATGCATAGTTGCAAATAAAAAGAGTTTTCAAAGATAAAAAATGTAAATAAAACATCTAATAAATGTGTACCATCAGAAACTTATGGTATATTCTCCTGGAAAAGATGAAGATGAGGAAAATAAGTCTACAGAAGAGGAGAAATTCTTTGGAAATTTTGCATTTTTGTGGATAGTGGTTTTGAAGAAAGCTTAGATATATTTAAATATGTTGCTAAGATGTGACTCCCACACTTTAAATAAAAGTTCTTCATTTTAGTTCCCCTTGCAAATTGGCTAAGTTTATTTTTCCTCAACAAATAATTTTGATGGTTTCTAAAATTGTTCAGAATTTGAGGAAATACTTAGGTGTAGTAGAGGACATCAATTTATGTTAACTTAGATTTATTGTTGGATGATTAAGTTAATCATGTCTGTTCTTGTCCAGTCTAGAAGTTTCTGCTTCCAAGTTTTATATATCCTCCTCGTGTGTTCTATTCTGTCCTCATCACATGACATCTGAACTGTGATTTGATAGTGTCCTTATTATCAGACTCTGCTCAATGACAGTTTAAACTTTTTTTTGATACAGTAAAATCTTTTACTTAAAGAAGAAATTCTTAAGGACAATTAGCTTGTGTAGACTCATATGAAAATTTCTCGCATTTTGGAGTTACATTAGCTCTTCTCCTTTATAAATTAATGAATCCTATTGGTGCCATATAATAGCATCAACATTCGCCTTTTGTGTCTCACCTTTCAAAGGGCAATTTTCCAAAAAGTATATTTTGCATGGCTCAGGCTTAAAGTAATGTCTCCAGATGAAGTTCTACCTTGCGACCATTGATTGTGACTATTGATAAGATTTACTATATAAAGTATAAGTTACTGGAATAATACATTTAAGAAATATAGTAGCTATCAAAACCTGTAGTCTGATGAAATGGAATATGTTTTGAAAGATAGCAGTGAAAAATGAGAAGTAATATATAAGTAATAAAATTGCTGTTTGCAATTGAGTTGAAGATTGATGCCAGGATCTTATTACCTCCAGGATTTCACAAAGGATTTCTTGAGTCATCCGCTTGCTCTAGCTCATGAACAAAGTATTGCTCAAGTAATTGACAGACTATTTGTGTATTCTCACATGTGATTATTGTTTAGTGCTGTCACGGGAAATATCCCGCCTAAGTTTACTGGAGGTCTTCCTCCCCTTACCCCTCCCTATGCCCTCCTACCTGGTTATCGTTTTCAATCCCGTTACTCTTTCCTTGCACACTCTACTCCAGCTTAGGGCCTGGGCTCTAACCATTACCTCTGCCTAAAAATTCCTCCTCGTGACATCCATTTGGCAAATTTCTTCATCCTTTGTAATTACCCCATTGAGTGACATTTTGCTTGCTCAATTTTTGCCTTTCCAATCAGATCTAATTTATTTTATATTTTTAAAATTTATTTATATATATTTAGAAGGTATGTACTAGTTCGTTATCATGCTGCTTATAAAGACATACCTGAGACTGGGTAATTTATAAAGAAAAAACTTTTAATTGTCTCACAGTTCCTCAGGGCTGGGGAGGCCTCGGGAAACTTACAATCATGGCAGAAGAAGAAACAAACATGTCCTTCTTCACATGGCAGCAGCAAGTAGAAGTGCCAAGCCAAAGGGCGAAAAGCCACTTATAAAACCATCAGAGCTTGTGAGAACTCACTATCACGAGAAGAGCATAAGAGTAACCTCCTCTATGATTCAATTACCTCCCTCCAAATCCCTCCCACAACACGTGAGGATTATGGGAACTACAATTCAAGATGATTTTGGGTGGGGACACAGTCAAGCTGTATCAGGGTACAAGCTCAGGTTTCTTACATATATATGTTGCATAGTGGTGAAGTCTGAGCTTTTAGTGGACTATCACCTGAAAACTGAACATTGTATCCAGTCCGTAGTTTTTCAGTCCTCATCATACTCCTATCCTCCCACCTTTCTCTAGTCTCAAGTGTCTATTATTTCATTCTATATGTCTATGCGTACTTATCGTTTAGCTCCCACTTGGCTCTCACTAAATGAGAACATACCGTGTTTGACTTTCTGTTTCTGAGTTATTTCACTGAGGATAATGTTCTCCAGTTCTAACTATGTTTCTAGAAAAGACATGATTTCATTCTTTTTTATGGCTGAGTATTATATATAAATATATATACATCACATTTTCTTTATCCAATCGTCCATTGATAGACATTTAGGTTGATTCCATATCTTTGCTATTGGGAACAGTGCTACTTTGAACATGCAGATATCTTTTTTAATATGATCTCTTTCACTTTGGGTCCATACCCAGTAGTGGGATTGCTGGATCGAATGGTACTTCTGTTTCTAGTTCTTTAAGAAATCTTCATGCTGTCTTTCATAAAGTTTGTACTAATTTACATTCTTACCAACAGTGTATAAGCATTTTCTTGTCTCCACATCCTCACCAACATCTGCTGTTTTTGAACTTTATAATGATAGCCATTCTGACTGGCATAAGGAGGTATCACATGGTGGTTTTAATTTGCATTCTCTGATTATTAGTGATGTTGAACTTTTTTTCACGTTTATTGGCCACTTGTATGTCTTCTTTTGGAAAATGTCTGCTCAGGACCTGAGCTCACTCTATTTGTCAGGGTTCCCTAGAGAGACAGAACTAATAGGAGATAGATAGTTAGATAGATAGATACATAGATAGATAGATAGATGATAGATAGATAGATATAGATAGATATAGATTTAGATATAAAAGGGAGTTTATTAAGTAGTGTTAACTTACACAATCATAAGGTCCCACAATAGGCCATCTGCAAGCAGAGGAGCAAGGAAGCCAGTCCAAGTCTCAAAGCTGAAGGACTTGGAGTCCAATGTTTGAGGGCAGGAAGCATCCAGCATGGGAGAAAGATGTAGGCTTGGAGGCTAAGCCAGTCCAGCATTTTCACATGTTTTTTTCTGCCTGCTTTATATCCTGGCCACACTGGCAACTGATTAGATGGTGCCCACCTAGATTAAGAGTGGGTCTGCCTTTCCCAGCCCACTGACTAAAATGTTAATCTCCTTTGGCAGTACCCTCACAGACACACTCAGGATCAATACTTTGCACCCTTCAATCCAATCAAGTTGACACTCAGTATTAACCATCACAAGTCCATCCCTTGTCCACTTGAACCTATACACATCTCCTGAGGTCATACATTATCTTCAAATAAAGACAACAATAAGTCATAATTATGCCTAACATACTAAAACTATCCTTCGTGCAACTAAAAATGCACTAATCCCCATTGCAAATGCTATTACATAAAGTTAACAGTACTTAAATGCTGATATGAGGTTAATAAATCTTATGTCACATGATAAAGGAAAAAGGAAATAAAATGAAGACATTTTCTTAGTACAAGTGTATACATACACGTAGATGTTTTTAACAAAAGAAGGAGGAAATACTCATGACAATTACAGTCCTTGTATCTGCAATTGGTCACTTGATTGTAGCTGGTATTGATGACTACCTTCTTCTGCTACCTATTCTGCATTCCCTTTGCCTTCAGCAAGCACCTCAGCAGGTCCTGTTTTTTTTTTTTTTCCTGGTGGAGTGACCCAAACCTTTATTTGTAGTCCTGCTTGGAATGGCCTGTAGTAGTTTCCCACTGACCTTAATTCCAGGGCATGGTAATACTAAGAGACACCTTAATGGATCTCCTATATTCCATGCATATGCTTCCTTACCTCCATTGTGGAGTTGTAGACTGATTTCATCTTGATAGTCCGGGTTAATCACCCCAGCCAACACTGTAACTCCCTACTTAGCCTGTTGACTTAAAGGTAGGAGGACCCCAAAGTGTCCAGGTGGCAATCTTAACTTGCAGTTTAATGGAATCATTGTTGTGTCACCTGGTGGAAGTGTTCCTCCCTCTGGAACTAAGACCTCTAAGCCAGCAGAACATAATGCCATGGGAAGAGGAAGCAAAAATTTTGCTAGTGGAACACTAGGGGTGATGGTGAGTGGTGCCACTTCCACTTCCACCCTTTGATTCCTGGATCTGTGAATCCTGGCTATGGGAGAAACAGTACCATATATTGGACACTGATTCAGAGCATACACAGCCTTCTGGAGAACTTTGCCCCAGGCCTGCAAAGTATTGTCACCTAGTTGGCATTGTAATTGTGACTTCAAAAGGCCATTCAAAAGCTGCTTCAGGATGATGAGGATCATGGTAAGATCAGTAAATTCCATGAGCATGAGCCCACTGTCGCACTTCTTTAGCCAAAAAGTGAGTGGCTTGGTCAGAAGCAATGCAGTGTGGAATACCATGACAGTGGATACGGCATTCTGTGAATCCACAGATGGTAGTCCTGGCAGAAGCATTGAATTCAGGATTGGGAAACCCATATCCAGAGTAAGTGTCTATTTCAGTGAGGACAAGCCTTTGCCCTTTCCATGATGGAAGAGGTCCAATATAATCAACCTGCCACCAGGTAGCTGGCTGATCACCCTGAGGAATGGTGCCATATCAAGGGCTTAATGTTGGTCTCTGCTGCTGGCAAGCAGTGGCTGTAGCCAGGTCAGCTTTGGTGAGTGGAAGTCCATGTTGCTGAGCCCATGCGTAACTTCCATCCCTGCAACTGTGGCCACTTTGTTCATGGGTCCATTGGGCGATGACATGAGTGGCCGGGGAAAAGGCTGAGTGGTGTCCACAGAATGGATCATCCTATCCACTTGATTATTAAAATCCTCTTCTGCTGAGGTCACCCATTGGTGAGCACTCACATGGGATGAAAATATCTTTGTAGTTTTTGACTACTCATAGAGGTCCATCCACATGCGTCTTCCCCAAATTTCTTTGTCATCAATTTTCCAATCATGCTTTTTCCAAGTCCCTGACCATCTAGCCAAACCTTTGGCTACAGCCCATGAATAAGTATATCATCGCAAATCTGGCCATTTCTCCTTCCGTGCAAAGTGCACAACCACGCACACTGCTCAAAGTTCTGCCCACTGGGAAGATTTCCCTTCACCGTTGTCCTTCAGGGATGTCCTAGAAAGGGGCTGTCGTGCTGCAGCTGTCCACTTTCAGGTGGTGCCTGCATCTCGTGCAGAACCATCTGTGAACCAGGACCTAGTGTTCTCTTCCTCTGTCAGCTGATCATAGGGAGCTCCCCAGGAGACCATCGGTGCAGTCTCGGGGAGAGAAAGCAGGGTGTCAGGAGTGGAGACCATGGGCATTTGAGCCACTTTCTCATGTAACTTACTTGTGCCTTCAGGATCTGCTCAAGCCCAATCACATATATACCACTTCCATTTGCTGATGCAATGCTGCTGTGCACAGCCCACTTTATGGCTAGATGGATCAGAAAGCACCCAGTTCATGATAGGCAGTTCAGGTCAGATGGTGACTTGATGACTCATAGGCAAATATTTAGTTTCCACCAAAGCCCAGTAACAGGCCAAGAGCTGTCTCTCTAAAGGAGAGTAGTTATCTGCAGAAGATGGCAGGGCCTTGCTCCAAAATCCTAGAGGCCTCCGCTGTGATTCAGCCTGCCAAAGGCTCCAAACAGCATCCCTATCTGCCACTGACGCCTCAAGCATCATTGGATCTGCTGGGTCATATGGCCCAAGTGGCATAGCAGCTAGCACAGCAGCCTGGACCTGTTGCAGAGCCTTCTGTTCTGAACTCCACTCAAAACTGGCAGCCTTTTGGATCACTCGATAAATGGGCCAGAGTAACACACCAAAATCAGGAATATGTTTCCATATACATATATATATTTGTGAGATATATATATATGTTTATTAAGTAGTATTAACTCACATGTTCACAAGGTCCCAAAACAGGCCATCTGCCAGCTGAGGAACAAGGAAGCTAGTCGGAGTCCCAAAGCTGAAGAACCTGGAGTTCCACGTTCCAGGGCAGGAAGAATCCAGCATGGGAGAAAAATGTAGGCTGGGATGCCAAGCCAATCTAGCCTTTTCACATTTTTCTGCCTGCTTTATATCCTGGCTGTGCTGGCAACTGATCAGATGGTGCCCACCCAGATTAAGGGTGGGTCTGCCTTCCCCAGCCCACTGACTCAAATATTAATCTCCTTTGGTAACACCCTCACAGACACACCCAAGATCATCACTTTGCATCCTTCAGTCCAATCAAGTTGATGCTCAGTATTAACCATCACAGTCACTTTCTAATGGGGTTGGTTTTTTTGTTGTTGAGTTCCTTGTAGATTCTGTATATTACCCTTTTGTTGCATTCATAGTTTGCAAATTTTTTTTCTCATTCTGTAGGTTATCTGTTTACTTTGTTGGTTCGGTCTTTTGTGAAGCAGAAGCATTTTAGTTTAATTAAGCCCCATTTGTCTATTTTTCTTTTTGTTGTGTTTAGTTTTGAGGACTTGGTCATAAATTCTTTGCCTAGGCCAGGTCTAATTTTTAATCCTCTTTTAGAGCCTGTCTCTCCCTCCAAACTAAATATTATTTTACCCCCATTTGACACATGAGCTAATTGAGCCTTCTGTCAGTTACATTGAACTAGTAATTTGACTAGTTCAATGTAAGTTGTTTCTAATTGTTTGCCATTATAATGCTTTAGTAAACATCCTTTTCATACTCTCCTTAATTTTCCCCCAGGATGGTTTTCTAGATGTGGACTTGCTGGATCCAAAGTGTGCATATTTTCCAAATGTAACCATATGTTGTGGCTTTGTGTTTTAATAGAGGTAGCAGCAATATTAGAGGAGAGATTTAAGCAAGGATTCTAGTGTAGCAGGGCAAGCTGCAGACAAAACCCCTCAGACACAGAGTTAAAGAAGGAAGGGCTTTATTCGGCTGGGAGCTTGGGCAAGACTCACGTCTCCAACAACTGAGCTCTCAGAGTAAGCAATTCCTGTCCCTTTTGAGGGCTTACAACTCTAAGGGGATACATGACTGGGGGCTGCATGCACTGGTAATCAGAATGGAACAGAACAGGACAGGGATTTTCACACTGCTTTTCCATACAATGTCTGGAGTCTATAGATAACATAACTGGCCAGGTCGGGGGTCTATCTTTAACCAGGCCCAGGATGCAGTCTCAGGCTGTTTGCCTGTGGATTTAATTTCTGCCTTTTAGTTTTTACTTCTTCTTTCTTTGGAGGCAGAAATTGGGCATAAAACAATATGAGGGGTGGTCTCCTCCCTTACTAGGAAGAGAGAAATACCATGTGAGAATGAAATACATATTTGTGTTATTGGATTTGACATCGGGGTTGGACCAAGCATCTTCTATGAACATCTATAAGCACGTTCTCCTTATCAAAAGGTACTTTGCTTGGTGCTTTAAAAGATAAATGACTATTTAGCTTAGGAGATTTCCTCATAATTGAAAACCACAGCAGCTGTTATTTGAACATACCTGAGCCCCTTCTGGACCACTGTAGGAGAAGGAGGAAGAGGGGTGAAAGTGATTTCTGCTGCTGAGGGCATGTATGATGACAATGGGTATTTGTCCTAACTTTGACACTACAAAGTGACTGGAGCTTTAGGCAAGTAGTGTTTTACTCCAATTGTCTTTTCAGACTTTTTTTTGAAGTATTTGACCTCTTTGCTGCACCAGCCTGCTGCTATTTCACATGCATCTAGAAGGGACTTTAAAACCTGCACAGAACTGAACAAAGCAGTAACCATTCGTTGGTGTCCCTTAACAATATGTTAAATATTATTATTTTTGAAAGGTAAATAAATCCTTGGGCTTAGTGGCTCCTAAATGCTAATTTAAAAATCCGAACTCATTTCCATCCCTTATTACTTTAAACGAATTGCTAACCTGAATGATAATAGAAACTTTTTTCCTTTTAACAGTTGGAGGCATCTATACTGTGATTCAGACAAAGGCCAAAACAACAGCAGATGAATGGGGAGACAACTATTTTCTGATAGGTCCGTATTTTGAGCATAATATGAAGACTCAGGTGGAACAGTGTGAACCTGTAAATGATGCTGTCAGAAGAGCAGTGGACGCAATGAATAAGCATGGCTGCCAGGTAAAGGAACTGACACTTCACTTGGCAATTCTCAGTGAACTTATGGGAAAAAAGACTGTAACTAACATGAACTCACAAGAGAAGACCATTCACTTACTTAAGGAAAACTTTCAGGTTTATGAGAAAGATGATGAACTTGCTTTTAAATGGATTGCATTTGAGACACCTTGTGAAAACCGAGGAGGAAGGATAATTGGTTTGGAGTTCAGCAGAAGCTATAGAGTAAACATGTTTTTGAGGAAGTCATTTGTACATAAACTGAAGTCATGAGTGTTGTTAAAAATTATTCAGTGGAAATGTTTAGACTTGGAGTAAAGGTTTTCAACCAAACCTTGTGGAATGTCAGCATGTTAGGGCATCTACATTAAAAGAAGCTAGAGATTGCAAATGTAGAAGCAAAACTAATGATGTAGAACCAAGGATGTTCAAGTCTTAATCCTCAGAAGCTGTGAATATGTTACCTTTTATAGCAAATGGAATATTGCAGATGTGATTAAGTTAAAGATTTTGAGAAGGGGAGATAATCCTGAATTACCTAGATGGGTCCTCCTAAGAGGGAGGCCGTAGAATCAGAATCAGGCAGGAGATGTGATATTGAAAGCAGAGGTTGAAGGGAGCTACTTTGTAGATGGAGGAAGAGGCCACAAGGAATATAGGTGGCCTATAGAAGTAAAAAAAAGCAGCCAGGCACAGTGGCTCACGCCTATAATCCCAGCACTTTGGGAGGCCAAGGCAGATGGATCACCTGAGGTCAGAAGTTCAAGACCAGCCTAGTCAACATGGTGAAACCCCTGTCTCTACTAAATATACAAAAATTAGCCGGGTGTGGTGGCAGGTGCCTGTAGTCCCAGCTGCTCGGGAGGCTGAAGCAGGAGAATATCTTGAACCTGGGAGGCAGAGGTTGCAATGAGCTGAGATCATGCCATTGCTCGCCTGCTTGGGCAACAAGAGTGAAACTTCATCCCCCCCCCAAAAAAAAATAAATAAAGAAGAAGTAAGAAAATAAATTATTCCCTGGAAACTACACATGGAATTTGGCTCTGTCAACACACTGATTTTGTCTGTTTTGGACTACTGACTTCAATATCTGTAAGATAATAAATTTGTTTTAAGCCACTAGGCTTGTGGTAATTTGTTACAGCTCCAACAGAAATCGTAATGTCAAGTCAAGGGAGGAGAGAATTTTAAGTATGAAGAAGGGATTAAGTCAACAAAGGATTGATCCAGGGTCTGTTGGGTTTGGTAATATTTGGGCCATTGGTAACGCGGATAAGTACAGTTTCAGAGGAGAAAGGAAGGTTAAATCTCATTTCAGTGGGTTAAGGAATAAATAAGTGGTAAGAAAAAAGACACAGAAGTTGTGATTATGAGATTTTTCTATGAATATAAAATATAATAAAGTAGTTACAGAATGACATGGTTTTCAGAATTGGTGTGTTATTAAATATGGGTAAGACCTGAGCATGTTTATTTGCAAAAAGGAAAAACCTAGCAGACAGGGAAAAGCTAAAATCTCAGAATAAATGGAGGATTGAAGAGAGTAAAGTCGCTGAGAATGGGGAAGGGAACAAGATCCAAAGCAATATTGAAAGAATCATTTTTCACTTGTCTCACTCAAAAAGGAAAAAAGGATAACTGCAAATACTAGATACATGTTAATCAAGAATTCTGGACAATCTTACCCAATGTTCTTGATGATGTTACTGAAGCAGGTGTTAAAGGTCATTTTATGACAATTAAGAGGCAAGTGTAGAAACTAGGGAAGTTCAAGAAAGAAGTTCTGAAAAATTGTTCACGGAATTTTTGGACATGTTTGAGATGTAGTCATGACTTTATAGTGGCACAAATACACACGGCTGTGACTTTGTCCAGGAGCAGTCTGCAGTCTGAGTGATGGTGCAGGAAGTGGAATAGATGAAGATCCAGTGTTGTTTAATTTGACCATTCATGCAATAGGTCAAGGTGGCCCAAGAATTGAAGGTAATTGTAAAAGTGATTCAATTAATAGTTTAATTGATGGGCCATTGCATTGGAATATATAGAAAAGGAAGGAATTAAATAAGGAATAGACAGGAAAGAAAGTAAGCAAAGCCAGAAAGAAGATGATAATGTAGGACAAAATGGAGGGTTATAGGAACTGGAGGTCTTAAAGGGGAGAAAGAAAGAATATATACACTGGCAGAAACACAGTGACAGAAATGGAAGTACAAGAGTTGTAACTGGGTAACGGAATGCCGAAGTGGAATATTTTAGGGAAGAAATCATTTGGGATTTGACAACGAAAGAATGCAGTCATGATCTTGAGTAGCTGAAATCAGGTGGACGTGAAAGTCTTTTAAGTCCATAAGGTCAAGTAACCATGAGGTTAAATGTGCAGGATAAAAAATGTGGACTTTGAAGTTGCTTAGGATAAGGTCAAAAAGTAACCTTATCTTTGCTGAGCAAGGAAAGGTAATATTTTTGGATAGCACACATTTCAAAGGTGTTTTATATGTAAATAGAGAATAAGGCTTTAAAAGTTTCAGTAGAATTTTAAAAATCAGTAACTTTCCTTCCTACTCATCCCAGGAATATAGTTTCTGGGGGTGAAAAAATGCAAAGTCTTCACTTGAGATGCTGTGTGGGTAGTGGTGTCTAGGAGGTGCATGCAAGGTTTAAGGAGTGGAATGTATAATTTACAAGTGAACTTGAGATCCCAAAGGGTACTGGAAAACATTTCTTAGTGAAGGCAGCATAGAGAATGTTAGAAATGTGATAGAACAATGCCTATTGTACTATCAGGATGCAAGTAAACGAGATGTTAGAAGGGGCTTGCATTTGAAGTTCTCGTGAAGGAAGAGGTAGATGAGAAACACAATGGAACTGACTGGTCTCAAGACTTCATGGCTTTCTAGTGTAGGGATATTTTCATGTTGCAGCCAAGAACTGACTGGAGGTCAATACCAATTGGCTTACATTCTCTATTTGTGTAATAGTTTCAGCTGTTCTTTATGATCTTAGCTTATGTATCATGTGGCACATATTAGGCAGTCAGTAAATATTATATAGTAATATTACATGTTATTCACAGTGTATAAATACATGAAGCAATGAATTTCCCAAGGAGAAAAACTATTGAAAAGTTGTTTGGGGCTCAGGAAAATTTCATCTTAAAAGGAAACAGTGGCATGATAAACACTAAATTATAATGGAAACAACTGTAACATAATGAGGGTCTTTCAAGGTTGACCAAGGAACAGATGGGTGAGAAGCATCCCCACACATACCTGTGTCCCCTGGTAGGAAATGATCAAATTGGCCTTTGAAGTCCTGCAAAATTCAGCCATAGGTGGAGTCGTAAGTGTCAATATGTAAGCAATATTAATATATTTTATTTTCTAGAGAAGCCTGGATCCACATTCAAAAAGACTCTTAGCCTCTGCTGAGTTCCAGAAAGGGTTTGAAGTGGTTTATGAGGTTGTATATCATGTAATAGGAGAATAAACATAAAATGAAAATTAAGACAAAAGAACAAGTAAATTACTATAGAAATATGGAGACAAAAAAGGAAGTTAAAACTTGGATATGCAAGTGATGATATACATACAATTGGAAAAAAATGAGAGAGTTAATTCATTAAAACTTGCAGAAGATAAAGCATTTAGGAATCAACGTCAATTTGGAGAATGTAATAGAATTATATTTTGAGTTGCTAGATTAAAGAGATAATGTATCTAGGGCAATGTGTTTAGTTAAACCTCTGGCAGCAACCATATTGGGAAACATTTTGCATCACTTTTTTTTGATAGGAATAGTAAGATAAATCATACATATTGGACTACAGAAATAGCTTTTTCTTCTAGCAGGAAATATTGTTAGTCCTGTTCCATAAAAGAAAATAAGCGACACTGGAGCCATTATATCCAACTACCCAGGTTTTCAGAGATACAAAGCATTTCATGGCTTTGTCATAAAAGTAGAGACTATAATATTAAGTCTCTTGTGACCTGTGAGTTCAAGGTCACAAGAGAGTAACTAGAGACAGATGAACAGAGATTATATGATATAGATACATTGTTTTTAAATTTAATGAAGAGCAAGAATTTGGAGGTTCTAGATGAATGGATTTATGCTCATTCCAGCTTGAGGCTCAAATAGCAGAGGCTATATGTTATCAATATTCTTTTCTAAGTAGCTTGTTTAATCTGCTATTGAGTACTACATAAAGTTTATATCCTCAGAGTGCAAATACATTGTCCTGTCTTGCATGACTTAATATCACTACATGGCTATGTGTTCTTTATATGACAGGTGCATTTTGGAAGATGGCTGATAGAAGGAAGTCCTTATGTGGTACTTTTTGACATAGGCTATTCAGCTTGGAATCTGGACAGGTGGAAGGGTGACCTCTGGGAAGCATGCAGTGTCGGCATTCCTTATCATGACCGAGAAGCCAATGATATGCTGATATTTGGATCTTTAACTGCCTGGTTCTTAAAAGAGGTATGGTTTATTACATAGTGATACAACAGAGGAGCAGCACAACTGCTTTCAGTGCCCAAGAATGATCCCATGATCTTTAAATGAGGCAAATTTTGAGATGATGCCATTATGGCTTGTCCTAATACAATTGAAAGAAATCTGAGGAAATGTTGAGCATTCTGCAAATTAAATGCCAGCCTTTGGAACAGCGTAATAATGATACTTATTACTATTTACCTCATGTCAAATTTAAATGGCACGATGTGTATCAAACACCCAATTATATTGCCCCATATATAGATGATACTTAATATATATATATAAGAAAAACATGAAGTATAGAATCTTAAGAGTAGCAAATAGCTTAATAAGCTGTTTGTTTAATAAGCTTTCCAGGTGATCCTGATGTACACTACATGTGATAACTACTGTTTTAAGTTAACTCTCCAAATTTCCCAATTCTCTGCTCAGCCTTCTTGAATGCCGGTGTTTTGCTATTGTCTCTATTAAGGAAATGAACTCTCATTGTGGAGTCAATGTGAATGTTAATATTTTGTAAGGGCAAACAAAATAAGCTGTCTCTTTGTAAGACAAAGATACGGATGCCCACCTGATTTAGAACTAGACCCTGGGGTGGAATTAGACCCCGATCTTCAGTGTGTTACAAAGCTGCTATTTGATTCTAGGCATGTTTTTTATTAGCCTCTTTCTCTCTAATTCCATATTCTTAATAATATATCAGTTAAATTTTGTTGGCTTCAAGAAAAAGAAAACCCAGATAAGATAAATTTAAAACATGGAATCATTTATTATTTATTATAAAATGATGTAATGGCATTTTATCTTTGTTTCTTAAAATCAAATATGCAAATATACACATGAAAATCATTGTATGCTTTTAGAGTTTTCAAGTCATTGAAAATCCAAGTAATTATTTATTAGAAAAAATGATATTGTAAAAGTCACTTTTTCTTCATATGCATTTTTTTTTTCATTGTGATTGTTATATAGTTTTAGGCAACATTTGCTTCTCCATAATTGGGCCACTACAAATGTAGAAGGCATTTTCAAATCTCTTCCTGGCCATTCCTTTAGCAAATATCAAAATGTACACTATAAATAAACACAAGTCTAGTCGATTAAAAAAATTTAAGTAGTTTTTTAAAAATAAGCTTATAAGTGAGTAGTCACAATTGATTCAGCTGTTCAGTGATATCTTTAAGAATTTATTTATTCGTCCAGTCAATAAATATTTTTTGAGTGCCTACTTTGCATTTATTCCATTTATTTATTAATATTCATTACCTGTTACTAATATTAGTATTTATTCTTCTGTGGATACAAAAAATCTGCTCCATCACTGAAAGAGAGGATTAAGACATAAAAATATATGGGGTTAATGAACATGCCACTGAATCCTGTATTACCTTGCTAAATATTCATGCTTTATGTTTCGACTCCTTTAAATTGCAAAATGATTTATAGACACCATAACTCCACTTATGATGTGGACCATGATCACAATCAAGTTTCATCAACAACTTTTCTGAATGCTTTTTTTTTCCTAATGTAGGTGACAGATCATGCAGATGGTAAACATGTCATTGCCCAATTCCATGAATGGCAGGCTGGAATTGGACTGATCCTTTCTCGAGCCAGGAAACTTCCTATTGCTACAATATTTACAACCCACGCTACACTACTTGGGAGGTATCTCTGTGCAGCAAGTATTGATTTCTACAACCATCTTGATAAGGTAAATATTCCTCCCTCCCTCCCTCTTACTCACCCTTCTTTCAGATTGCTGAAGCTGAAAGCTAAGTATTGATCTGTACATTTCATCTGCCAACCAGATGGCAGAAATGCCCTTTTAGCTAATCAATATTCATGATAAAGCTTCCCTTGGGTTGAAAGGCAGCTCATATAGTTCAACTTTGTTCAGAGTACACTAGAGTATAGAGGTGAGAGGCCTGATTTCTGTCCCACTTTGGAACAATAGTTCCAGAGGGATATGGTAGGAGTAAAGACTCAGTGTAGGGCCAAGGTTGGGCCCTTGTTCTAGCCTAAGGCTATGGAAGTGCTGTGAACACCCTGGATCCACACGCAGCTCTGAGTGGCAGATAGATAATTGAGATTTGAGACATACAAACTTGCACTATGAGACTTACTTTCTCTATTTCTTCTATCCTCCAAGTAAGCAATTGATTAAAAGCCACATTATAGGTTGATAGGTTCAATTTTCCCTGTAACTTTGCAATGCACAGGGGGCATTTTTGTGGGATCAAGTAAAACAGAAGTTATTGCAAACAGGGATATGGGTCCTTGGTGAACAACAAGTTATTTTTGCTCATCTTAGCAGGTTACCTGAGTCTATGACCTGCCAAAGTAATTCAGTTTTGATTTATTTCTTCTATTTTTCATGTCAATTTAGATTAATGAAGGTATATATTTTATATCATCATGTTAATAATATTAACAAAATGTTTGAGTAGTATAAATTCAGAGGTTTTGCAGATTTGGTGTCTACATTAACAATCAAATCTATTTAGTACTCTAGGGTTCAGTTTTGCTGTCAGGAAAATTAGGAAGTTAGAAAGTTGATTTTAAAAATTTCCCAGCTTAAAGAGTTCTAGGATTCTGTAAAACAGAATGTGTATGTGTGTGTAATACACAAATAATACTCAAATAATGCCACTGAAAAGTTATACTACTGTCTCAAAGACACTTAGAGAGCAAGAAAGTTCTTTCTGAAAAACTTTAACATCTGTAAAGCAATGAGTGGTCCTGATGAGCCCTTCCCTATAAAAAGGTCAGCGTAATCTAAAGGTCAAACTAGAAACACAAGCTGTACCTTTAAAATAAAATCACCAAGGAATTCAGAAAGCCTGGGGATCTGGGAGGTTCTTAGCGGTATGTAGTAATGATGGACTAATAAGGGCAAACCGGTGATCTGTGATAAGCTGATAAGCTCAACAACCATGCTTCTTGGAGAGGTGTGCACTTTGACTTCAGTGAAAGAGAAAATATTAGAGTGGCAGATTGAATATTTCATTTCAGAATTCTTGAATCTTGTATAGAAATAATTAATTTTAAAAGCTACTAATAATATACATAGGATATTTTTCTTTGGTTTTAAGGAAGAAATGCATTATAGTATATAGTTATATATTACAATTTTACCCTTTTGATGAAAGAGCAGTATTTTTCATACTGTCTTTAGATATAATCATACATCTCTCTAGTTTAAAGACCCTCACTGGTTGAGATACTTAAGTTTAGTCAGATATCTGCCCATCTTTCTAGTAAAATGTTCTATCCAGCAAAATGACTAGTAGACAACAAGCAGTCAAGAACTAGCTTTTGGGTTAAATTCATAATCATTTTACACAACAGAAGCCCCCAAGCTCACACTAAGTTTAGAATTTGGGTGACACATAAGAATACCAAATTATATACATGAAAGGCTTTTAAAAATTTAGTATAAGGAAGAAGTCATAGTTTAATCTTTGATGCAGGAACCAGGATCAGCTTCAGTAAATTCTGACTCAGACAACTAAAAATAGGGCAAATATGAGAACAAGAATAAGATAATTAAACTTTTGTAAAATCGGAAAGATTAGAACGATTTTACTCAAATTACTGCTAACTGAAAACAATTTTTGTTAGTAGCCAATTACAAAAACTGTAATGCTCGTTTAAGTTTTTAGTAAAATTCATTATTTAAAATAAGATTTTAACCATTTTCAGCCAGCGTATGAAATTTCTGAGAACCTCTAAGAATATGTCTCCAAACTCATTTTTTAAAGTCCAGTCATTGATCAATTATCCTCTCGACTCTAATGACTACATAATAAATGCTTTTTTCCCCCTAAAGCCTTTAGTTTTCTTGTTTTGCCCCTGCCCCACCCCCCCGTTTTTTTTGTTTGTTTGTTTTTGTTTTTGTTTTTGACACGGAGTCTTGCTCTGTCGCCAGGCTAGAGTGCCGTAGCGTGATCTTGGCTCACTGCAACCTCCACCTCCTGGGTTCAAGCGATTCCCCTGCCTCAGCCTCTTCAGTAGCTGGGACTACAGGCACGCGCAACCACGGCCAGCTAATTTTTTGTATTTTTAGTAGAGACGGTTTTTCACCATATTGGCCAGCATCGCCTCGATCTCCTGACCTCGTGATCCACCTGCCTCAGCCTCCCAAAGTGCTGGGATTACAGGCGTGAGCCACCACTCCCGGCCTTTTTTTTCTTAATTGTAACAGAATTTCCTAGATGGAAATCTGAGGACAGTGCCATTTGGGATTGGAAAATGGGGAAGGAAGCCATGGACAATTATTTGGTGGATTTAAACTCTTTCTTCTGATCAAGTTTTGAGCTAGTCAACTTCAATTATAGGGTCATCCACATGTGTCACTGGACTGTGTTTTATTGATTAATATGTACTTTACCCGTTTTTTGTTTTTCTATACACATTATCCAGAATTCAATAAAAAATTATGAGATATATTAAAATGCAAGAAAGTGAAAACCCATTGTCAGAAAGACCAGGTCCAGATATGTCCTATGTTGGAATTATTATACAGAAATTTTAAGGTATAATCATAAATATGTGGAAGAGTGGACAACATGTGTAAACGGATAAGGTTTCTGTAAAGCCACAGGAATCGCCACGCATACTACAGACCTAAAAGACAAGCGTGCCCCATGGGAGGAGGGAAAGGCAGAAGCATGCACACCCGCCTGACTTACCCAAGGCCTCTCACGGAGTCTCCAGGCTCTTGCTATCCTGCCGCTGTATTTGTGCATACTCAGCCTGCTCATTTAGAAAATCTATCTTCCCATCTCTAAATGTCCAAATGTTAAATGCTGTCTTATCTGTGACATGTGATTCCCTACAACAATAATAATAATTAATAATAACAATGGCTAAATTTATTGAGCACTTTCCATATGCCAGGCACTTTTCTAAACATTTGACATTTGTTATCTCATTTGAAATTCACAAAATACTCAACGGGATAGAAAACATTCTTTACTTCTTTCCAGAGTTGTTTTTCTTGAACCTCAGCTATGTCTTTACCACACCTCTAAACAAACACTTTCACAGTGGCTTTTCTTGTTTACAAGACAAAGGCAAAATTCTTAGGCTCATCTTCAGGGATTTCAGTGTTCAGGCTTGTATCTGACCAGCCTCTGTCTCTTACATTCTACATCCAATGCTACAGTCACATCAGATGTCCTGCTATTTCCTCCACATGCCATAGCATTTTCTATACTTGTTCTTTAGGGCAGCTAGCATTTCAGCTAAAAATAACTTTCCCAGAATTAAACTTTCATATCCTGGTCCAAATGCCATTTTATTCATGCAACCAATTTGGAGATAGAAAGATGAATAAGTCTTCGTCTTTGCACCTGAAAGTCTTACATTTGTAGAGTTGATACTGACTACACTTACTGTGTAGTATGAGATAATTTTGCCTACCTTCAGCCAGAGTGAATCAGTGCTGCTTTGATCCTATAACTTATTCAGACACATACTCATTTCATTTCTACCTGTTTTTTATCCATTTTCCATTAATTTATAAGTTTCCTAAAGTTAATAGATACACATAAATTGCTCAAAAAAGTTGATTAAATGAGAGATTTGGTTTCATGAATTAGACTGGCCACATAGAGCTTTTAAGAAAACTTCTGCTGATCCAAGCATGTCATATACAACCTGATTCAAACATTTTCAGAGAGATGATTCCAAATATTACAGTTATGAAAGAATGCTCTAGGAGTTTTCTTGTTCTTATCATGAGATTCCTCTAATGGGTCTCTTTTTAGTATTTTTCTCTCTATGATACCATAATTATTGGGACTAACTTGTTGATAGAGTTGAAGTCTCAATGATATAAAAACAGATGAATACAAGAGTTTATTCATTCATCAGTCAGGCTGATTAGGGATCAAATTAGGGTTCTACTAAGATTCTTAATAGCAATGTGACCTTCGACAAGTTTCTTGACCTCTAAAAGGTTCAATTTCCTTCTCCATAAAATGAAGACAAAATAAGTGTCTCAGTAGTTTATAAGAATTAAATGTTATTGTGCTTAGTGGAGTGCCTGACACTAGTGCTGAAGAGCTACTAACAATCTTCATTATGAAAAGCACCCTACTTACATAATGTCAGAAACTTTACACATTCTTTCTGTCTTAGACACTGATAGTTTCATATACAGGTGTGTGAGACACTACATTCAGTAACTAAGTGAAATGGCAAAAGCCCACACTGTTGCCAGTTATTTAAGTGATTGTTGGGAATTTGACTTTTTTTAAGTTAAACTACCCAGAAGTATAGATAATTGCATAATCTAGCACAATATCTAACTAGAGTAGCTATACACTCTTTGCAATTATACAGGGGAAATTCTATAACCAAGGAAAAGTGTTTGTCTTTCTTTTTTTCAGGTTCCCTTTCAGTGAATTAAGCATTATAATAATTATTCTTATTTTCGATGGCAAGTTTAATGTCAACTTTGTTTCACTGTTCATGGGAAAATATATAAAAGACTTTGGAGAAAGGCATTAGCTCAGTATTCCAAGATGCAGAATAAGTAAAAGTGTAATTAAAATGTCAAAAATTCAAGAATTCTATGTGATTACAGCAAGGTAGAAGCATCATTTACTTAGGGAGTTAAACTGCAGTTTAGAAGGAGAAATGGAGTAAACAATGTCTTTTAAAGTGTAAGTCCATATGTATATTGTAGTAATGGCTTTAATTCAAGTTTTTATTACTTTTTTGTGGTCATAAAATTTTACACAGCCTTGAGGTAAGCCAATTGGTGAAATGTGTGATTTTGTTTAGCTTGTGTAGAAGGGCCAGTGTTAGCAAATGTGTGTTTTATTTTTGTTTCTAACAGTTTAACATTGACAAAGAGGCTGGGGAAAGACAGATTTACCACCGGTACTGCATGGAGCGAGCTTCTGTTCATTGCGCTCACGTGTTCACCACGGTTTCTGAAATAACAGCAATAGAGGCCGAACATATGCTGAAGAGAAAGCCTGGTAATTATTATCCCTGGATCACCTATCTTTCAGTTCCAAATGATGTTAGACTGTGAGGATTTTGCTTTCCATCGTGAAGTAGTAGTTTGAGGAAAAATTGCATTCAGTTACCACGCAGCTCTTTTTATGTGTTTTAATTCTCAATTTCAGTAGGTTTGCAGGGAAACCAACTCAAAGCTATATCTGGAACATGGCTAAGTGTTCAATCTGTGCTTGTTGAATAAATGAGCTATGCTTGAAATAACCTCGGTATGACCTGGGTTGTCATAATGAGTCGGTATGTGTAAGGAAGTTCGGTTGACTCTTGTCTTTTAAGAAAATGAAAGCCAATAAAGTAGAGATTTGTGTGAGACTATCCCAGTCCTACATCTTGTAATAGTGCCTCATTGGTGCTGTGTTGGTAGAAACGTTTTATATTACCTATCCCCAGATTCCTTGCAAATTTTTCCAGGAACTATCTACAGACCCAAGCAGTGCTTGCAATGTGAAGAACTCATGCTCATAAGACATGGCCCTGTCACCAGGCCACAGCTGATTGGCCCAAAGGAAGACATCTGACATAAGCTAGGCCAATCAGAATGCTCCCATTCAAACGAGTCTCTGAATGCACTATCATATAATGGAACACGACCAATAGCTCAAAGCTATTGGTAGTGTTCATTTTTCTATTCTGTTGCACTGGATGCAAAGAAGATTAAACTATACTGAATTGTTATAAGAAGCAAAAACAGACTGAGAGAGAGAACTCGAGGTTCTCCACAGTGATTTTGACCACTTTTTTTTTTTTTTTTTTTCTTGAGGTGGAGTCTTGCTCTGTTACCCAGGCTGGAGTGCAGTGGCCTGATCTCGGCTCACTGCGACCTCCGCCTCCCGGGTTCAAGCAATTCTCTGCCTCAGCCTCCCGAGTAGCTGGGATTACAGGCACCTGCCACCACGCCCAGCTAATTTTTGTATTTTTAGTAGAGACGGGGTTTCACTATCTTGGCCAGGCTGGTCTTGAACTCCTGACCTCGTGATCCACCCGCCTCGGCCTCCCAAAGTGCTGGGATTACAGGTGTGAGCTACTGCGGCCAACCAATTTTGACCACTTTTAAAAATCATTCCTAAGGCTCAGCTAAATATTTGCCATGAGACACTCCGGCATCCTATTAATGAATTCCTTGTTATTATACTTAAGCCAGCATTAGTAGGTTTATATTACTTGCAGTGAAATCATCCTAATTAATATATCCTCATTGCTTAATTCCTGTGGTCTTGTCTCTAGTTGTCCTTTCAGATAGTAGAATGTGTAGAAGAGGTATTTCAAGGTGCTAGATTAAAAACAAACAAACAAACAAAAAACAAACAAACAAAAAAAAAACAAGATAGAAAAAGAACCCAACTAATTTGAACAGTGGCAGCATTAAGAACCTATAGTAGCCTTTTTTCTTTCCAAGGATTCTCTTGCTTTCGCTTGGATTCTTACTCTCATTCTTCTTTTGGGAGTTTATTCCATCAATATGTTCATTTCGGGATCTAGAACTAGAAATTCCATTTGACCCAGCCATCTCATTACTGGGTATATACCCAAAGGACTATAAATCATGCTGCTATAAAGCACACGTATGTTTATTGCGGCATTATTCACAATAGCAAAGACTTGGAACCAACCCAAATGTCCAACAATGATAGACTGGATTAAGAAAATGTGGCACATATACACCATGGAATACTATGCAGCCATAAAAAATGATGAGTTCACGTCCTTTGTAGGGACATGGATGAAATTGGAAATCATCATTCTCAGTAAACTATCGCAAGAACAAAAAACCAAACACCGCATATTCTCACTCATAGGTGGGAATTGAACAATGAGAACACATGGACACAGGAAGGGGAACATCACACTCTAGGGACTGTTGTGGGGTGGGGGGAGGGGGGAGGGATAGCATTGGGAGATATACCTAATGCTAGATGACGAGTTGGTGGGTGCAGCGCACCAGCATGGCACATGTATACATATGTAACTTACCTGCACGTTGTGCACATGTACCATAGAGCCTAAAGTATAATAATAATAATAATAATAATAATAATAATAAATGTTCATTTCTCTCTTGGATCTTCCTTTTTCCTGTCTACAGTATCTTTCTCTGAGCTCACAAAAATGCTTTCTTTGTTTTTGCCTATTCTAAAATGAAAATTTCTCTTGAGGTTTCTACCCTGCCAAATATCACACCATCTCCTCCTTTCTCCTGCTACCAAATATCTTGTAAGAGGAAACCGTAATTGCTAGGTTCACTTACTCATTAGCCCCTGGGACTCTGGCTTCCAACCTCCAACTCTGGCCTAAAATTGCGTTTCCAAAAATCATCGAATTCAGGGTCATCTAATGTTTTTTATTTTTCTTTGTATTCTCTAGCATTTAAAGGCGGTGAACATCTGTTTCCATTATTTTTCATGACACTGCACATTCTACTTTCTTTCCAGTATAATCTTTTCTGGTGCCTCTAATCATTTTTCTACTTTCTTTTACTTTTCAAAGTGGACATTCTCCAAGATTCTATTCTAGGTCCTGCTTTCTCTATATACTATTTTCTTAAATTTTTGTTTTCTTAAGAATATAGCTATAGAGTAGTGGTCAAAGCATGAGCTTTTTGCCAAACTGCCTGTATTCAGTACCAAAAATGATTTTATGTTGAGTATACGTTACTAGCTGTGTGACATTATAAAAGTTACTTAAGCTCTCTGTGTCTTATCTGCATAATGTGGATAATCCTTTCTCTTATCTGGAATCATTGCAATGATTCAAAGAGTTAACATATGGAAAAAACTCAGCTCAGTGCCTGGTACATTGTAAAGATTTAGAAAATATCAACAATTATTATTTTGTATGGATCACTATCTAGATTTTCCCCAAGTTCTCATCTATTACTGAGTGCCCACAAGCTAGCTTTCTCTGGAAGTTCTACCAGAAACTACAAACACTGCAATCTTGTCTTCTTCACACTTGCAGTAGAATCATGTGTTGGCTCTGATGGAAATTGTGAAATCTCTGAACATTTTGTGGCTGAAGAAGGTCAATGGACTTTTAGTAGATCATTAAACATAACAAACCTTCCCAAGAGCATTCTGAAAAAAAAAAAAAAAGGATCACATAGTGTAACTATGACTTTGTATTCCTTGATTTTTCTTGAAGTCTTCCCTGATTAAAAGTTTAACTACAGCCATTACTTGTAATGCTGAGGGCACAACTACAGAGCAAGAGGCAAATTGTCTGGGTCCAAAACATGCATGGGACCAGATATTTTCAAAATATCACTACATAATAATTGGTAAAAGCTTATATTTATTACTATATCATTATGCTTTCGCCATAAGTTTGACTCAAAATAATTTAAGATGTTGAAAAGATGATATTTTCTTAAAAATATTGGAGAGAAGGCAGTATGATAAGTTTACTAATTACAGATACAAAACTGAATACAACATATGCCTTAAATATCCTATGTTGCTTTAAAAACATTTGTCATTTTCCCTTTAATATAGTCATTAACAGTGTTGCAATTGTTGATTTTTGAGCCCATGCTAATACCTTATTATGAACTCTAGCTAATACCATCCTTTAGTCAACGTTTTGCCTCTGTGTTGGCGTTGCCTAACATCAGAAAGGTGGGTAACATTGACATTGTCTTCTACTTGGGAACAATAGCAAGAAATTAGTGACCAATGTTGCTTCCAGGGAAAGGAAAAAATTATGGAACAGAAGTGAAAAGGAGATTTTTCAAGGTCAATATTTTGATTTTTTAAAAATTTAAATGATATGAGCATAAAACTTATATACACTAATTTATTATGTAATAATTCATGTACTTATATGAACTAATTAAATTAAATTAGCTAATCAAATTAATTTAACTAATTTAACATCATTTCCTAGTTATTTTACTACATTTTACTATGATTTTAGGTTATTTGTATATAGTAGTGCAGTAATACCATTATATGTTACTGCACACAATTATATACAAATAACCTAAAACCTATAACCTATATAATGGTGCAGTGACATCCATATATATATATATATATATTTATATATATATATATATATATTTCATGGATGGAAATACTATAATGGTGTTACTGCACTTTTCTTCCCAACTCTGCATTTACATTGGTAGCTTGAAATCAGTCGTGATGGGAATATTTACACCTTGGAGAAAGGCAAATACTAAAATTATCTCTCTCTCTTTCTCTTTTTCTCTCTTTTTCCTGGAGTACTCTTTGTTAAATTTTACCAACATATGTCTGCACATAGGTCTGTGCATATGAGATTATTCTGTTATAAATATGGATATTAGAAGACCTCATTGGCCTAACCCTTTAGGCTAATAAACAGACAATTTCAGGACACAGATCTTTTTTTTATAATTGTTTGTGAAACAATTTAGAAAATTGCTGAGGATTACAATCCATAATAAGCTGGTATCCACACACATTCTTGCTTTCTATAGCTTTTTGTACCGTACAGTTGTATGACACCACTGCATCAAAAGGGTGGAAACTCCTGAGCCAGGCTGCTTTGGTTCTAAATCCAGCCTCTGTTACTCTGTGCTTACTTGACCTTGGGCAAATGACTTAATATTCTGCAGGCCAGTTTCTTCATTTGTAAAATGGGGACAGTGAAAACAATTGACCTCATAGGGATTTTAAAAAATTATTATATATCAAATATAATAGGGCCTGGCACAAAGTGAGCCCTACATAATTGCTGTAGAAAGATAAACACATTTTAAGATGTAATTGTCATACTATACGAATCACATTATATAGTTCATTTAGGAATTATTCACATGAAAGCTTTCACTGGAAACCTTGGCTACTTCAAATTGATTCTACTGTGGCCATGTATGTAAAAGAGTATAACAAATGTCAGATTACTTAATAAAAACTCATAAAAATCAGTAAGTTTTTATTTTCCACAAAAAATGACCAAAAAGCCTGGATTGATTTTGTGGAACCATATGAAAAAAATAGCCAGCTAACTGTAAAAGATTCTTTTTTTTTTTTTTTCTTTTGAGATGGAGTCTCGCTCTGTCACCCAGGCTGAAGTGCAGTGGCGTGATTTCAGCTCACTGCAACCTCCACCTCCTGTGTTGAAGCAATTCTCCTGCCTCAGCCTCCCCAGTAGCTGGGACTACAGGCGCACACCACCACGCCTGACTAATTTTTGTATTTTTAGTAGAGATGGGGTTTCACCGTGTTGGCCAGGCTGGAAAAGATTCTTAAAATTACAAAAATCTTCATAGCCCTGTGCTACATTTTTTTTTTAAACATAGCTTCTTTTTTCTTGTTTTTGCTTTATGCTACTAAATCTGATAACCCATGTATTCAACTCAGTAGGTGGTTTCTATCATACGCTCTGAGTGGTCCCTCTCTTTCTTGTCACAGACCAATATTTGGAAAACCAAGAATGTCTTCCTGCCTGAGCAACAAAATCTCCTGGGAAGAATGAATCAGTTGTGTTAGGAATAAGAATAGAGATTAGAAGTAAGAGGCTGCCTTTTCCAATTTTCCAAATGCACAAAAGGTGTCCCATACACTTGTGGAAAACAAGATGGTAGGAGGTAGTTTAGTGTGGGGTTAAGGAAACAGTATGTGGGGTCAGACTGCATGGATTCTGCTTTGACTTACCAGCTGTGTGTTCTTGGACGGGGTCTTTAAACAACTCTGTGCGTGAGTTTCCACCTCTGAAAATGCAGATAAGAGCACTCACTCCCTTGGTTTGTTGAAGAGATTGAGTTACACTCTAAGCCTTTAGAGCAACACCTGGTGCACATTAAATAATCAATAAATGAGTACTATAATAACCATTATTATTGTTATTGATTAACCTGTTTCATTGTACCAGTCCCTCATTGTTATTTTGGTCAGCCATTTCTGATTTCCTATTTCAATCAATAGACCAAATTTGTTGTGAATTTTTATGAATTTTTTATGAACTGGAAGTTTTATAAATTTTAAATTTTATGGTAGTCAGCAAGTAGAATGTTAATAAACATCTAACTTTATAGTTTTAAAATACTTTTTTCTACAATGTTACCCTCTTTGAAAAGAGAATTTTCATAATAATTTTGTCTTGCTTTTCTAGATGTAGTTACTCCAAATGGCTTGAATGTTAAGAAATTTTCAGCAGTGCATGAGTTTCAAAATCTACACGCCATGTACAAGGCCAGAATTCAAGATTTTGTTCGAGGTCATTTCTATGGGTATGATTTTCTTTATTAAAAAAAAAAAAGAAGCATCAGATATGAGGGATCTTTGGTAGAGAGAAAACAGAATTGTAATAGTAAATGTTTATCTTTCCCAGCCCCCTTTGTACATTAACAGAATTCATGTGTACATTTTGTTACTGTTGCTGTATTTCATTTGAAACTGTTTTGTTTTGTTTTAGTCATCTCGACTTTGATCTTGAAAAGACTTTGTTCCTTTTCATTGCTGGGAGGTATGAGTTTTCAAACAAAGGAGCTGACATCTTCCTAGAATCCTTATCCAGGCTAAATTTCCTGTTGAGGGTAAGAAAGCTCTAGGACATGATATAACACTCTTGTAGGGAGAAATTTCTTCTGTGGGAAGTGAAGAATCTTTTGGCTTCTTAAACAGTTTTCAAGAGAATAAACGATAATCATATTCTAAAAATGGCTTCAGCCTTTCAATTTACATATTGGAGTTACCACACTGTTGGCTTGTGTATTTGTCTATAATGTTGTCTTTTTTTTTTTTTTTTTGGAGAATCTCAAACTTATCCCATTATGTATCTCATTAAGCTTATTCCATTCTCCCCTTCTATGTTTTAATAAGTCATTATAACATCCCTTTTCCCTCACATGAGTTTGTAATCAATTGAAAAATAAATATAGAGAAATCAAGTAAATGGAGAGCAAAATATCAATTTTCAAAAAATCAGTGAAGACCATAATGGAAGATGTGGCTTACGCACATGACAATACGCATCCTAATACTGAACCTTGTTATCACTCTTAGCCATTTAATCATAGGAAGCTCTGACCATCACTCTCCTCTCCCGACTGAAGCAGGCCTTCAGAGTAGCATGTGCCACATAGCTTGCAGCCAAACCGGACAGCACTAACTCTCTGTAGAACAGGGCAGACACATACACATTCGGTTCACTCACCTCCCCAGCCACACCACCTCCCTGCGACGGACAGTCTTAAACTCTTGAACTAGTGGATGTCACACCACATGAAAGCATGAAGGAGGAAAAAGAAGGTTCTTACTCCCAACAATGTGAAATCATTTTTTTACTCAGGAAGGTGGGATACAAAGTGGGTTCTCAACTAACCAAGCAATACAATATGCATAAATAGAAGCAACTACAAAAAAAGATACCATGTCATAGCTATTGATGGCAGCTATTGGTTTATATTCCAATCCCATCACATAAAAATATAGAATAAGTAATAGGAAAATATTCACAGGAGAAGAGTGTAGAATTTCAATCTTAATGAGATAATGAGAAAATCTAAACTTTCCTGAGTTCTGTACTACCCTCCAGTTAAAGTTTTATTTCTTGGACATAAATTTTTTGCTTTAGAGCAGACATTATACCAAATGTGCTAAAAAAATTTGCTAAAGTCACATTAATAAGCAAGCGATTCATTAATAAAATCCAACTATGTAAAATAGAACTGAAGACTAAAAAGATTATTCTTAAATAATCTTACTTCATATTTCCTAGTATATATTCATTCAACAAGCTTTATAATGGACTCACAACTGTATCACATATACAGTCTTTAGGGACACTATTAATAAATGCGTTTATATAGTTATTACATATTCACTTTATTTATAGATATGAAGAAAAGACTGATTACTATTATACTAGACATAAAAGATAACTGCAATACTTGGAGAAGCTAAAAGAAGGAATTCTCTTTCCACATAGTACATTTATTCTTTGATAGCACATTGGCTGTTCCTAGGGTGAGTTTCCTGTTGCATGCCTTCAGTAGCTTTCCCTAATAAAGTGTCAGGCCCCAGAGGGCCAAGGCTATGTACTAGATGGTAAAGTGCCCCACACTCTGGAGCTAGTCAGTCATTTCCAGAACACATAAACCTGCATAGAGGTTCATGATTTCAAGTGATTTGTGCTTTCATTCTTATAGCTTCTTAACAAGTCATTTCCTTTTGAGAGATGCTAAGCCAGCAGTTTAAATGTCAGCTTTGGCACAAACCTGTTATAGGAACTCAGACAAAATATTTAACCTCTCATTCCTTTCTTTTGACATTAATAAAATGAAGAGAGAAATGCCTATTATACATTATTAGTAGTAGATTTAAAGCACCCAGCATACTGCCTGCTATCCCAAAAGCGCTCAGCATGTGCTTGTTTCTTTACTTTAGGGCTAAAAACCAAAATATAACATCATGAGAATCAAGACATTTAGCAGAAAAGTGTAAATAATCTATTTGTCATCCATCAATGTGAATAAGCAAAAAAATTGAAATATTATTTTAGCTTTTACCAAAGCTTAAATCTTCATTAAACTTCCAATCTGAAATTTTAAAGAACTAATTTTGGTCTTGTAATATTAGCTCTCATTCATGCTATTTTTTTAACCACAGAAAAGCACAGTGTCATCAATAGCAATTGTTATCTATTCTAGATGGTCAAAGGCATGAAAATATTTTGTTTGAATTTTCAAACTGTTAATTGACAAATACTGATTGAAAGTCAATTTGTTCATTGACAAGTACTGACTGAAAATTTAAAATTTATTTTGATTTTAATTAAAATTTCTGAAAAAGTCTCAGGATGGTGAATATAATCTCTCTGTGAATCATAAATAACTATACCTTTTATCTACTGATATTTTAAAACTCTACTTTTCAATGTTTAAGTTTCATCTATCATACTTTTTAAAAATCTTTGATAGTTGACTCTGTTGTGTTTTCTAATTCCTCATCAGATGCATAAAAGTGATGTCACAGTGGTGGTGTTTTTCATTATGCCTGCCAAGACAAATAATTTCAACGTGGAAACCCTGAAAGGACAAGCAGTGCGAAAACAGCTGTGGTAATCTTACGTCCTGTGAATGTTCTCAAGCAATAAATGTGAAAAGATTTCTTTTAAGTGAATGACATCTCATGTATCACCTTGAACTTTGTTTTTTCCTTAAGATTATTACAGACAAATAATACTTGACTCTCTTTTCATCATACTACTATTTTAGATTATCATAATGTTTATAACATTATAGGTGTTATACAAATTTTGGAATGAGCTACCATTGAAGGAACAAGGCTCTGTAGAAATCTTTAAAGATGAGTCAAACATTTTTTAACTTTTTATTGTGAAATTCTAAAAACATGTCAAGTAAAAAGCTTAGTAATATGACCTCCTCTATACTCATAGTTCAGATTCAACAATGATCAATGAATTCCTGTCTTGTTACATCTGTACCTCCATCTACTCCCCCTCTCTGCTCTCTAACCTATTCCAATCATCATGAAGCAAAAAAATTTTAAGCTCTTTGTGCTGGCCATGGTGTTCTGTTGCCTCAGCTTTAGAGATGTCAACTTAAGCTGAATTGGCAAGTAGTAAAATAATAGAAGAGACTATAGAAAAGATACCTGTAATTTCAAAGAATGTCAACAAAACAGCATTATCATGACAAATAAAGATTAAACATTGTCATACTGTTTAAATGATGAATCTTTCTGTTTCAAACAGGGACGTTGCGCATTCTGTGAAGGAAAAGTTTGGAAAAAAACTCTATGATGCATTATTAAGGTAGGTGCTTGAAATGCTTTCTACTTCAATCACTTAAGGCTTCACTATTCAAACTTAACAATTTAGACATCATAACTTATTAATTTTGTTCCAAATATAAAGGAATTAATAACCTTTGAAAATGTGTTATGTCATGTGAACAGTGTTTTACCCTTCATTTGACAAAACTTGTAAACAGCTGTACAAATAAAATACATTTATATGCAGGCAAGTTCTAATTCAATGATGAACTCATTAAGGGTTGATATGTCAATCTGAAGCTGAGAGAGACTTCATAAGATTTTAATTCAAAATATATATTGACAATGTGTGTTAAATATGTACTTAAATATTAAGTCTATGTGAACACATTTACTTAATATAATAATCAACATTATTTATTAAAATACGTGAAATATATAATATGTAATCTGATGCTTAGGAATCACTGAATTAGTGCCAGCTGTTTTTATTTTTGTTATTAACATTTTTTCCCTGCAGAGGAGAAATTCCTGACATGAACAATATTTTAGATCGAGATGATCTAACAATTATGAAAAGAGCCATCTTTTCAACTCAGGTAATAAGGAAAAAAGCACTCACCATGTCTCACAGTTATTAAATTCTATCTAATCAGTATTTTAATTTATTGGAATGTACTAATTTGGAACATTTTTAGACCTGAGGCTAGAAAAGACATTCTCACATAGTCACTTAAATGATTACTTTGGACATTTTTTCATTAGTGGTTTTAAGGGCTCCTTTAAAAAATCTCATGAAACTTGTCTTTCCACTTGCTTACAAAATTATTTTTGAATCAATATATTCAATATAAAAATTGTGTGTAGTTTAGTAACTACAAAAAAGTCCTAAGTATTTCCAAAACATAGAATTTGAGTCACATTAGAGAAAAGAATATTTCTTAGTCTAGTGGAATTATTACAAAAGAGATAAAACAAATGTGTTAGGCTTGCATCAAAATGCTTGTTATAATAGGGAAGAATCAGGTACTGGAGGACAGCCTTGCTAAAAGAAATCAGTAAAGTTCATCTTAAGTCGAGACTTCAGGACACCTTTATATTCCAAATAAGTCCCCGAAGCAATCAAGAAGTCCAGGTCTCTCATATAGTAGCTGCAGGCGGAAAACAAAAGCTTCATGTGTTCATAGTATGCAAAGGAGATTCTTCAACCCTTCAATCCATATCTTCCTTTGACACACACACAAGACTTAGTCATCACCAATAGTGCCGTCTCAAAAGACTGAAGGTGTGAAGGTTGGATGAAATGTCAATGACCTATTGTTGAAATTAGTCACCCTTATTAATTCTTTCCGCAATTGACATTTCCTTCCCTCTCATACTTCAGCGACAGTCATTGCCCCCAGTGACCACGCACAACATGATTGATGACTCCACCGACCCCATCCTCAGCACCATTAGACGGATTGGACTTTTCAACAACCGCACAGATAGAGTCAAGGTAGAACTAATTGTTCATGTGGGGAACTTCAAATTTACATAAAATATATTTTCTGAGAATTTATTAGCTTTCCTTAGTTGTATTTACATCTACAAGAAATATTTTAAGTATTTTAAAGGAAAATTGGCTCAGTTTCTTGTCTTGGATAACTAAAGTATAATGAATATTTTGGTATAATTCTTGAAAATTGAAGCATATTCATAGCTTTGAGCTATAATTCTAGCATTTATTTCCACTGTACAATACTGCTAATAAGCATAAGGAAATTACTTACTTTTTTGTTTCTTTTTTTTTTTTTTTTTGAGATGGAGTCTCGCTCTGTTGCCCAGGCTGGAGTGCAGTGGCGCTATCTCGGCTCACTGCAAGCTCTGCCTCCTGGGTTCACTCCATTCTCCTGCCTCAGCCTCCCAAGTAGCTAGGACTACAGGCGCCCACCACCACGCCCAGCTAATTTTTTGTATTTTTAGTAGAGACGGGGTTTCACCGTGTTAGCCAGGATGGTCTCGATCTCCTGACCTTGTGATCCACCCGCCTCGCCGCCCAAAGTGCTGGGATTACAGGCATGAGCCACCGCACCTGGCCAGAAATTACTTACTTTTTAATGATGCCAATTATTCTAAGAATTATTTGAATGAAGGAATCGTTGATATTAACGTGAATAGTGTTTGTTTCTTTCTAATAAAGTTCAAGTTAAGGGGATAATATGAGGAACTTCCAGTTTCAGAGAATGTGGCTGATAACGTTTTTATAAAATTTTCTATAGAGCAATTCATTCTTTTGACTTGAGTTTCTACAATGACTAGGCACAATGTTACTTGCTGAGGGCATTTATATGAATAAGAGCTGGTTTCTGCCACTGTGGAGCTTAAACTATATGATGTTTACTGAGGGCCAGCTGTATTCCAGGCATGGTTTTGGATATAGAAGACAAAGATGAACATGCAAACAGATAATTGCTTACCTCTACTAAGCTCCGTCCACTAATGTTCAGGATCAAATGGCCACAACAAATCTTTTCAAATGACCCCATTTTCACTTCTTTCTTTCATTTTTAGCAGATGACCTAATTCATAATTAAATAAATTATGAACTCCTTCAGTGTCCCCCCATGCTGGCCTCGAATATAGATTTTGACCTATCCTTACATTTTTTCCTCAGTTTCTTACAACTGTTCTAAGATTGCAATCCCCACATTCTTAGGAAACTTGCCTTATCTTTTTTCCTTCTGTTGTATTGTACATTTCATTCTTATAACTAGCTTCTTCTCTTGCTATCTATAAATATTCCTTACATTTCTCCATGTTAAAAAAATCAGACAAATAAATTTGGCCTTCACCCTCTTTCCCTTTGATGTTTTTACAAAACCATGGGAGAGATGGTTGCACGTAGAAAAGGTCATCCTTAGTGACTGATGGATACTGGGAGTAAGAAAGAGGGAAAATTCAAGAATAATAGCCTCTTGGCTTTAGTATTTAACCAATGCTTCCTAAAAATCAAAACAAGTCTTTCGCAGAAACTGGTTTGAGGGTCATATCATGAACTGAGTTCGGTTTCTGATGAATTGAGTTTGAGTTACATGTGAGATATAGAACTTGAGATGTTTAATGGGCACTGAGAAAACACAGGCCTGGAGCTTATGAGGGCAACCTTGAAGGTGAGATATTGGTGCATGGGCAACAGTGGACGTCAAGGAATGAGGACCCTGACACACTCAAAACTAGGTTGAGGGCTGGGTGTGGTGCTTCACACCTATAATTCCAGCCCTTTGGGAGGTTGAGGTAGATGGATCGCTTGAGCCCAGGAGTTCAAGACCAGCCGGGGCAACATGGTGAAATCCTGTCTCTACAAGAAATACCAAGAAATTAGCCAGGTGTGGTGGCACACGCCTGTAGTACCAGCTACTAGGGAGGCATAAGTGGGAGGATTGCTTGGGCCCTGGAGGTAGAGGCTGCGATTGTGCCACTGCCCTCCAGCATGGGTGACAGAGTGAGACTCTGTCTCACAAAAAACACAAAAACAAAAATAAAAAAGACTAGGTTGAATGAGTAGAGAAAAATGTCAATCCAAGGAAACTTCAAGATTTAAGAGAAAATTAGAGGAAGAAAAGTCAGGGAAAGAAAGAACAGAAAATAAAAAGAAAAATATTTCAGAAATTGAGGTAGGAGAAATTTTCTTAATTGTAGGAAGACCTCATGATACAGCATTAAGTAACGCAAGCAGTTTATAAAATGTTCCATGCTGTGGAACATTTATATCAAACATATCCATATGCACATATATGACCCTAGGCCATAGAATTGTTACTGAGATGCCAGGTTTTTGATCTGGGTCCCTTGCTCGTGGGGCAGAAAGCCAGTTACTGAGGAAATGAGTATTGCCAGGGAAGAAGGCTTTTTCGGGTGCTACCGCCTAGGAGAATGAGAGATCAGCCTCATACTCATCTCCCCATCTAACTAAAATTGGGGGATTTATATAAGCAGGGAAGGAATGTAAAACAGGAATTAGGAAAGGATAAAGAAGCAATCATGAGGAATGAGGGGTCTGGCATCTCATTGTCTGGATGTGATGATCTGGTGAGCTTCAGTCCCTTACCTGAGAATCAGTTTCCTGAGGGAGGAACTCAGATGAGACAAATGTAAATTTCAAGTTTTAAGATCAGAAATGTCAATTTCCATGTTTATTTAAAAACCCGTAAGTATTATTTCTATAGGACAATGGGGCCACTTTCATTATAAGTGGTTTTTATTTTCTCACTTGTGTTTCTGTATTTCTGAAATATCTACACCTAGCACACCTCCTATAATAAGTGAGCTACATCCCTGGGAATGCAGGAATGTATCCATCAAAGTGAAAATAATACTAAGGGACAGAAATAATTTCTAAGAGAGAGAAAAATCTATCCCTTTGATTTTTTAGTATTATTATATCCACAGAGAATTATACTTCATTGCAGAGTATGTCAGTACTAACTAGGCCTCATTCTCATATAGTTTAACCTAAGCTGGTCTTTCTCTCTCTCTCTGTCTCCTGGAAAGGAAATAGTAGAGGCAGGGAAAGTTTATTTCCCTGTAGACTTCTGTTTTTCTCAGAATATTTTGTGTCACACTTTTATCTAAATCTATAGATCTTTTTCGGAGGATCTGTCTGCTTCGTGGCACATGTTACATACAATACATGCAGACAGAAGGGAGGGATGAGGGAAAGTGGGAAAAAGAGGGATGGGTCATGCAGCTGGCAATAGTTCATGCTTCCCTTGCCCTTGGGAAGACTGAGGCTGGAAGGTTCATTGAAATTGGAAGCTCTAAACGAAGAATGCCTTGCTGATCTGTGTTTTAAAAGTGTTTTACATCAGTGAAACAATTTTCCAGGAATGGAAAAGTACCTTATTTCCTAAACATACGTAACACTTTCATACCTCTGTGTCCTTCCTGATGTTATCATCTTTTTCTGAAATACTCTTATCTGTTATTCTAACAATTCTTCTGGGCTCCAACCTAAAAGTCATTATTTCCTTGCACCTTTCCCTAACACACATTCCTCTACTCCAGACAGGAACAGTTGTTTCCTTATCTGCATTCTTGAGACACTTTATATCTACTATAGTTACAGGAGTGATTACAATAAATTGTGTTTTTAAAAATGTTATGTGTCTGTTTTTCTAGAAGAACTCAGTTATTTGAGGCAGCAATCATTCTCATATGTATTATCTCTGTTTACGTTCTCTGAGAAGCAGACGCCAAGGTGAGATTAGATATGCAAAGGACTAATTAGAGGAAAGCCCTGTGAAGGATGAAGGGGTCGAAAGCAAGTACAGGCAGGGAGATGCAGGTCATGCAGGTCAATATACCCATGAGGAGAGAGCAGGAAGGAAGGATGATGTAGGAAGAGCCACAGACTGCAGCCCAAATTTAAAAATGCCTCAGTCTGTCCTTCCTTCCTCCCTCCCTCCCTCCCTCCTTCCCTGCCTCTCTCCCTCCCTTCCTTCCTTCCTTCCTCACTTCCTTCCTTCCTCACTTCCTTCCTTCCTTGCTCACTTCCTTCCTTCCTCACTTCCTTTTTTCCTTCCCTCCCTCCTTCCTTCCTTCTTCACTTCCTTCCTTCCTTCCATTCTTCTTTCCTTCCTAGAAAGGAAAGTCAATGTATTTAATAAAAAAACAAGAATTAATAAAAATTGGCTAATATACAAAAAATATACACACAACAGCAGCACTTGTGCCTCACACAGGGGAAAAGCGGTGGTCCAAGACCACTCAACATGGCTTTTCAGTTAATGGAAGAGAAAAAGGAATACATACATACACATGTACACAGAAAAATAGGAAAAATAGTTTTCAATAGTGCAATCTACAGCTAACACAAATTCAGAACTATTTTACGGTGCTTTATTTCTTAATACAAACGAAGCCTATTTTATGTGTGTGTGTGTGTGTTGTGTGTGTGTATACATTGGTTTACTGTTAACTTATTTTAAATATATTAGTGTTAATGTTACTACATACCACTTTTTCCTGTATTCAGCAACCTTTCCATTCTGTTTTCCCTTTATATGTACCTCCCACTTACCAAAATAGTTTCAGATTGGCAGACAGATAGGTGTCTGATTCTATGAGCAATTGAATACGGATTCCTATTAATAGGGATAGGGATTCCCCAAACAAAAATTGCCCATTAAAGGCACCTGTTGGGCAGAAATGACTTCACACTTGTACTAGTTTCTGCCAGTCCTATAAGTTAGGAGCAGCTGGTGCAATAGATCCAGAAGGAAGGCAATTGGTGCTGTCAGTCAAGATTCCTGGGGCTAAGATCTCTAGAAGGAAAGCTGAGCTATATTTCCAGGGCTGGCAGATCTATAAAGAAGGCAGCAGACTAAGTCCATGAAGACTGTATTTAAATCCCTGACACTTATCAATTTTGTAAATTCACTTAATCTCTCTGTACCTCAGTCTTCTCATCTGTGAATGGTGATAAAACAACCCCACACTCATAGAACTGTAAGGATTAAATCAGACATAGGCCAAGCGCAGTGGCTCCTGTCTGTAATCCCAGTTACTCAGAAGGCTGAGGCGGGGGGATCACTTGAGGCCAGGAGTTTGAGGATGCAGTGACCTATGAATGTGCCACTGCACTCTAGCCTGAGTGACAGAGTGGGCCCCCATCTCAAAAAGAATTCATAAATAGGTGCTGCATTTAACAGCTTGGCACATAGTAAATACATAATAAGTATTAGCTTCTTTTAGTTCTTAGTCCAGTATCTGACACATGATGGGAACTCATTATTTTTAGGAGAGATGTGAATAGGGTTTGGTGAGAGGTGAAGAAAGTGGATTTATCTTCTCCTGCAGGATTTGGTAAGATGTTTTATAAAAGAGATGACATGTTAGCTAGATCTTGATTAATGATCTGGAATTTGTCATGCAAATAACAGGAAAGGGGACTCACCAGGCAGAGAAAAAAAGTAGAGGAGAAGGCACAGAGATATCAAAGCACATGACTTTCATAGGGTAAGTGGAGATGAAAGTTTGTCTCATAATTTATGTCTACACAGTTAAACTCATGAATATTTTGAGATGTTCATTTATTATCATAAGGCAGCCACAGACACACGCACAAAATAAATGTACAGCACCTTCCTGACATTTACTATATTCTCAGAGCACTGAGAGAAACTCCCATCAATGCAGAATTAGGTATTATATTTTATTAACAATTCTTTAAAAATGTGGCAATAACTTAGGCCTGTGCTGATTTAAGTACCTATTTAATCACCTGCTTAAAGAACTCTGTAGAGTGGTTCTAAACTCTCAGAGTGCATTGATAAGTTTTTGATATGAATGTCATATTTGATTCAGCAAACATTGCAGATCATTTTGAATTTGAATTTATTTATCATTTTGCCTTAGCTACGTAGTGTGGTGAGGAAAGCCCAGGCTGAAGATTTCATGTCTCAGCTCTGGGCTGCCATGGTGTAAAAATAAACTAACTTCCTGAGACCTTACTTCTGTCCTGGAATAAATAAAGAGTCAGACAAGTCTTTGTCTCTGTTTCTTGTTTTGTTTTTCCTACTGATCTAGGTAGGGTCTGCTGTGAGCCAGCTTTCCTGGGCGCTTTTTATACAGGATCTCATTTAATCCTCTTTATAACTTTCTGCTGACCTCTAATATTGCTTCTTCATCCCTGGGCTTCTGCAATTGGCTGGTTTAGAGCCAGAGCAGCTGTTTTCTTATTTTAGTTATGCTGTCATTCTGTTTGGCTGGGAGCAAAACAAATGAACCATGGTGTTTTCATGTTCCAAAATGGGCTTTGGAGAGTGCAACTTTTCCTAAGCTTGGAAACGCTAAAGTAGACACAATGCTTTTCAAATCCGCCTTTCTTGTTCTTTGCCAAGAGAGTATAACGGGTTGCCTATTTGATGATTGCCCAGATACAGTATCTGTGTCTTTTGTCTTTTTTTGTAGTGAGCTACTTTGCACATAATAGGAACTCAAATCATGTTCTATGAATGAAAATATTGTATTCACTTTTACTTTGCCATTTTGTAATTTCTGTGATTGAATTCTTAAGTACTGGGGTTTGCATATCATTTTATTCTTAAGTTTAACTTATCTCCTACTTATGGATCTGCTGAGATATAATTAATGTTTGTAATGTCCTTGAGGATCCAAGGGGTAAATCTCTCCAATAAAACAAAGACTTCAGACTTTTTTTAACTTTAATCCTTGGCATATGGTAAGATTATAAAGTGATAAAATCAATTTAAAATTGATAATTCAATGGCCCTCTTTATGTCTTATCTTCCTTACCAATTGCACAATGCCACTAAGATTAAATGAGGTAATATGTATATTTATAATATACAAAATATTATACAAATATAACAATAATTGTTACATATCCAAGTTAGGGTTTTTCTTCAAAGTAATCTCTTCTGAAGAACGTATACTTATTATTTCATGAATAAACATGAAAAGTGTAGTGTGCGTGTGTAAAAATAGTTTGTCTTCTCTGTCTGTTTTTTTTTTCTTTTTTTTGAAATGGAGTCTCGCTCTGTCACCCAGGCTGGAGTGCAGTGGCACAATCTCCACTCACTGCAACCTCTGCCTCCCAGGTTCAAGGCGATTCTCCTGCTCCAGCCTCCTGAGTAGCTGGGACTACAGGTGCACGCCACCACACCCGGCTGAATTTTGTATTTTTAGTAGAGATGGGGTTTCATCATGTTGGCCAGGCTGGTCTCGAACTCCTGACCTCAGGTGATCTACCTGCCTCGGCCTCCCAAAGTGCTGGGATTACAAGAGTGAGCCTCGGCACCCGGCCTGTCTTCTTTTTATCTTTCCTTTTCCTTCCAGAACAATTCAGTTCTAAAGCCATTTGGTGGGCAACATAAGGTAGGTATCTGCACTAGAACAGGGAGGGTGCTGTGGAAGTCCAGAGAAAGGCATCAGAGTCCAAGCAGTTTGAGAATGTCTACACAAAGAGGAGCAGCCTAAAGCAGTATCAGAGCCAGAGTGAAGACAGGAGGGCATCCGTGCATGTGAGGGAGTGTACGGAGAAAGATTAGTTACACAGAAGAAGATTGACCCAATATGTAGCAAATTAAAGGTAGCAAAAACCAGGTGTGTGTGTGTGTGTGTGTGTGTGTGTGTGTGTGTGTGTTTTCTTTATCTCTGTCTACTCAGAGCACTTGGGGGGAGTAATAGGCCAATGACAATGAGCACACCTAGTAGCCAGGTCTTGACTGCTAAATACCATTTGCTACTAAAGGGAACCAGGGCTGCTTTTAGAATTGGCTGATTTTAGAACTGCGACAGGTAAAGTACAAGATGATCCTGGAACTTCTTGTGTCAGAAATCAAAGAAATGCTCAAGGAACAATGAAGGCTTGTTAAATATATACAGAAACAAACTTGAAGGAGCTCCCACTGACCAAATCATGGACAATTTGAGTGTCAAAATAAATAAAGATAGTAAGGAATTAGGATGCACTGAATGACATAAGGAACCAGAAGTCCAATACAAATATAAATTAAAAGTTTAATTAGGAATGAAAGATTTACACAGCTTCCAAATACCTGCCTCAATACTTGTTAATAACAAAGAGTAAAAAGAATAACTTTATAGTGGAGAAGCCAAAAAGGCTTGGCCTTAATCAAGAGATCAAAATAAACATCATCATTAATGAAAAAAATAGAAAACATTTACCACCTGATTAAAATGCAATGAAAAGAACACAGCACCACTTCTGTGATATATCTGCCAAAGATGTGTGAACTAAATCTAATTATGAAGAAGTGTAAGGCAAACCCACATTGAGGGACATACATCAAAATAAATATAGTCTTCAAAAATACCAAAGTCAGAAAAGCCAAAAAAGCCCATGAACTCTTCCAAATTGAAAGACTCTAGAGGGATGTGACAACTAAATGTAATATGTAATTCTGAACTGGATCCTTTGGTTTAAAAATCAGTATTTGAATCATCAGAAACACTTAAATGGGGTTTAAGAATTATACCGTAGTGATGCATCAGTGTTAATTTCCTGACCTTTATGTTTATGTAAGATTATGTAAGAATGCTCTTGTTCGTGTATTTCCCACAATACAGTTTATGAATGGTTCTGAAAATATATGAATTCTCTTCATATTGTACTTGGAACTTTCTGTAAATGTGGGATTCCCAATACTTTTATATCAGATGTCACTTATTTTCAATAACCCCTCAGGTATGGGTGAGACTGAGAAATAATCTAATAATAGCTCAGTGATAACTGTAGTAAGTGGGAGAAACAGGATAATTCATTCACAGAGTTAGCAAGTTAAATAGCTATTCTAGTCACAACTTTCCAATTATAGCCATGCTCTCATCATTAGTAATATTTTGTGCCACTCACAATGTAATGGCTACAGATGCAACACGTTTTAAGGCTAAACCTGAACTATTAATATTTTTCCATTACTTTCTTGAGTCCAGAAATCAATACACAGTAAATCAAGCCATGATTTGTAGTATTTGCCTATTTTTATTCTATGAAAACTCTCACTGCCGCCAAGGCCGTTGTCAAGCTACCAATGCGATGTCACTGAATTAAGAGAAAATAGTAGAAACAGAAGGAGAAAATAACATGTTGGGCAAAATATGTGCCCCCCCCCCAAAAAAAAAACAGTGCTGGGCAAAATAGCACATTGTGCAAATTAATTGACTATATAGAATTGACAATATGGAGTATTGTATATATACATTTTTAATAGACTTTATTTTTAGAGCAGTTTTAGGTTCACAGCAAAATTGAACAGAAAATACAGAATGTCCATGCTCTTGTTTCTGCCTTCCCAGTGTGGGCCCAGAACTGGCTCATACAAGTGCACAAGAGCCAGTAGTTAAATGTTCAGAAGCTTTGTGAGCCAGTTTTAAATACAGCTATTGCTAAAATTAAATTATATAAATTTTAAAATAAGTCAACTATATTAAATGAAAGGTAATTCTCAAAACTCATCACATCCTAATTATTTACTGCATATTACTATGACCTAGGCACTTGAGACTCTATGTCTGTCAGGTCTTTGTGGTGCAAATGCTTTATAATGATGTGCTACTGCTTTCCCTGTCTCTGAATTCGGCAACATCATATTGGTAGCTTAAAAATGGCCTTGGTGGTACTGGCAGTATTTACAGGATGAAAATAGGCAAACACTACAAATCATGGCTTCATTTACTGTGTATTGATTTCTGGATCTGTAGCTTGTACATTGTGCGTGGCAAAAAAAATTTTCTCCATGTTCAAAAGCTAATATCTGACCCAGCAAAGAGGTCACTTGCATTATTGATGAACGCATGAAGTTCCAGCAAATGTGTCTGTTATTTCAGCTCCTTCTACTCATTAACAAAGGAAATCAACCAACATTTATGTCAGAGCTACATTCAGCCATCAGTTGAAACCATAAATTGGTTATGAATACAAAATTTTGGAAAAATAAAAATAGTAAATTGTGAGAATTAATTGACTATATAGAATTCACAATAAGGAGTATTGTATGTATCCACTCTTAATAGAGTTTGCTTTTTAGGACAGTTTTAGGTTCACAGCAAAATTGAACAGAAAGTACAGTGTCCATTTGCTCTCTGGCCCTTCGCATGCATAGACTCCCCCATTATCAGCATCCCCCAAAGTGGTATATTTGTTCCAATAGATGAACCTACATTGACACATAATTACCACCCTAGATCCATAGTTTACATTAGGATTCACTCTTGGTGTTACACATTCTATGGGTTTTGACAAATGTATTCATCATCGTAATGTGATACAGAATAGTTTCACTGCCCTAAAAATTGTCTATACTCTGCCTATTCATCCCTCCCTCACCCCTGACGCCTGGAAACCACTGACATTTTTACTGGTTTCATAGTTTTACTTTTTCCAGATTGTCACACAGTTGAAATCATACATCATGTAGCATTTTCAGATGAACTTCTTTCACTTAGTAGTATGCATTTATGTTTCCTGTATTTATTTTCATGGCTTAATAGCTCATTTCTTTTTAGCACTAAATAATATTCCATTGTCTGGATGTACCACAATTTATGTATTCATTCACCTACTGAAGGACATCTGTGTTGCTTCCAAGTTTTGGCAATTATGAATAAAGTTGTTATAAACATCTACATGTTGTAACATCTTTTGTCATTTGGTAACTGTATATACATCATTTATCTCATTAAAAATTACAACAAATTTATGTACTAATATATATTTATACTTCACTGTCTCAGTTCTTAAATATTTACCAGCACAATACTGCTTAGAAGCCGTGGTAAACACTTTGGCTTTTACTCTGAGTAAAATGGGAAGCTACTGAACAACTTTGAGCAAAGGAATGACTGACATTTTTAAAGGATCAATCCAGTTGTGTTGAATAGAGACCCTAGTGGAACAGAAGGAAGCAGGCAAGTATGTTAGGAGGTGATGGCCTCTAGTTGAGAGAGGATGGTGGTTTGCATGAAGTCCTCTAGCATGATTTAATCTAGATGGCATTCCTAGAACATCTTCCCCGTCCCTTAGTTCCATTTCACTTGAATAACTCATGCTTAAGGCATGTAAGAGTGGTCTGTTACATAGCCCCCTCTTCCCTGCTCGAGTTGGGAGCAAATAGATAAAAAGACAAGAGCAATTAGATAACCAAATATAATGTTTATTGCATGTCAAAGCTGGACTGGAGGATATAGTTTAGTGTGAGAGCAAAAATGAGCACGCTAACTCCTTATCTTTCAATCTAAGCCTTGGAACCCGAGGGAAAGTTAAATATGCAGCGTAGACACTTTTACAGAATGGAGAGAGGAGAACAAACCACCAAGGCTTTTTTCTTTTTCTTTTGTCTTATCTCTTTTTTCTTTCTGAATCTAGAACATAAGGATTCTATAGTACAGTACTGAAATAACCAAATTGTAGGAGATTTTTCACTTTACTTGCTCCTTTTTCTTTTTTTTTTTTAATTAGAATTTTCCTTTTTTAGGTGATTTTGCACCCAGAGTTTCTATCCTCCACCAGTCCTTTACTACCCATGGACTATGAAGAGTTTGTTAGAGGTTGTCATCTTGGAGTATTTCCATCATACTATGAACCCTGGGGTTATACTCCAGGTATGTGTCATGTATAGAGTGTGGAATGCTTTGGATTTTGTTAGTATATTATTTTATGTGCATATATATAATATTCAAAGTTGATATTAAATTTCTAATAAGATTTCAATTTTTCAGTTTTAAAAAATTTTGGTTGGATTTATCTCAGGGATTTATTTATGGTTTGTAGATAATTACTCAAGAATAAGGATGAAGATTATATAAGTATACCACGGTTTGGGCATATTTTAGGAGGTATGTGAGGTATTGCCTCATTGAATTCCAAAGAAAAAGGAATGTGTTATAAAGGTTGTATGTTATTTAGCTATCTCTATCTGCCCCATTTATTAGTGTGAAGGAGAAATTGACTGTAAGTAGGATTAACAAATAATAGTCTAGCAATGTTGTTCTTTAAAAATTATTTTAGAATAATTCTTTTTAAAATTTAATGAACGTATTTAATATGTAATAGGTAACACAATCATATGGTTAGGGAAACGAATATAAAAAGGTGCACAGTGAAAGTCTTCTTCACATTCGTGTGCCTCAAAATAAAAGGTACTAACAGAGATTAGCAATTCAGTGGTATTGTCAACAATGACATCATTCCATTCAGAAACTCCTCCTTCTTCACCCTCCTTTGTTATTTTATTTTATTTTATTTTTTAACAGATGGTAGATTCTCAGGTTTACTATGTATTTTTCTTTTCTGGACCGAACTGGCATGGTTGCCATTAGCATCAAGAGCGATCAATTTGTATTTGTACTGAAATGTCTAATTAAAAGGGAAACAAATACTTTAAATACATGCCAATGCAAAGAATATAATAATAACTTTTCCATCTCTTACTAATAATCGGAGATTTTTCTGCCCAATGTAAATAAAATTTCACGTGTGATTTTATTATTATTTCTTTGAGACGGAATCTCACTCTGTCACCCAGGCTGGAGTGCAGTGGCACGATCTTGGCTCACTGCAACCTTCACCTCCTGGGTTCAAGAGATTCTCGTGCCTCAGCCTCCCGAGTAGCTGGGATTACAGGCACACGCCACCACGCCCGGCTAATTTTTGTGTTTTTAGTAGAGACAGGTTTCATCATGTTGGTCAGGCTGGTCTCAAACTGTTGGCCTCAACTGATCCACCTGCCTCGGCTTCCCAAAGTGCTGGGATTATAGGCATGAGCCATCACACCCGGCCTCTTCACTTGTGATTTTTAAAAAGTTCGGAAAACATTTTTATTTATAATCGAGATAGTAGATGTTGCCTTTTGTATCTCAATGTTATCACTGATATAAAGCTCAAGTAAGGAGCAGCAGATGCCAAGGTGAGGGGTAATAATAGGCTGAATTATGAAGAGGAAGAATTTTTTCTATTATTTGCATCTTTATCCTAGAATTAAAATACAGAATTTAAAATTCTACAAAAATAGGATCCTGTATTATTTACAGCAGGAACAACATGAGGGTTGGGCATGTTTGGTCATAAGGTCCTATTCTATTGTTCTAGCTTTCACCAAGCATAATTTGCCAGCAGCTATAAAAACTTTAAAATTTCTTGGGGAAAACAGACAAAGGATTGTCTTGAAACATGACATAGAAAATATTTGTGTCTAACTCTTCCAGGTGTCTCTCTTGCAGATCTAAAAATGGCCTGCTTTTGTGAAGGTGGTGTCTTCTTACTTATGAAATGTCCACATAAATATCTCAAATTGCTTGCAATACACTATCTATCTTTTGAGATACATAAAGCACACTTTTCACTGATGAACTTAACACTTTGTTTTTGACCTTGTTGTTATGATTTCTAGGAAAACAATTTACTATTGGAAGTATCATGGATAGAGGAGCATACAAACAAATGCATGAGTGACTGAGGCAATGTAGGAAGTCCTTTCTGTCAGGTCAAGAAAATGTTATAGAACTAACAGCTGACTGTCCACCAAAGTGTCATTTTATAGGGCAAAGTTAAACTTAACAACCCAAAGTGATAGAGGAGATATATCTAATGTTTTAAGATAAAGGCCAAAGAAGATGTTACAAGGGATATTATAAATAGACAAATAAGGGAGTTTGTGGAATAGTCCATAGTGAATGAGTCACGCTGTGTTTTACATTAACCAAAGGGAGCTGGTCACTCTTCCCCTAACCTATAGTTACAGAAAGAATGTGACTTCCGGTGGTATACATTTAACATTAGCATATTAGATAACTCTCTAATATTTTTAGAATAATCTTTTTACATGTTACTAGATCTAACTCACTCTAGAAAGTATTCATCAAAATGTGTTTTCAGAGAGCCAAATAAATATAAGCACTTATTTCATTAAATTAATTCAACGAACATATACTAAACTTCATGGGCGCCTGGAATATTACTACGTAGTGAATTGATGGCCATTTAATAAACATTAAGGATCTGTGAACTTTCATGGCATTGTAGACAAAATTTTGTATACATATGTGTATAAGAATATTTCTCTTCATCATCCTCAGCAAACTAACACAGGAACAGAAAACCAAACACCGCATGTTCTTGCTCATAAGTGGGAGTTGAACAATGAGAACACATGGACACAGGGAGGGGAACATCACACATCGGGGCCTGTCGGGTTGTGGGGAGAGGTGAGGGAGAGCATTAGGACAAATACCTAATGCATGCAGGGCTTAAAACCTAGACGATGGGTTGATAGGTGCAGTAAAGCACCATAGCACGTGTATACCTATGTAACAAACCTGCACGTTCAGTGTGTCCCAGAACTTAAAGTAAAATTTTTTAAAAAAGAAAATAAGAGATACTCTCCAACTCCGGACTCCCATAGAAGGTGGAGCTGAGTCCAGGAGGAAGTCTGAGGAAATAAAAGTGTGTAAAAAGAAAAAAAGGAAGAATATTTCTGGAGAGGAGCTCCAAAATGTTCATCAGACTCTCAAAAGGTCTGATAGTCCCCATCCCACTTTCCTCCTCTGCACCACCCACCACTAAAATTAGAGAACCACAACTCCATAGCTATACAGCTAAACCAAGAGGAAACATTTGCAGAGCAAGAGATAAGGTTGCTGTCTAAATTGTGTTACTTCACGGGTAATGGGAAGATCTTTTTTTCATCCATCTCCACTCACCAACCAAGGGTAATTCTATTATCAAATATAAATTCCTAAAAATGCAGACATCCTTGAGACTAGTAAAATTTTTAAGACATATCAGTTATTTCCTGGAAAACAGATTTTGATTCAAAGGTGAGGGAGGACTGAAAGAGATCATCCATTTATTGAGCTCCTGAGACAGTGGAAGGAATATGTGCCAAGGGAGATTTAAATGGGGGAAGAAGCTGGTCGCATCCAAAACATATTTAACCTACCCTGTAAACTTGCCAAGTACTTAGAAACACAGGCTAGAAAGAAGCAAAAAACAAAACCAGCTGGGATTGAAGCTGCAGTGGAGCCTGGCAGTTCCGCACAAGGGTTCTGCAGCCGGGTGCCTGACTTCAAATCCCAGCTATACCATGAACCCTGGCTTTGTGAAGGTGGGAAAGTTATTAATTTCTCTGTGCCTCAATTTCTTCAGCTGTAAGATGGGGATAATGATGGCCCCACTTCACAGGATTGTTAAGAGATTAAATAAGTTAGTGAGACATGTAAAGAGTTTAGTGTTGCAACTGACACAAAGTGAACATTGCTATTATTAGGAGGACTAGGGCCTTTTCCTCCTCTGAGTGCATACAAGGATATAGGCACTGGTCTGAAGCCAAGCTTTGGTCTATTTCCCCGGCAGCTGAATGCACTGTGATGGGTATCCCAAGTGTGACCACGAATCTCTCCGGGTTTGGCTGTTTCATGCAGGAGCACGTGGCTGATCCTACTGCTTACGGTGAGGTTTTTCATCATTAACCCATCCTGGGGAGACGTGACCTCTAACCAAACAAAGCACAGGGTCTTTACAGAGCCTAACTCTAAAGCTATCCTGATAATTAAACTAATGTTTTTATATTTCTTGTTTAATTAAAAGTCAATTTAGGCTGGGCACAGTGGCTCATGCCTGTAATCCCAGCACTTTGGGAAGCTGAGGTGAGTGGATCACTTGAGGTCAGGGGTTCGAGACCAGCATGGCCAACATGGCAAAATCCCATCTCTACTAAAAATACAAAAAAATTAGCCAAGTATGGTGGCGCACACCTGTAATTCCAGCTACTCCGGAGGCTGAGGCAGTGAGGCCAGGTTCCTCACTTGAACCTGGGAGGCGGAGGAGGCAGTGAGCTGAGATCGTGCCACTGCACTCCTGCCTGGGTGACAGAGCCTCAGGCTGTCTCAAAAAAAAAAAAAAAGTAGGTTTATAAATAGAATTATGTCCTTTGCAGCAACATGGATGCAGCTGGAGGTCATTATCTTAAGTGAATTAATGCGGGAACAGATAACCAAATACTGCATGTTTCCACTTATAAGTGAGAGCTAAACACTGAATACACATAGACACAAAGATGGGAACAATAAACATCTGGGGACTGCTTGATTGGGGAGTGGGGGAAGGGGTGTGGGTTAAAAGACTACCCACCAGGCACTATGTTAATCACCTGGGCGATGGGATCATTTGTACACCAAGCCTCAGCAATATGAAATGTACCCATCTAACAAATGTGCACATGTACCCCCTGAACCTAAACTAAAAGTGGGGAAAAAAAAGTAGCTTTAAATATGTGGCCCACAGATAACATAAGAATGCTATTAATATTAATATATTGCCCATAAGACAAACTGCAAAAAGAGTGCAAAACTTGGACAAACTTTGTCCTTTACCTTTTTTCCCCCCTGAATTTTGATCCCTTCTGCTGCCTAGAAATGATATGACAATAACCATGGTCTTAGAGTACATATGTTGGTCATTAGATAGTACATATATTATTATTATTGTTATTGTTGTTATTGTTATTATTTTAAAGGCCCATGACAACTTAGCAAAGTTCACCTAAATTGTTTAAGATGGCAAAATAATTTGCATACCATTATCTGTCTGTTCATATTCCCTAGCAGCAAGAAAAGTTAAAATGGGATATATTGTCTGCCTATACATTGCCAATTCCCTGGGCCATGTTTGTCTTTTTTTTTTTTGGAAACATGGTCTCACTCTGTTGCCCAGGCTGGAGTGCAGTGGCCTGATCCTGGCTCACTGCAGTCTCCACATTTCTGGCTCAGGTGATTCTCCTGCCTCAACCTCCCGAGTAGCTGGGGCTACAGGCGCACACCACCACGCCTGGCTAAATTTTGTATTTAGAGATGGGATTTCCTCAGGTTGCCCAGGTTGGTCTTGAACTCCTGGGCTCAAGGAATCCACCCACCTCTGCCTCCCAAACTGCTGGGATTACAGGTGTGAGCTACCAAGCCCCGGCCTTCCCTCAGTCTTTTACAGGTGTACTGTTGCTCTTTCCTCAGGCTAGATCTGGGGTTTTCAGCCTTGGCTGCACAGTGGGAACACTGGGGAACTTAAAAGGCAGAGATATCCAGGCCCTGCCCTGGAAATTCTGGTTAGTGAGCAACACCATGGAGGATCACTGATCCAGTGTATCCCTAGACTGCCAGAGTTTTTTTCAGCAAGATCCACTTCGTTGGCTGTATGTCGGCGATGGTTGTAAACCATTAGAAGGGAATTAGGGCCTTAGAAAAGAATAAAGCGGGGGTAATTCCTGAGTCAGGGGGTAGTTAATGCATAGGTTTTTGATGGAACCAAAGAGTTAGTAAATCACAGGAGAACAAATGTTTAAGGTTAGTCCTACTTTTACTTGTGCTTTGGCTTTTGTGTTCTTCAGGTATTTACATCGTTGACAGGCGGTTCCGTTCTCCGGATGATTCTTGCAATCAGCTGACTAAGTTTCTCTATGGATTTTGCAAACAGTCACGCCGCCAGAGGATTATCCAGAGGAATAGAACTGAGAGGCTCTCAGATCTTCTGGATTGGAGATACTTAGGCAGAGTAAGCAAGTTTTGTTAAACACAGCAGACCACTTAAAAAATTCCACTGGACTATAAACATGTTGATTCTAGTCATAATCTCTAAAGTTAATCCAATATTATAATTGTTAAAATCTCAGTGTCTCCATGTACTTTTTAAAATTTAATGAGTTTACAAAGTCCTAAACGTATTTCTTCATGTTTAGTTTGAGTCTATTCATAATAGCAAGTCCATCAGGATCTAGCACTGATCTTACTAGCTATTCCAGTGTCAGTGTCTCACTTGATGTATTACCGGTATAAGGAAACATTTTATGAAGTTGAAGAAAACATCAAGAGAAAAGTCTCTACTTTGTTTCTCTCTAGAGAAATAGTGTAGTCATATTTCTCAACTGTAGAGAGTAATGGGAATAATACGGTTTTTCAAAATGATCAGTACAGGAAAAATACCTCCTCTCAATCATGCAGTAAGTTTATAAACACCTGGATGCTCACATAGCTTAGCAGTAGTGATTTAATAATAAATGAATTGACTTTGCCTTCACATAATGTGTCTGTTTGCACAGTGCTGAACACTCTTGGCTGAATGATAGATGCTGCCATTTGCTGAGTATCTGCACACACAAATGCCAGTGCTCATTACAACCTGGATGATTAATTTTACTACCTCCATCTTGCAATGAAGATAGATACAGTAGGCTTTTAGAAGTGATGTTTCTTGCCTAAGGTCTGAAGCAGGATTTACACCCAATTTATCTGAATATTCAGGCCCTATCTTTTTTCCATGCCACACTGCTTCTCTGTGGAATGAAACCAGTGTTTTCAGTCACCTTAATGCTCAATTCAGAGCTCAATATGACCAGTATGGGCATTCTTCCCCAGCATTTTATAGTATTACTTTGCCTATGGGTTGAAAAATAGTAAAACTATAAACTGTAATTTTTTTCCTGAGTCTCAAACTTAGAGTGCATAGATTCTGTCACTTTAAAAAATATATATGTTTCAGAACTAGGAGAATAAGGCCTTATTTAATACCTTGATTATTGAGATATCTAAGGGTTTTTATTAACCTGTGATTTGACTTTCTATCAATAGTATTACCAGCATGCCAGACACCTGACATTAAGCAGAGCTTTTCCAGATAAATTCCATGTGGAACTAACATCACCACCAACGGTAAATATTCAATGTATTGTTTTTTTTGAAGGCTATATTTCTTTTTATAAGTTTAAATAATACATTTAAATTTGGAAGTAGCTATGCACACAAGCTATGATACTTTTTCATAATGTTGAATCAAACCAAAGGAGAGAGAGAGGAACTCACAAATCAGACTGTCTTAAAGCTCTCGACAGTTAATTCATCTCATTGGAGAAGCATCTCTGAATTAAAACTTTCTCTGCCTTAATGCTTGAAATGGTTCTGATGGACATTTGTTCTTTGGGGAGTTGTTCAAAAACAAACTGGACTGCTTTAATCGAAAGTGAATTTGCTCTCCAAGGAAGTGTTTAAATGTAGGGTGACCGCTTGGCAAGAGTAAAATAGAGTAAGTTCAGCACCCCAGGAGGAATTGAACTAGATGAGCGTTTATGTTCCAATCATCAATGCCCACCAGGGTGTCTTCTTCTAAAATCCTACTAGACATTTATGTTCATAAGACTGCTATAGGCCACATTTGTCATCAGATTCACTTAGCAGGGAGAAGACATGAGGTGCCACTTGAAGCAGGGTAGCGTCAGGCATTTCTCTTTAGTGGGATTAGTCCTTGCAGTAATCTACACAGCGATCCAAGAGATAACACCTTTGGCCCCCTACACACTAGGTGACAGCTTAGGTGCAAGAAGATAAGACCCATACCATTGCAAATGAGATCACCTTAGCTTAGTAGCTCCATGCCCCACAGGAGCCTCTATCTCATGTAAATCCCTGCAAACCAGCTTTCATGCTCCCTGCAAGGAATATGCCCAATTATGAGTCATCTTATAAGAGTCATTCAGAAATTCCCAAAAACTCTGGCTCCTTATCAAGTATGTATAGATTTTTCAGTTCAGATATAATTTCTCAATCAGGGGTCACTGTTACCATAAACAACTCTCCCTAATAACATGACTTATATTCCACCTATATCAGGTTTCCAGAGGAACAGATCTAGAAAGTTAACCTGAAGTAAAATCTGCCCATAAAAAAGGTGATAAGGTTTTCTTAAACCCTCAGGCTACAAATTCTGACTTTCATGTTTATGATTCTAGCATTCAGAGTTGATTGCTTAGCTTATTCAGAGGTGGTCATTCCACTTAATGATAATTCAGCAATATTCATCCATTTATCTGCTTATCTACTTATTTATCCAGTTATTATATCTAATAAGCATTGAGCACCTACTTCAAGCTAGGTCTCAAGTGCAGAACTCAGTTCTTTTGTTGTATTGCTAACTGGTAAAGTATCTGAACCTTAAAATGACTGTATATGTATGACATGATAATAATGTATACAATAATTGAAATACAGAGTGATGAGCGCTATAACACTTTTATACATCTGTCTCCCCATTCAATCAAATGCACTCCAATCATGTTTTTTCATCTAGGTTCTTTAGTGGCATTGTTGTGCCTGATACATAATTGGTGCTAAGTATGTGTTTATCAAATAAGTTATCTCAGTATCTCAAGTAGAAGGGCAAATTAATTAAAGTCTAGTGGTATTTTCTCATTAACTGAAATAACAGCAACTGGTGTAATTGTAGGGTCAATTAAGTGGCCTGACTTCCAGGATGCCTCCTAGTGGTGGCTGTCCATGGCATTTCCAGGCTACCCACATCCAAAAGCTTTGTTGAACAAATTTGAGACTTAGAGATTAACAGTATCAGCAGTGTAAGGTGGCAGTTGACATTAAAGTTTCTGGAGTCATCACAGACCCGGCACAAATCTTTGCTCTACCATTTATGTGCTGCGTGATGTTGGGCAAGTTACTTGACCCCTCTAACCCTCCATTTTCTTCTGTACTGAAAAAAACATATTTATCAGAGTGTTGTTAAAAGATGAGATGATAATAATATATGTATAACACCTAGCACATTTCATTACTTAATAAAGAATGGTTATATATTGAATGAATCCCTCTTGAGACTGGTGGTATCAAAATCAAAATCAATCAAAGTTTACTAGCACCCAGACTACAAAAGATAGATAACTACTTAAAAAATTGATAGTGCATGCATAGTATTTACATCCTTGGAAACCAAGAAAGTGTTATGATGTTTATGTCTTATTTTTGTCTTTGGCAGACAGAAGGATTTAAATATCCCAGGCCTTCCTCAGTACCACCTTCTCCTTCAGGGTCTCAGGCCTCCAGTCCTCAGAGCAGTGATGTGGAAGATGAAGTGGAGGATGAGAGATATGATGAGGAAGAGGAGGCTGAAAGGGATCGGTTGAATATCAAGTCACCATTTTCACTGAGCCACATTCCTCACGGGAAGAAAAAGCTGCATGGTGAATATAAGAACTGAATTCTACATGTGCTGAGAGGAGCTAATTTAAAAAAGCAAAGTAAGACTAATTATTTAAAATAAAAATGCCACAAATTTCATTTTCTCCTTCTAAGTATTACAACGGGGTTTATTCTCTGCCTAAAAAGTGGAAGAAATTGAGTGAATGACAATTTTGTAATTTAGAATAAGATCCAAGTTATTTTCCCCAACTCTTGTTTCCCCCATAAAGTTAGGCATGAGGAGCAGCACTCATTAAAGGCAGAAGACAGAAAAGTGTTTTTAAAATGGTGAATTTAAGTGGTAAGGATTTTCTCTTACTCTGTTTATTTTTAAATTATCATCAGAATCCTTTGCTTACTATTTATGCAGCTTCTCTACCCCACCACACAAATTTCCCATTTCCCCCCTGAAAACGTTGATCTTACCCATGAATCTGCACTACCTACGTATTTTAAATAGCTAGGTTTTTACTGATTATTTTCATTTTTCACATGCATCAGAACCATGATTTAGATGTAGTTTTGCAGAGACAAAAATCCATGAGTGAATAGCTATCCTAAGTCCATATTTTGATGCATATTAATGGACATTTATGTCACTTTTGAAATCTAGAATTGATGTTGAAATTAATGGAAGATATTACCATGTGCATGGTACCACCATCTTACTGTAACATTTTTCTATTGTTTAAATAGAAAGCCTTTATAAAATTTGGTCAATCTTCATAGATGATAACTTGTAAAATCCAAGTAAATAAATACATTAATATTTAATAACTTAACTTTCACTGATAATGCCTTGTTTCTTCATAGATGATAAGTTGTTAAATCCAAGGAAAAAATACATTAATATTTAAAAACAACTTTCACTGATAATGCCTTGTTTAAAAATTGTTTAGACATTCGAATAACATGTGGGAAGCAGCTGTTATGAATAATTCCTAGAGAAGCTATCTTTTTAAAAAATAGTTAGAAAAAAATAGAACATCTATTCAGTTGTAATAATGGCAATGCCTCAACATATTCTGTGATGTGCATAGAGTCACAGATGAATGATTGTTAATTTAGCCGATTTATGTTTTAAGGGCAATTAAGTCTAAATTGGCAACAAAACAAAAACAAAAATCACACTCTTGGATTGCTTTTTTTCTAACTAAGTAGTTATTCACTGTGAGTTCCATTTAACTCACAGTGAGTTCCTTTATTGACATATCAATTGGCCTTGTTCTGAAGAGGCTCTAAAAAAGTTTTGGTCTTCTCAGTGCTGGATTATTGATCACAAAAATGGAACAGCAGCAACGACAAGGTGTCAGATGGTTCAAGACCATTGGAAAACTGTAATCCAGCCCTCCTATTGCTGCATTAGCTAGAAAAAAGTAGAAAACTGTTGGATACAAGCAGCAAATCAGACCAAAATGGAAGATAGCTGGAAATTTACTTTACTTAGATGTCCAGAAAGAAGAGAAATAATTGACCTAAAATCTAACCTTTGACAAATGCCCTGTGGATGCCAATTAACCGAGCATCTGCAGAGCAGTTTGAAATGCTCTGTACTGGAGAGTAGAAAAAATATGAGATGGACTTATATTATAGGCTTATTCGCTGAAGTACCAGAAAGATACTGTGATAAACTAGGGTTCACTGTTATAATAACCATGAAAATGTATCCCCAGTAAACTAGCTTAACGTGTCTATTCAAATGATACTCTTGATTGGTAACTGGTTGCTTGACTGTTATTGAAAACATGCCTACACAGTAAAATACCTGAAGATGTAAGTGCTTTTTGTTCAATGAAATAATAATTTGATGATAATAAGTGTGTACAAATGATAGGGCACATGGAATTTAGCTGACTTGCAAACACCTGGCTTTGACAGTGTGTGTAGGAATCACCTTCTATCCTGTACTTGTTCCCCTATTCAGACAGCTGCTGCCAGGTGACTCCATCCCTCCACTCTAGTCATTTCTTCATCCTTTTCCCCAAGACTGACAAAAGCTGGTGAGGAGAAGCAAATATGATTTTTTAGTAGAAGGCTCTGTGTCTAGTACAGTGCCTTGTACATAATAGTTGCGTAGATAAATGGTCTTTTTGGGAGACATAGAGGTTCAAAAAATTGTTGCTTTTAAAGAATGTATGTATTCATAAGTTGAAGGACAGGAACTATAGAAAAAGTGTGTGGTGCCTGATCAGCTGAGAGAAAGACCTGTTTTATGGATTGTACCACCTGCTATGGTTTGAATGTTTGTGTGCCCCCCAAATTCATATATAGATGCTCCCCAACTTACAATGGGATTATGTTTGGATAAACCCAATGATATTTTCTTTCTTTCTTTCTTTTTTTTTTTTTTTGACAGAGTCTTGCTCTGTCACCCAGGCTGGAGTGCAGTGGTGTGATCTTGGCTCACTGCAACCTCCACCTCCCAGGCTCAAGCAATTCTTGTGCTGCAGCCTCCCAAGTAGCTCAGACCACAGGCATGTGCCACCACACCTGGCTAATTTTTGTATTTTCTTTTTAGTAGAGACAGGGTGTTGGCATATTGGTCAGGCCGGTCTTTGAACTTCTGGCCTCGAGTGATGTGCCCACCTTGGCCTCCCAAAGTGCTGGGATTACAGGCATGAGCCACCATGCCTGGCCAACCCACTGATATGTTTAATTTATAATGAGCCTATCAGAATATAAATCCATGGTAAGCCAAGGAGTGTACTGTGTGTTGCTTTCATCCCATCATAAAGTTGAAAAATCATAAATTGAACCATCATAAGTTGGGCCCATCTGTATTGAAATCCAAATCCCCAATGTGATGGTATCCACAAAGGAGGCAGAGCCTTTGGGAAGTGATTAGATCACGTGGACAGGGCCCTCATGAATAGGATTACTGCCCTTATAAAAGAGGCCCCAGAGAGCTGCCTTGCCCTTTCCACCATGTGAGGACACAGCAAGAAAGCGCCATCTATGAGAAATGGGCCTTCTACCAGACACTGATTCTGTTGACACCTTGATCTTGAACTTCTCAGGCTCCAGAATTGTGAGAAATAAATTTCTGTTGTTTATAAGGCACACAGTTTGTGGTATTTTGTTTTAGCAGCCTGAACTGATCAAGACACTACTGTCTTCCACGGTAAGAGTTAGAGTGAACAGAACTGGTTTTACATACTCAGATGAGAACATAAATGTTACAGCTGTTATACTAATAGTTTTCTAGGGTACAAGGAAGACTCAGGAGGGGGACTAGTTAAGTCTACTTAGGGAGGTCCAAAGAGTCTTCATTGAATGAGCCCAAATTTCCATGAGTAATAACGGCAATAAAATGGCCTATTTCACACAGTGGTTGTGAGGATCAAATCAAATTAAAAATGAGCTCTTTCTAAAGGAATTTACAGCCCAGTATGAAGCGACTGAACAGAATGAAGTTACATTCCCAACTTCCCTTTCTTTGTGATCAAGATAAAATAATGTAATTCAAGGTTGTAAGATACACATTTTCCTTTATCATAACCAGGTAAAAAGAAATGCAAGCTGGAGGCTAATCTGAACAAGCCAGGGCCACTTCGCCTTCTTCTCTCCTCTCTTAGGAACACAATGATGACATTGGGGGAGCGAAGGCAACTACTGGAAAACAAAGAATAATTAAGAGCCCAGGATGGAGGCCAGATAGCCAAGGTAGGCTATAGAGGCAAAAAAGAGAAGGGCAATGAGAACTGTGCAGAAAGTGGCTGAAAGCCCTCCCTGCAGATCGAGGTATTCTAGTGCATGTATCTGTGTAGAAGGCAGAAAATTCCCAATTTTAAAACACAAGCCATATAATGTGAAGGTTTTCTGATCTATGATCACTTGTTCATTTTGGTTTTTTAAAAATCTAGAAATAAACAGAATATAGACACCATAAGAGAGTTGGAAAGTTATAGAAAATTGGGAAGAGGGACCTTTTAATTAATCAGCATATTTGTACACAAGAACATTCAAGGAATTTGAGTACTTAGAATACTTGGAACTATATTTTAACAGCTATTGATCATTGAGACAGCTTTTAAAACAATGGTTAGTATGACATTTTTGAGATTGTTCTGGTTAGTTGTGGGAAGAATTATTTCATAAGAGATGTTAAAAGTGTTCTTTGAATACACATACTATTTGAATAGTCAATATGTACAAGTTTATGTCTGATGAGTAAATAATTTTTAATGTCCCACCCCTCCTAATGGTGAAGTGCTTAGGACCGTGTATAAATAAAAGAGAATGCTTTTGGAAAGAAATTTTCAATAAATTGGATGTAAGCACTACCTAGTAAGTCTACTTTCAAATCAAATCATAATTAATGACAGGTGCCTATTATAATGCCATACAGATATTTTAATGCTCACAAGTTATTTTTTGACAGAGATCAACATTACATTAACTTGAATTTAGTTTCATTATTAAATTATGAAACAAGATACAGATAAATCTTATAAGCAGAGTTCTGATTACTTAACACAATGAAATTGCAATTCCAAGTTACAGAGACATTCACATAAAGATATTCTTGAGCTACTAAATAATGGCTAAATAGTGATGACAATAAGAATTAATACTTTCCACTTATGACATTTGTCAATAACAACTCTGATTAGGTAAAAATAATTAACATGGTGGTCATATTATAATTCCAAATAAATACATTATTATGTTTGCCACAGGTGTATGTGTGTATGCGTGTGTGGGTGTATGTGCGTGTGTGTGTATTCAGATGGTACTGAACTCAAGTTGGCTTTTAAAAAGGAGGAGATCAGGCATATTACTGTGCACTTACATTATCAGAGTGATTTATGTAATGCTATGAGGTCAAATAAAACCTAGAGTCTAGTCAATTAGAGTAAGCAGAGTACTTGAATCTGTTGAGTCTGTTGGTCATGGAAAATGAGTTACCTCTAACAAAACTGGCTTGTTCCCTTCTTCCAATACGTAAACAACAGAGTGTGTCTCCATCTGCTTATTTCCCAGTAACTTTTAGATCCATGTTTCTAAACTGAATGCAAGGTAATTCCCAAAGAGCACAAAGGGATCTCTGAGCTCTGCATCTTTGGCAAATCTTCTACCTCAATGACTGTCTCCTCTCAGCAACCACACTGAAGTGTTCCTATCACAGGGCTTCTCCCCAGTCATCCAATTTATCTTCTTAATTGATCACTCCTGGATGAGCTATAGAGAGTCGTACTCTCCTATTTCCCATCCTGCCATGTTTCTCACCTTCCTCCCACCTTCTTGGGGATGGGATAAAAGGAAAACAGAGAAGGAGAATTTCTGCTGAGTGAAAACAAAATGCAAGTGGGTAACAAAATGAAAAAAAAAAACACACAGCTAAGATCAAGACAGGTACTGGCTATAGTTAAAAGGAAAGAACACTTTAGTCTTCAGCCTTATAATTATAAATATTCTAAGAAACTCAAGAGTAAGACACAAGGTGATCTAAAAACATTTTTGGTCATCTAAACAGGACCTGAAGCAATGAAAGAAGAAGATGATGTTCTCAGCTAAGCATCCTATATATATTTTGTTTCTGAAAGAATAAAACTATCTGTGTGTGTTCTTAAGATTACAAATGGAATAAAAGGGCCCAAAGGTTTTATTCACATGTTTCATGTTTTCAAAGAGAATAGAATTATAATTAAACATAATCTAGTATATTTTCACCAGTTAAGCAGACTGTCTTCCAGGAATCTGGTTTGATCAAAGTTTTTTTCTTCATCTGTAGGAAAAAAAAATTGTTTAAAGTTAAATATACACTCTGTGTTTTAATAGAGGAAAAGGTAAGACAAAGAGAATCTCAGGAAATAAACATTTAGCCTTCTAAGCTATGTTAACTCACGGACTCTGCTACTGAAAATTTAAACAATATGGGTTTTGATTTGTTCAGTTTAAAATCTTTTCTTCTCTGCTTGGGACACATTGGGGAATTCATATTTTACATCTAAACCTCTATAATGACTGAAACTAAAGTATGGTATGTCTGGTAAAAATCTCAAAAGTCATGTATCTTGCTCTCACAGATTGACTTATGTCTAAAACGCCCACCATGAAAATAATTCACTTGCATCAAAGGACTGTCTCTTTATATTTCCTGTTAAAATGGATCTTACTCGGGAAAGATGACATGGGAACACATTTGCAAATGTTCTTTTATTAGGGGAGCTAGAGTTCTGGGGAGGAAATGAGACAAAAAGAAGAGGCACTCGTTTGCTGGGTGAGATCGCGAAACTTTAGAGCATAAGGTAACACATCTGAGGTGGGGATACTTAAAGAGTTAGACAATGGCAGGTTCCTGGGACTCTAAAAATAGGATAGAATGACTAAAAGTTACAATAAGGTAGGAAGAAGGAGTGGCCAGGGGCAAAGTGCATCTACTAATTTCTTCTAAGATCACCTCTAGATAAAAGCACATTCTTTCAGTTAGTTGCAATATAATTTGAATGTTGGGGTTACCTCTTAACCTGAATTTCTAGCACACTTTAAACCATTGCAGAAAATGGGCTTCTCTTTAAAGGGAAGGAAGAAAACAAAACAAAACAAAACAAAACAAAACAAAACCAGAACCGCATCCCTGTATAAATTCCACTGAAACCATAATTCACTAAATAAGAGCCTTCTAAATAATACTGAGGTAGTACAGAATAAAAATACTAAAGAAGACTAGTGATTAATTTATCATATGGGAATCAAAAACTTTTCTATCAATTTAGACTAATAAAATTAGTCATTTCATCTTCAGAGACAATCCACTTAGAAAACTTCAATAATTAAAAAATACATATTTATTTTCCAAAAAAGATGGGGACCTATAATCACGTCCTTTCCTCAAATTGCTAATGAAGATACCTCTCCTCTTTAAAATTAGCTCTCTCTTGTCCATTACAGGTTGCTTTCCTTTCTGGCTCTGCACATCTTCCCAACAATCAAATCTAAAACATCACTATCAACCAATCTCCATCAGAGCTCTTTTTGTACTGACTTCAAAAATCGCTGGGTTCCATGTCTTGGGTTTTAAAAAGAACACTTTGGATACAGCATCCTCTACCCATTATTCAACTATTTCACACCTTTTCACTGCAAGAGTTCTGAGAGTCATGCCAGCTCTCCAGAGCCTCAGACCTGCTTTCTCTTAACTTTGCAGTTTACTTTCTTGTATCACATTCTGTAAACAAAGTTTCAGATATGGAATAGCAGCAGCAAGCTGTGTCACTGGGCAGGAGGTGGGGGGAAGTCCTGTGACACACTGTTTAATGTCCCCTGAGTTCTGTATTCTTACTAACCATTCTGCTATAGTAACCATTCTGAGAGTTTCCATCCCTGGAAAGTTTCAAGAGGAGAGTGATCAGTAGCATCAACTACTGAATGAATTCTGGGATACTCTCTTATTCTGATTTTCCTCTTACCTTTCTGCTTGCTCCTTTTAATGTCCCTTCACTGGTACTATGTCCCCCCATTTCCCTTGATTTTTGGGTGTTTTATTGTCTTCCCTTTTCCCACTACATCTAAGCCCTAGAAGGTATCTCCATTCTCATGATTTCAACTTTTATTAACTGGCTCTGAAGTTCCTGTTTTCAAATCCGACCATCAGAATAATGTGGAACTTCTTAAGGACAGAGATTCTTGGGCCTCACTCAAGCAGTACAGAATTAGAATTTCTGGGCCTAAGGCCAAGAAATTCTGGGGGAGGGGTGTTGCACTCAACACAGAATCCCGAAAGTAAGCAAAGCTGTTCTGTTACGCAGGTGAAAGAGGCCACTATGCTAGTACCTTCTGGTGATTTCTGAAGGGACGCCAGTAAGATGGTTGCTGCCTCTGGAATAGTTAGTAGTCGCGGATTTGGGCTTCGTCTCTCTGCAGAAACAAAAATGTATACAGATTCTGTTAGCATTTATATATTCATGTAGATAAGTCCTACTCTAACATGGAGCAATACTAGAAAAATCTCTATGAAATAGATTTTGACCCCTCAACAAAGGACTACTTACACAGAAGACTAATTTCTTAACATGTCACAATTGCCTTGGAAATGACTTACAATTGGTTATGTCAAGTTTACAAACAGGGTATGGAAGAGAATTTTAAACTATATGCCAAAGAGAATTTTAGATAATAATTTAACCTTTGCGGCCGAATATAAGGTAATTATTTGACTGAAGGAGTATCTGCTAAGAATTCAAGGTTATTTCAAATCTAAGTTGAAAAAAGACAAACTGTTCTGATTCAGCACAAAACATGATTTCTAATTTGGGGCAACTGAAGTTAAGAAACAAATCTTAACCTCATAAAATAAATAAGCTCAGTTACACAGCATGTTTGAAGAGCCTAAACAAAAATTTAAGCACCCACTATGTGTTCAACAGTGTTTGGTATTTTTCCAAGTAAGTATACTCTTTAATTTTAGCATTTGAATCTTTACAATTTCATCGAATTGTATTGTTGTTAATACAATACGATGGAAAGGTTTATCATGAAAAAGAACAGTCCTTGGTCCCATCCTTAACTGCCAGCATATTTCTCTTTTGATTTTGAACCTTTGATAGTTCTTTCTAGTAAAACAGAAGCATACATTTGAAGTTCCTAGGTAAGTTCTTATTTTAGTAATAACAGCGTTTAAGAGGAGGCTGAGTAAAGTTCCTGCATAAACGCGCAGATACATTTCTAGAAGCATTTGCAAAGTTCTTCCTATCTGGCCTTACCCCTCTGAGCTGAACCTCAGGCCCTAACTCCCTGGGGACCTCTGCACACCCTGGCAGCCAGAGGGCTGGCTGAACAGCCGCAAGCCAATAAGGCTTGGGGAGCCTCAGCGCCAGCCTCGGCCGCCCTTGCCACCATTGGCGCGGGGCTGGACGAGCGAGCTCCCAGCTCCGGCGCTCGGCATCCAGCCGCTGCTGCCAACCCGGGCTGCCCTCGGGCGGACTGTATCTGAGGGCGCCTCAGAGCCGCGTCTTTCCGGTGAGGAGACGCTTTCTTTCGGCACCAGCGCGGAGCAAGCCCTGCCCGCCCCATCCTATTCCAAAAGCGCGGGACTAGCGCCCTTGCGCCCTTGGCCACTCACCCGGCAGTGGCCGGTCGGAGAGGTCCTTTCTCCGGCTCTGGTCGGAGATGAAGCGGCGACCCTCTGCAAAAGCGAGACCCGGGGCTCAGCGCCCACCCGGCCCGGGACAACCCGGGCTTAAACCTCAGCTCAACCCGGGCTTAAACCTCAGCTCCTCCCGGCACAGCGCAGTCCCCGGGCGTGGGGAGGGGGCAGGTTGCTCCAGGATAGGGTCGCGCGGGGCTGCCGAGTTTCCAGCGCTCCCAGCGCAACCCCGGGCTGAGCCAGGAGCCCTGGAGCTCTGAAGGAAAGCCACGCGCCTGACCCGACGCCGCCAGGGCGCTTTGGAGCGGAGGTCGGGTTAGTGCGATATTTCCCAGGCAACCCGAGTCCCCATTTGGACCAAGACAAGCAACCCTCCAGTTTCGGATGGAGAATTTCTAATAAGGATGGAGGATTTCCAATAATCAGGGACTCTTCCCCTCTCCCACCCCTCCCTCACCTACCGGTCTCTTTGATGGCCTTGATGATTTAAGGGAATAAACTCGACATTATTCTCTCTCCATAACTCTCCATCTATCTGTTCATGACTCCTAAGGGTCTTCCATTATTGTAGGAAGAGCAAAATATTTGGAACTTACGTGCCCCTTTCAGGTAGAGCATAGCTTGAGGAGTCCAATTCCTTCTCTCCAACAGTCTCTATAGCCCGGGAGAAGGGAAGAGCAGTTAATAAAACATTGCAGCTCAGTCCTCTATTACAGCAAAATAAAGAAAAAAGAAGAGAATAAAACAAGAAGGAAGAAAGAAAGAGCAGAGTGGACACACAGTGCGCATTGTTTTAAAATTTTTTATTTTGCATTTGATTACCTGTGGAGCGCAGCTGGAGTTTCCCAGGAAAACAAACACCAGGAAAAGAGCCAAGGTTGTTGCTGCCAGACTTCTGAGTCCCTATATGAAGCGATCAACCAGAAAGGGTCATTTCTATGCCAAAAGGATCTTCTGCTTCCTTCCTTGACGCCTGGACAATTACAAACCCCTCACTTCTCGCAATATTCTGTTTTAATACTCAGTTTTCTGCAGGTGTTTGCCTTCTACCTTCTAGTTAATTCACAAAGAGTCCACTTGAAAAAACGTATTTAGAAACATATTATTTGTATTACTTCACCCAAATGAAGAATAAGTAAATACGTGAATTTTTTTCTTAGTAAAATCAAATGATTCTGTTATTCTAAAGGCATATCGTTCAAATATCCTTTAAACTCTAAAATGCTTATTAAACATGAAATAGGTAAAATGCTATAAAACGTTTTTAGAAATAGCTAAGAAGTCTCAAGTTAATAAAGCCTTTACTTACCTTCATGTTTTGCGTCTTTTCAGAACCCTGAAATAACTATAACTTTACCTGTGAGTTTTCGACCCTTGCTCTGAAATTGGAGCTTTTAAAATCTTGGTGTTAAGGACACCTCCCCATCTGGAGTAGAGTTTGGGAGTCCACAGGGACATCTTGTCAGTCTTCAAGCAAGATTGAGAATCTGATGACTCCTCCAGGGAGCTTCATTGCAGGAAGTAGAGGAATGATTGATGGGCAGAAATTATTTGTTTAAATACTGATTGCATCACCCAGGAGACATTCAGAATGTGTCAGCATCATTGGCCTTGCTTTTCCTACTGGCTGCCCAAAGTAGTGTGTTATTATTATTATTAATGAAAACAATCAATAGTCCAAGGCAGAATCAAAAGTAAAAGAATAAGTAAGAAAACTTGTCTTGGGTAACTAGCTATCAGTCTATCACTGATGGCTAAAGATGTATGAAAAGGTCTGGGAATCTCAGTGGAATTTGACATCAGTCATTCACTTAATTATCAATTCATTCTGTTGTTTAGCAAATATTTACTGAGTGCCTACTATGAGACACACGATCCTTTTATTTCAAGGGACACAGCCATGCACTGAAAAGACATCGTCTCTGCTTTGATCTAAGTTACCTGCTAGTTAAGGTACACCGTAAACTGATGAATAGATAAATAAGACACAGTAGTTACCCCTTAATCATAGGTGTGTGTGTGGGGTGGGGGAGCATGTTTCAAGACCCGCACTGGATGCCTGTAACCACTGATATGTATATGCCTTATTATACTATGTTTCTTAAATCTGTTCACCAAGATGGTTACTAATTGATTAATGGGAGAGTGGTGTTTACATATGGACATGCTGGACAAAAAGATGGTTCATGTCTTGGGTGGGCTGGAGCCAGACAGTGGGACATTTCAACACCCTATTCAGATTTAAAACTCACAATTTAAACTTATGAATTCTGTAATTTCCCATTTAATATTTTCAGACTGTAGTTGACCATGGGTAACTGAAACCATGGAAGGTGAAACCGCGGATAAGCAGTGACTACTGTTACTACAGGATGTTTTAAATTGTTAAGTAAAAGTAAGTAAGGTGATGTGATAGGATAAGTGGTGGGCTACGTTAGGGAAGGTTAAAAACAGAGGGTAGTCTTGAAGGATAAGGTGAAGTAATGGGAGAAGCTGGGGCAAGAATTAGTATTTTAGGTATTCTCAGTAGAAGAAAGAAAAGCAAAATCTATGGACAGCAAAGAGCATGGCTTGCTTGGGGACTAGGAAAGAGGCCAATGGAGGCAGCGTTGTGTGGGTGACAGGGGAGGTGCTTTGAAATGAGATTGGAGAAGAAGAAATGGGCCAGTTGATGTGGAAATACAATTATAAGCAAAAGATGATGATGGCTTACACTGGGATGGTACACACAGGGAAAGAAGAGCTGTAAATGAATTTGGAATACATGTTGTGGAGGTAGAAAATATAGAACTTGTATATAAAAGGGATATGGAAGTGTGAGAAAAATAAATCAAGGATGATTCTTAGGTTTATGGATAAAACTGTGGGTAAATTATGAAGTAATTTACTGAAATTAGAGAAACTTCTTAAGAAGCAAGAGAGGGAAATTAACACTTGCCATATAGGCATATTAAAATTAAAATGTATATTAAAAATATCCAAGTACAAGTACAAAATAGGAGGTTGGAAATGCAAAACTTGATAGAGGTCAGCAAAGAGGTCACCAGCCTACAGATTTTCTTTTTGGTGGGGGGCAGAAATGATTAGCTTTAAGAATTTTAAGAATTCTAAGAATTTTAAAAGCAGTAAAGGGATGAGATTAAACACAACACTTAGGGAGTGAATAGGGCTAAAGAAGAGCGGCAGGGACAGAGCTATGAAAATAAACACAGAGAGAATGAGCAGAGGAAGAGCCAGAAAAGGAGGTTAAGTAGAGTCAGAAAGAAAGGAGAAATTCCAGGGGACCCTGATACCATGGAAGCCAAGTGAAGATCCAGTAGTACTGGGAGGTCAAGCAACATGAGCTCCAAGAAATACCCACTGGATTTGGAATATGATAGTTTTGAGGATAGAAGCAAGATTGGAGTTGGTTGAATAGTGAATAAGATATGATAAATTAAAGCCAAGAATAAACAATCTCTTTTAGAGATGTCACAAAAGAAGGGAAAGAAAAAAATGAGAAATTTTTTTTACTGTTATTATTATTGTTATTGTTATTTTAAAGACAGGGTCTCACTATGTTGTTCAGGCTGGGCTGAAACTCCTGTCCTCAACTAGTCCTCCCACCTCAGCCTCCCAAACCTCTGGGATTATAGGCACGCTCGGCCTGTGAAATCTTTTTTTTTTTTTTAAAAGATAAGATAGAAGATTTGTTATACTTTTTGGGCTTAAGGTAACATCTGAAACCTTTCATTTCTAGGAAATTCCTAAAATTCCCTGAATTATGAATTATGAAATTATGAATCTTTTTGGGAGGCAGAGTGTTTCTTCTGTTGTACAAACTGAAAATGCCAGATAGTCAGTTTTCTAGCCTCCCTATCAGGGAGAATGTGGGCATATGACACGGGCTTCACCAATCAGATGAGCATGCTCAGATGGGGAATCTCATGCCAGGATGGAAGAAGTGCTTGGGTGAAGCAGGGGTTGTAGTAAGATTGAGTTTCTGGAGTAGTCTTAGCTACAGTGCTAGTGGCAAGTTCCAGCATCCAGTGCCCCAGCATTGGTGATGCTAGCTGTAGTGTTCTTTTAATAAAATCTTTGTTTTGCCCAAATCAGCCATGTTTGTTGGTTTCTGTTGATGTGACAACTAAGAAACAATTTGTAAGACATGTATATTGATGGGAATGATCAGTAGGGAAGGAGAAATTCATGATGTAGAATAAAGGGAAGATAACAGCGAAAGGAAATTCTTAGAAGGCAAGAGGGATAGGATTCCAAGTATATCAATATTCAGTTAAAACATCTATATACATAGGCAGATATTGACAAGGACCTGAGTATCCACCACATACTAAGTTACCATGAAAGAAAGAGATGGTACCTCTCTTAGTCCATTCAGGCTGCTATAGCAAAATACAACAAACTGGGTAGCTTATAAACAGTGGAAATTCCTTACTCAACTCTGAAAGCTGGGAAGTCCAAGATCAAAGTCCAGTCAGCATGGTTGGGTTCTGGTGAGGGCCCTTTTCTGGGTTGCAGACTGTTGTCTTCTCTGCTGTGTTCTTACATGGGTGGGAGGGGAAAACAAACTCCTTGGAATGCTTTTATAAGGACATTAATCCCATTTATGAGGGCTCCACTCTTATGACCTAGTCATCTCGCAAAGGCCCTACCATCACATTGAGGTTTAGGATTTCAGCATATGAATTTTGGTAGGACACAAACGTTTAGGTCATAGCAGTTCCTTCTCAGTTAGGGCGGTGGTTTTCGGGTATTAATGTGCATGGGAATCACCTGGGAATTTGTTAAAATGCAGATTCTGATTCAGTATACCTGGGGTGGGGCCTGAAATTCTGCATTTCTAATAAACTCCCAGGTGATGGTGATAGATGCTATTGACCCTTGGACATTTTGAGTAACAAAGATTTAGGGGTATAAGAAGTGATGAAAACTAAACCTCAGAGTTTGTGTGGCTGGAAGAATGGCTAGACAGAAATAGCAGGGACTCTGAGGAGAGAACTGGTAAGTTTCATTTGGGATTGAAGTTTAAAGGGCTGATGCTATCTACCTGCAAATACTTGGAAAAGAGATTGGAGTTCAGGCGCTGATATTTAGACTTGACACTGATATGCAGACAGGAAAACTGAGGTTTGGTTAGTAAATGAGAATGGAATATAGAAAGTAGTATGTGAGTAGAAACTTGAGAACTATTTACTGTCTTCAAGGAAAAAAGCAAAGCAGGAAAAAGCTAGAGGCATTAGTGTAATGTTCTATTTCCACTGTCGTAGGAGAGGAGAAAGATAAAAACTGACTAAAAGGTTATCTATTTTAATAATGCTTCAAATGTGAGATTTTAGGATTTTCATTTCTAAGAATTGTAGCAATTTCCTTCAAAAAGAGCGATAAAAGAAGTGAAATATGCTGTTTATATTTTAAATAGTCACACATGAAACCTGATTATTAGGTTACCTGAAAAATAAGTCAAATGCCTTTCTGTACCCAAAACACAGAGGTTTTGGGAAGAGGAGCAGGAAAATGAATCACCAATAAAATGTGTTTTGAACTTAAAATTTTAAGAATAAATAAATGTGCTTTGCTGATAATAGTTTAGCTAATGAATTCACAAGCAGATGTCTTACGTCAAAGCTGCCATTTTCAGTTTAATGTGCATAAAAGAAGGGAATGGTTTTGACATATTGTCAATATTGCAGTCTCATCAAGAGTAACACGCTAGAATATGTTACTTCTAAAAGGATTTCCAAAGGGCACTGAACCCCAACAGAACGTTTTTGTTAAATCACAAAGCTTTTAAGGTTTTTACAGGTCCAAAACAAGACGGGTTAAGTTACAATATTTGGTATAAAACAAAGCAAAACACACAACAAAAATCCAAGATAGGTAAAGCCCTTGAATTTTATTCTCCTGACGGTATGACCAAGCAGTAGATGTTGAACAAGTGGTCTTTTAAGCCTTTTTTAAAGGCACATTCAATGAAGACTGTTTTGAATTCATCACTGTTACCTGGATTCTTGTAGTTGACTGTAGAGTGCCCAGAACCTATTTAACCAATGATCACTTGTCACTGTTTAAATGACATTCTTTCAAGGTCAGTGATTATTCTGTTCACAAGGAAAATAGCTGCTATTTTGGATAAGGTTATCTGGACAATATGGCTATTATGGTACAAAATGCCTAAATTACTTTTTGATGACAGCATAGAGAGAATTTCGGTTGGATAACATGAATAAAGATATGGGTTCAATCTTCTGTGGGGCTTGTGTTCAGCCCCTTAGGCCAGCTGTCTCATCATCAGATGAAAAAAGTCATTTCCCCAAAGGGTTACCAGTTTTAGAGGGGCTTTAGGGGCATTAAGAAGGCCTGCTATCCAAAATAAAAATTCCCATTAATTGGCCAATGTCTTAACCTGGGTTTCCTTTTACTTAACACATTGATTCCCGATGAGCTCACACCCTGAAGCAGATAATATCGCAATTCTTTGTTTACAAACTGTTTCAGATCCTTTCTCCAGAACTGCAGATAGGGAGAAGAAGGAGAAAATATGAAGATATTGGTTTTCTGAGGAGAGTTAATGTAAGTACTGTTTAGGGAGTTGGGGCAGATAAAAGTGAAGCAGGGAAGACTCAAGTTCACCAATTTCATACTATCTTCTGGATTAAAATGTTTTACCATTCATTTCCAAAATGACAGAATAGTGCATATGAATTAATATACACCCACCATTACTACAGGATAATTCATAAGACATGGCTGCTAATGGTGTATGCTATGTAGGAGCAGCACAAAGACAGAGGACAAATATAGCAAAAAGGTCTTGGATCAAGACGCAAACAACAAAACACTAATACTCAACATTTTGGAAATGTTGAGCCATATAAACATTGGTAGCTCAGAAATGTGAAGAATGATCCCATAATCCTATAATGTGAATTAGGTTGAATACCAGCTGTTGCCAGGTGTGATCAATAGGAAGATGGGATAGTCAGTTGTCCTACTTCTAATCTATATCACTGGGCCAGAAATACTCTCAGGACAATAACACATGTTATTTTCACAACACTTTAAATTTGAGAAAGCCCTTTGACACCCATTGTTACATTCATTTTTCATACCAAATTCATGCAGTAGATCCCGAATTTCACTTAGGAGCATACTCATACAGTTTGACTTGACATGACACTAAATGGCAGAGTTAGTGTTTTAGCACCAAGACTGGTCCTTATACCGCCACAGAACTCATAGTCACCTCACAGGATCACATCAGAAGAGTCTTCTTCAGGGATTCAATTACCCATTATTATCAGTATTATTTCATATATGTAAAAGACCATTGTGCAAGTGATCCCTCATGTCATAGGGTATTATTTCTGGCTTTTGTCACTTAAGGAATAAATTTCATTTTCTCTTTGGGATAATTTTACTTCATAATACCAGCTCCAGTGACAAACAAAACCCAAGAAACTCTTCATTTCATATTGGAAAGAAAGGAAAACTGAGAATCTGTGATTCACACCAGCCTCAAAACTTTAGGAGTAGCTTCTGGTTTCTCCAGCAGCCTCCCTTTTCTAGTGAAGAAGGGCAGCCAGTTTGGAGGCATGGTCTTTCTTTTATCTATGATCCCTCTCTCCATTGATGAGCTACTGGGTTCCAAGGAATGTGAAGCAGAAAGGTAGACTTCTGCAGGGGCCAGATCATTAGATTCAACTTTATGGCTGATAGAGGTTGATTTCAATATATTAGAAGTGATCAGGCCGGGCGCAGCGGCTCAAGCCTGTAATCCCAGCACTTTGGGAGGCCGAGGTGGGCAGATCACGAGGTCAGGAGTTCAGGACCAGCCTGGCTAACATGGCAAAACCCCATCTCTACTAGAAATACAAAAATTAGCCAGGTGTGGTGGTGAGCACCTGTAATCCCAGCTACTCAGGAGGCTGAGACAGGAGAATCACTTGAACCCAGAAGGTGAAGGCTGCAGTGAGCCAAGATCATGCCACTGCACTCCAGCCTGGGTGACAAGAGCAAGACTCCGTCTCAAAAAACAAAAACGAACAAACAAACAAAAAAAGTAGTGCTCAGTGGGGCCAGCACCAGAAGAGCTGGAAGAATGAACTTTCACTCATTAAACCATTTACTGGGCACCTACTAAATGCCAGGAACTGGAGACCCAAATGAAAGAGGAGATTTCGAACCTCAAGAATCTTTTCCATAACCAAATCAATACAAAGCAAGTGGAAAGTTATATGAGAGGACAGGGAAGGAGCAACTGTTTGGGCCTAGCTGGTAAGGAAAGATATGATAGCAGTGACATTTTAATCAGGCCTTGAGAATTGAGTAAAGGGAAGGTCATGGAAACGCATGTTAGTCAATGAAGAATTTTGGGCATGCTGCTAGTGTCCAATCTCCTACATGGATACAGGTAACAGAAGAACTGAGGTTGGGGCCTTTTGGCTCAGGTCAAGATTAGAGAAATATGTTGGATATTTAATAACAGATTCAAGATTTCCCGTTCACCCAATAATAGTCTGGATTTGCAGCTTAATTAGTGAATTCAACAAATACTTACTGGGTATGTTAAGTGGTAGACTTAGCCAGTGTTTTTTTTCGGCCTTAATAAAATTTACAGTTAAAACACTGTAGGTGTTGTGGTCTTATTTAGGTGACAAAAACTTAAGATCCTTTCCATTCTGAGAAAAAATATATAAGTATTTCTCCTCTAATTTCTAAATTCCCTGACCACTTTTTAAATTTTGCAATTAATGGTAGCAATCATAGCAGCTTTCAGAAAACTGCCCCAACTGCCTGTGGCAATACAAATTCTGTGGCAGGCTTCGGGACAACACAAATAGCAGTGACAGTTCTAAATCCCTAGGCCTACGTTAAAAACAATTCTCTTCCCCCCGCCACAAAGAAACCAAAAACATACGCTACATTAAGTTGAATACACATACAGACTTGCAAAAGAAATTACATCTCAAAACAAACCTCCCAGAGTTAAAGCTGATATTATTTTTTTCCTTCAGACACCTTTTGAAAATGCGTATCAATCACACAGCCTTTCTCCTAGTCAAGAGTTACTAAAACTATTCAACACAGCCGAAGGTTGAATAGTTTTAGTAACTCTTGACTGGGAGAAAAATAAGAGGTTGGGGTGTTAGACCACAAATTCTTCCACCACCATTTGTTTGCAGTATAAGTCAGGACAAGTTATTTGGAAATATGGCTAAGAATTTACAAGCAATGTTAACATTATAAGCACTTAATGAACAGATGGCACATCTTGTTCTCCTGGGTCTCCCACATTCAACACAGGACTTTCAGTATTCAAGGGGTACTCAGAAAATGTCTATTGAAAAACATAATATACAAACTTGGAGTCTGATTTTTAAAAAATAGCATATTGCCCAAGGTAGGTAACTTTATTTTACAGTTTTCAAAATTAAGAATGTTTTTGCTTACTTGAAGTCTATTTGTATTCGTTAGTACATTTCAACAATCTGGAAATGAAAGATGTGAAGATCATTTGATAAATAAGAAAACATTGCATATAAGGCTAATTTTTTAAAAATGAGGTTATTTTGCAATGCTAAATTAGCTTTTAGAACTTCATAACACAGATATACTTGATCACCAATTAGTAGAAAAGTACCCTTTTATTGAGAGGTAAGACAAGTATATTTACAATATTCAATTGTTAGATAATATAATCTGACAGTGAGACTTTTTAAAGCAGCAGTATTTCAGGAATTACAATTTATAAGGGGAAAAGAAAAACATTCCAAATATGTTTCTGTTACAGAAAATACACTTGAACAATGACAGAAACACTTAAGGCTATGTAGTATTAGACCTTTTCCTCCATCTCTATAAAGTACATTTTTGTTACAGACAGAAGGCTGATTTTGGAAAGAAAGAAACAATAGGATGTATAGTGCTTTCTAACAGAAGACTAGTATGTTTAAAAATAGTCTCATCAAGGGTTCTGAATAAGAAATATAAGTGTTGCCAGGCAGTCCCAAACTCACATTTGATATTAACTGCACTCATTTAAAACTGAAAACTGCTCCAGCCTCTCAATCTTACTAAGGACTGGGAGATTATCAAACCCTTTCAAGTCTAATAATGCTTTTGAATTAAGATTGTTGAAAAAAGGAATCTCTGTTACAGTGCAAAGAACATTTTGATAGAAAGTCATGTCTACAAAGGAGTTAAATACAGATGTCCCTTACATTAGCAGACACTATTCTTGCTCTAAAAAGGTAGAATTATCAAGACATTGTAAATAATATGGGTCAAAAATATGTGTAACAGAGTTCTACAGGGCACCTTATATAAAGTCAATCCTCAAAGTATGTATTTGACACTCTCCAAGTGAGGATATTACTTTTTTGAAGAACATGAGACACAACAGTAGGCTCTTATTATTCCATTAACTATTGAGGTAGGAGTCTCCATTTGTCAATATCATCCCATTTTCACAGATACATCATAAGTCAAATGCAAGTACCAAAAATGTCAGTAATCCTTAAGACTAAACCATTACACTATACACCAAGTCTTTCCTTATTTAGATGAGCAAGATTGGGAGTTCTCTGTGTATCAAGAGATTTAACTAAAAATAAAATAAGCTGTAATCTATTTTTGTAGACATGTTTGTAAATAAATACCACAGATTTCAATTATACTTTTATGCATTAAAAAGCTTTGCAACTGTTAAAAAAAGAAAACAGTGCGATCAGTGGTAAAACAAATAGTACTATGGCTGTTGAAATGTTTCCCTACATCTACCACTAAAGCTGTCACATCTTGTAAAACTAAAGAAAACAGCTATTTCCTACTGTCTAATAATCAGCAACGGTGGAAAAAAAACACATTTTTTTTTAGTGTCATGTTTTTAAGAAACTATAGCCAGTTTATTACAGTGAAATAACTTTAGCACGTGAACTCAGGTATTTTCTAATTAACTCAGATGAGTGATCATATGAAGGATATGTCATGCTTAATGACTATTATATGCTAGGAAAAAGCTGAAAATAAGGGAAAACTCAGATTAAATGAATAGCCCTTTAAAAATAGCCATAAGTTTAACCTTTTAACATGTTACATGTCTTAAAGTAAACATTATCAAAAGTTATTTTAATTTATGAAAAACAAATAAGCCACTGCTAAAATTTAAAAAAAAGAAAAGAAGAAAGAAAAATTACATCATGACACGGAAAAAATCCATTTGGTTTGCATCATTTAGTATCTTCAATAAGACTATTCAATGAGACAAGCTATGAAACAAACTACTTCATTCATGGTCAAGAACGCTTTTTTGTTAAATACTTACATGTAATGAATGATATAGACAGATACTTAGGAGGGCAGACTCCCAAGAAGTATGAGACTTTCCGGAGTATGTTGCTGACCAAACTTAGTCAGCTATAATTTAGTAACTAAAAGTTAGTAAAGAATGACCTTTGCATATTCCAACAAAGAATGTATAGTTCAGATTTTCACCTGGCTTTGAAATATTAAGATTCAGAAGAACCACAAAAGTTTTATTTTAACCATGTTTACAAAAAAAAGTAATCCATACATCAAAAATGGGGTTTCCTTGGTTTTAATACATTAAAATGACATAATCCAATCGAATTCATGCATCACTTCCAGAGATACAGTGCAACTGGAAATATTTTTGCCATTGCAGTGGACATTTCTAAAAAGCAAATGCCTATGGATGCTCCTGAGCCTTCAAAATAAAAAGAAAATAAACAGGCACCACAGTTCTCTAAGGATGGCTGAGTTTCGCACATTGTGGAAAAACAATACAAATAGCCTTCAAGGTTTCTTAAGCATCGTTAACATGGATTTCATCTCTCTCAGTTTGCTTGCTGACTTCTTCTTAGTTCACTTGAGTAGAAGCCTGTTTTCATTGCTTCTTTGCTAATTGCTGCTGGTACTTTGTAGGCTATACGTTTTGAACTCCTGTAAAGAACATTACACGCTATTTCATGTAATTTAATTTTGTGCTGAATATTCTTCAAATGACTTTATAAATAACACAATATTTTAAATGAGTCTTCAAATTCACTTGTTGTTATACCATATTGTTGCTTTCTCCAACTTTATCTACAAACTGTAAGGAGAAGAAAAACAGATAATTAAAGAAAGCCCAGAACATTATAAAACATTATATCAATATTTAAACTATTGATTTAAAAAACCCAGCCTTACAAGAAGAGTTGTGGAAATTTAAGGTATGACTGACAATGACTAATCCAGTACTACTCACCATCATCTTCTGATACATAAATGTGTATAAAATTTTTTTTTCTAAAAGTTGTTTTTTGCATGACATGTTATACATATGAATTTAAGGGTGCAACATGAAAAATGCAACACAATGAATAAAGAAATTGTATAAGATGAAGATAACACTGCTAGCTTAACAAAAAATAAAAAATAAAAACATAAAAAAACTGAAATGTCAGCCATTCATGCATTAATGAACCCAATAAGATATTTCAACTGACCATTACTGTGGATCTCTTCTGGGCCTATGTAGTCTTTGGACAAACAGATTTAACTCCATTAAGTTCAATAGTTAACAACAGTTATTGACTAAAAATACTTTAAATGTGTATTCTGGACTTTGGATTGAAAGTGGTAATGACATTAAAGATAGATTTAATGATGTAAGCATAAATTTATAATTATTGAGTATAAATTTTAACACACATTACTGTAAGTGGTTATTTACTTTGGTTACTCCACCCCAAACATAAAGCAGTTGGGCTTTTTTTTTTTTTTTTTTTAAACATTCCAGATGGTGATGTAAAGACTGATATTGTATATAATTGGTAGAGACATTAAAAGTTATATAACCCAGGTGGTTATACTATCAAATTCTAGCAATCATCTGATCATTTATTTCACGATTCACATTTTTACATAAGCACTTATCATGATGAATAACGATAAGAAACATATTCTATTGTATTGGGTGTCCATTTATGCAAATTCTTGAGAATCCTCAAATTAAGGGCACAAATAATGATTACGACTCTGTAACTAGAAGTTTCAGTACATTCAAAAGCCATTCTAGGTATAAATAACACTGACTACTGTATGAATTTGCAGATTAATGCAAATGAAATCAGAGTATACCCCTATAAGCCTACATTCCAACATTTTGTTATATTATCACAAACAGGTGGCTGCCAACTGAAACTAAAAGTTGCTCTCAAAGAATTCATGGATTTATTAGAATTTTAAGGTAAATTTAAGTGGAGAGAAAGCACAATATTCTCTCTCCAAAGGTAACTTGAAATATTTAGATTGTCTTGGCTGTAAGGTTCTGACCCTAAAATTACCCTGGGGATGGAAATGGGATTAGGCTTATAGCGGTACTTATTCTTCCATAGGTAAGCCATTCTTTAGCTCTTTGAGCATTCAATAAAATGCTATGAACTTTCTCTCTAGAAACATCTATAAAAATCTGCGAACAACTTTAGAAAGCTGATTAACTTCCCTGAACCTAACTGGAACTTGTGGTCTTTTAAGTTTTCCTATAAAGCTAGTTTATCCTAGTTAATTTAGGACAGAGCTGGATCTATGAAACCAATCCAAAAGAAGGATATGAATACTTCTGACATGGGTCTGACCTAGAGCCAAAAGGATTGTAGCCAACTCAGCTGAATTCTAGATCACCTAGATTCTTTCAGAAATTAAGGATTTTGTTTAGTTTTGAAACTGAGGAGGTAGGTTAAGAGACAGTCATCTGGTCTTGTCTTGAAATTGAGCAAGTTCCCTGAGGTCAACAAAATGCCATCCTTTACTCACTTGCTTAGCAGAAAATATTTTGAGTTTCCATTATATGCCAGATATTATGCTGGTCAGTGGGGATAGAACAATGACTAAAATACAACCTGTCTCTGCCCTCAAGCACTGTAGTTTTACATGGAAGTGCCTCCCTTTCTCCTTTCCTTTCTCTTTTTTCTTTTTTGTTCGAGACAAGGTTTTGCTCTATTGCCCAGGCTATAGTGCGGTGGTGTGAGCATCGCTTAACACAGCCTTGATCTCCTGGTTCAAGCAGTCCTTCCACCTTGGCCTCCCAAAGTGCTGGAATTACAGGAGTGAACCACCATGCATGGCCTGAAGCCTTTTTTTTTGACAATTAAATGAGAGGTAAGGCTGGGTGTGGTGGCTCACACCTGTAATCCCAGCACTTTGGGAGGCTGAGGTGGGGGGATTGCTTGAGCCCAGGAGTTTGAGACTCTCTCTAAGAAAAAACAAAAACAAAGAAAAAAACAGAGGTAAATGCTATGATAGAGTTGTGCACAGGAATGTTATAGAAGCACACCCCGAGTCAGCCACAGGGAGTCAGGAAAGCTTTTCCTAAGGTGGCAAAAAATAAGCTGAATTCTGAATGGCCTTCTAAGGCTCCACCAAAAGATGTTACAACCTTCAAGGCAGCAGTTTAGTACAAAACATTTGTTGAATGAATATTGAATGAAAGGAAGTAACTCTATTTGTTAACTTTGAAAACGTTCTCTTTAACCTTTGTCTGATTTGATTCCTTTATTTTATTAAGGTGGAAACCAAGGCACACACTGGAATACAAATTTGACAAGCTTGTTCAAACTGTAAACAGAGCCGGGAACAGACTCTTACCATCTGAATCCCAGTATAATAGTGCTTTATTCAACTCTTTTTTTTTTTTTTTTTTTGAGACAGGGTCTTACTCTGTCACCCACCCAGGCTAAAGTGCAGTGGCACAATCATGGCTCAATGCAGCCTTGACCTCCTAGGCCCAAGCCAATCCTCCCGCCTCAGTCTCTTGAGTAGCTGGGACTACAGACACATACCATCACACCCAGCTAATTTTCGTATTTTTGGGGGTAGAGATGGGGTTTCACCATGTTGCCCAGGCTGGTCTCGAACTCCTAGGCTCAAGCAATTCACCCACCTCAGCCTCCCAAAGTGCAGGGTGTGAGCCACCACACCCGGCCTTATTTAACTGTCTTAATCTAGTCTATTGGTGACACAGTCTGAGAAACAAAATATTTGTAGGAAATAATGGTTTCCTTTTTACATTACTGCTTCTAAAATTAGAGATTATTTATATAAAAGTTAAATAAAAAATGCCCTGAACTCTCAAAGAGAAAGGTAGCATAGCATATCAAATCTGAGTAACATTAAAATATAGAGAATACGGATCCAGAAATGGATATGGTAAAACAAAATTTCACATTTTATAGGTTTAGCAATAATTATTTTTTGGTCTTTCATGGTACTCATCTATGTGAAGTAACTATACCATAATACAAAACTCATCAATTAACCATGTATCATTACTCAAATTTCTAGAAGTAAAAAGCATCAAAATACGTATTTTGTTGGCCTAAAATATACATGATTACTTACTGATCTAATTCCAGGTAAATTTAGGAGGGATCCAAGGACTGGCACTCTTCTAATAAAGCCAACGATGACAGGAAAGAAGCCCCTGGGAGGGGGAAAAAAAAGGTTCTTAATATTTACACATTTTCTATTTTCAAAATAATTGCTAACCAAGGAAAAAGAAAGTATCTTGTTAAAATTCTGAATAATTGAGGGTCTTCAAACTTAGAAATAACTACAAACTTAATTAAAAATTTTGTGATTGTTGGTAAAAATGTGAGAAGCACATGAGGCCTAGCTATATATAACTCAGATTATGAGTTAGCTCAACTGCTGAAGATTTCTCCAACTATGAGTTGTGTGGGGTGAAACTGATCAAAAGAAAGGGGCTGTTGAGACCATATGTGTAGAACCATGAAAATAATAATAGCTATCATTTATTAAGTAAGTACTAAGAGTCAAAACATTTAGTTAACACTAAGAGACTACCTGCCAGATACTGATCCTCACAGTATGTCTCTTTCTTTCTTGGTAGAATACAAGTCTACAGAAGTTACACAGCTTCTAACCAGTTTAAAATTAACAGTAGATCAGTTAAGCTACCTCAATATAGGAAGAGAATGAAATAGTTTATTTTAAAAATGCAAAGAAACTAAACCTTTCCTGGGTCTTAAAATATGTACTGTGATATTGTGAAATATATATTTGGTCTTTGACCTCATTTTCTGGCTTACAACTCCTAAAATACTTAAGAGTCTCTACAAGGTGATGTCTTTTTGTATACTAATGAGTAATCATCAGTGGTTGGCAGCCCCTAGGCAGCTTCAGGATGGGGGCTGGCCACCAGAAAGACCAAGGCAAGATTAGAGGGCTGGAAATTTGAGCCCTACCTCCTAACCTCCACGAAGGGGAGAGAGGCTGAAGGTGAAGCTGATCACCAATGGCCAACAATTTAATCAATCATGCCTAGTAACGAAGCCTCCATAAAAACCCAAAAGGACAGTGTTCACGGAGCTTCCGGATAGCTGAACACAAGGATGTTCTTGGAGGATGGTGGGTTGGGGAGGGTGGGGGGGATCTGCGACCCTCCCCTCTTTCCTTGCCCTATGCATCTCTTTATTTGTATCCTTTGTAATATCCTTTATAATAAATTAGTAAACATCAGTGTCTCCTTGAGTTCTGTGAGCCTCTCTAGTAAATTGGTTCGATCCAAACAGGGGATCGTGGGAACCCCAACTTAGAGCTGATCAGTCAGAAGCATGGGTAAAACAACCTGGGGCTTGTGGCTGGCATCACTGGGAGTGGAGGACAGTTGTGGGACTGAGCCCTCAACCTGTGTGATCTGGAGCTATCTCCACGTAGACAGTATCAGAACTATATTGGGAGGACACCCAGCTGTTGTCTGTTGCAGACAACTAATTGTTTGATTGCGATATGGGGAAAACCCCCCACACATTTGGTCACAGCAGTCTTCTGTGTTGATTGTGGTAAGACGAGTACAGAAAAAAAGCTGTTTTCTTCACAGGGTTAGATAGGGATGAAAATACTACAATAAATAGAATTCAGAAGTTAAGCAATAAGATTCTGTTATGGATCTGCAGAAGTCAAAATAAAGAATTAAACAGAAAGTAGAATTTTTTAAATTAGACAAGTATTTATGTTGATGGTATATGTGCATGTTTCAAAGAAAATCACAATCATTTTCTAGCAGTAATGAATTCAAAAGATCATTTATTTTAAGTATTGTTTTAAAACATAAAAATGTGTGATTTCAAATGCCATTATTTAGGATTATAAATACCTAGAAAAACAATGTCAAAGACCCTTGGCACTAAATCTCCAGCTCAGAATATCTCAGAACACAACAAAACCCCACAACAAAAACTAGTATTTATACCACAAAGCCCTCTAAACCATGAAACCTGTGTATTACTCCAAGCTTGTCAATGATACTAAGACTTCCCATTTTTTATTCATCTCAAAGATCAGCTTTGGCTTTTAACCTTCATTACTAAAACCCCCACATAACTGGGAAAGCCAATGATTTTCTTAGTTCTTAAGGTGCTTAAGTTGTCTGCTGCAAGACACATCTGCCAAAACAAACTCTTCTTTACTCTTTTCTCTCTTAGCCACTATGAGCTTTACTCCTAGTTCTTCTCCCACCTCTTTTCCTAGTTTCTTCTAGTGTTTTCTTCTTTTTCTCCACCTACCCTAAAATGTCAAAAGTACTCCAAGATTCCAGTCTTATCACTCTATATTCTGTACTATATTAACAGCCTCTTGACTGGCTCCCCTGACTTCAGTTTTTCTCTTTAATACCTACTTTATCCTGATATCAGAACAACCTTCCTAAAACATCTACCCTGTTGTACCACCTCTGGCTTAAAAACCTCTGTGCCCCACTCCCCCGACCTTCTCCAAACACTGCTCCCCTAGCCCAAATTTGATTACAGGATAAGGTATACTTTTCTTAACAAGTCATCAAAGAACGTTTGTAACCTGGCTCCAGGCTTCATTTTCAGTTTCATTACCAACCATTTCCTTCAACTGATCACATGCTCCTGTTCTATAGGAGTATTCGTTCTTTTCAGAACAAGCTGTGTATTTTCATGGCCCTGTCTGTTCCTTCTGTTCAGTTAACTGTCGTTCCCTTTTGCGTTTATAGGATAAATTCTTACCCATTCTTCAAAGCCCAGTTTATCGGTTAACATTTCTTAACTCTCCTTGAATTTACTAATTTTTTAATCGTGCTCTTACAATATTCTGCATATACATTTATAATGGCATTATGACTATATCCTATTGGTATTTTTTGAGTCTACTTTCCATAACAGAAATGAGAGATTTTCTAAAGCAGATTTGGTACTTAATTCATTTTTATGTCTCCTGTGGGTAATACAGTGCCTGGCAGATAGAAGACAAAGGATATGCATTTCTGGAATAAATAATTAAGTTCAACCCTACTTAAAGTTATTTTCTTTTCTGTTTTTTTTTTTTTTTGAGACAGAGTCTCTCTCTATTGCCTAGGCTGGAGTGCGATGGTGTGATCGGCTCACTGCAACTTCCGCCTCCCAGGTTCAAACAATTCTCCTGCCTCAGCCTCCCGAGTAGCTAGGATTACAGGCACCTGCCACCATGGCCGGCTAATTTTTGAATTTTTAGTAGAGACGGGGTTTCATCATGTTGGCCAGGCTGGTCTTGACCTCCTGACCTGAGGTGATCCACCCATCTCGGCCTCCCAAAGTGCTGGGATTACAGGCGTGAGCTACTGCACCTGGCCGAAGGTATTTTCATATAGATATATACACATACTATTGTTTACCTGCTAACTGGCATTTACAAAATATTACCTGCTCAAAATCTCCCATAGTAGTGTATTTGGTAAACAATCTTCTAATATGTCTATGTGCTAAATAAATGTGCATCAAGTAGCAGTAGCTATGAAGTATAAGATTCTACACACCAAAATGCTGGATCGATCGATCTATCTATCTATCTATCTATCTACCTACCGATCGACCGACCGACCTATCTGCCTACCTATCTACCTACCTACTTACCACTATTTAGTTGATACAAATATCAAACATAAAGATGGTGCCTTAAAATGCCAATAAAATAAACTTTATTGTGCTGGCAATACAAGATAATTTATACCATTAGGCAATCATTTACGTGTGATAAACATTTTTATAGTTGCTTCATTTAAATCTATAAGATTCAACCTAAATAAAATTCCATTTAAGGAAATGATCATCATCTTACTCCAACTGATGCAAATATCTGAGTTTTTGTACTATCTGACACACTGATTTACTGAAAGAGACAGTAATATGCCTTACCTGAATAAGAGAAAAAATCCATAAATTTCGAAGATCATGCCTATCAAAGGCCAACCAATAAGGACTACAAATACACCACCCAGAAAAAATCCTGTAGCTTTCATTTTATGTTTTTGGAAGAAGAATCTGAATGTTCTTTCTAAACCAATTACAAAAGCCAAGCCGGCTACAAATAAAACCTAAAAGAGAAAGAAAATACAACACGGAAAAGGTAGTTAAACACAATGCATAAATTTTAAACGTAAAGTCAAGCTAAATATAAAAAAAGAAGCACATTTGTTTGGCTTTTAATGTGGGCAACTGGCCAGACAGAACTGTAATGTACAACCAAGCAGCAGAACCAAGGAGTGGGTTATGCATGTTAAACTTGTAGCTTTGTTCCATTTGTCTCATTCCTCTTCTATCTTGATTAAATGGAGAAAAAGAGAAACAAAGAAAGATTAGACGTTACCAAGGGGCATCTGTGTCTGCAGTAGTTTTCCTAGTTTTAGCTGGATGAGGAAGGCTTAGTCAAGCAGATGAGTTGGCAAGGCATAAAGAGGAAAGCTGCCCATAAATATGTCACCCAAGGGTATTCCTCTTGGTTCTGAAATATTCATCATAGGCTACAGGAGTTTCTATGGATGGGAGAAATATTGACACGGCTAAGTTGATAGCAGAAGAAACAACGTGAAGCCAAGAAGATTCTAGTTTTATAAATTCTAGAATATCTGGTGGCAGCAGAAATAAAAATACAACTATGTGTTTTCAAACATTTTGAATGTATTCTGTGGACAAGAAATGGTGATGTATTAAGAGCTTGCTTTCCCCAGGTTTTCTTTCCAAATACTTGCCCTCCCCATTAACATTCTTCAGTGAAAAATATTTCGCACAAATACATATTAAGCCTAATGGTTAAGCTTCATATTCTAGGATACCAATGCTATTATCATTTATTAAGGCATCAATTTTGAACAATTTTGCTATATATATATATATATTTTGCTATATATATATATAGAACAATTTTGCTATATATATATATATACACACACACAAACTGTATGTGTATACACACACACACACACACACACACACACACATACATACAGTGTCTTCACTGACTTAGAAGGGTTATTATTGATTTCTGGATCATAACCTCCACACATGAATAGCATAGTACACATTCCAAATAAACAACATAGATCCCTTTCTAAGCAAGTCAACCATTAACATAGAGATATATTTTTTTAAAAAGGTTAAAAAAAATCTATCTTATGCAGCTGAATCAAATGTGAAGTCTTGGATGTTTAAAGTAAAAATACTTTAGTGATTTATCAAGACATGAAACTATCAAGTCACCTATTTTAAACTCCTATTTAGAGGCAGCCTTCATTTAATCTATTGTAAATCTCATGACAAACACTTAACAGAGTAGTTATGGAATTAGAAAACCTCATTAAGTGTTTACCTTTTATTTAAACAGAAAGCTGACAGGTTTCATTCCTGATGGAAATAGAGAATGTAACAGGAATTACTTATGAGTAATAGTGAATTATTTTCCCCAAATTTAACAGCAGATAATAATTCATTTGTAGTTAAAATTTCCTTATAAATTTAGTTAAAATATATATTTAAAAACTCACATTTCCAATAGCCAGTAGTGCTTTGTCAAAAAAGAGAATCATTCCAAAGAACAGGAAAAACACTCCAAATCCTGTTAATCCCATTCCAATTTCTGCAATATAAGTTACATGGTTAAGGGCAGAGAAAAATTAAAGTCATATTAACATCCCTGTAAACTAAGAAATTTTCCAGTTTTCCTTTCATAGGTATAAGAAAACAGGTACCCAACATTGCAGGTTAACTTCATAATGACATTTATTTAGCTCTTATAACAAATTAATTATCAGCAAATTATTTCAAAATTTAAAACATGAATGAAAATTTCTAAGCCTTATATGGGAGATAGCATTTCTCAGACATAGCTATAATAAAAAAGATAAATCGGGATTCTAAACCTTTGGTTTTAATATGTAATTTGTTTTTTTCCTCCTGAAAAGCTCTCTCACATCAGACATAAATGTATAGGTTTCCTTAATTACTTATCTCCTTTCACACTCTATAATTATTATTTATATGCACAATATCTGTAGTTCTTTCTTCCTCTTCTTAAAATTGATTCCTTCTTTATTCCATTAGAAATGTTATGGTAGGTCAGCACAATCAATATCCTTTATCCAATTATACACTGCTTGTCACAATGGCAAGAAGAAATATTTTGAAAATCACGGTACCAGTCTTCTCAAAATCAAATTTTCAGAAGGTCAGGCATCACTTTTAATTTCTTGATTACTTATTATGGACTTATCTACAAATTTACCTAAACTATAAATCTACTTACATATTTGGTCTAGAGTCCTAAAATCACCTCTCCGAAGTTTCAAAGAATATTGCTTTACCTAATATTAATATTCTAGGTTTTTCATGTTTCATTAGTTTCATTAAAAAAACAAAGAATTGTTGATCAATTGCCAGATGCAAGGAACTGTTCCAGGTACTGAATATACAGTGCTAGACGAGGTGCAAGCTTTAAAGTCTATGTTTATCTTGCATATAAAATTAATACTTTTATTGACTGTGCATTCTGTAGGTCTTATTTTTTTAGTATGAAAAGTCTTAACTTCTAAGGTGACAGAAGTACTCTTCTATTAATGTTATAAAGCACAATTCACTAAATTACCTCCTTGATCATTTTAGTTTTGATTCTAGAAAATAGCCACTAATCCGTAGTTTAGTTAGAAGCACAATCTGCATACAGATGAGTCAGAGTAGAAGCCACCGTATTTTTAGAAGCACAATTTAAAATACCCTATCACTGATTTTTGATCTATTGCTTAACTTTTTTGCCTCAGCTCCAGAAAGCTAAAATCTAGGTCGTAGCTACTCAAAAAAACTTAAGTCATATAAAATGTGCTGATAACTTGAAAACTTTTATCAACTTTAGCTTTTTCTACATTCCCCACCTGCTCAATTTCCTGATAACTAGTGTCTTCCATTCCAGACACCTTTTGTTCCCAAAGTTAGTCTAAAATAATTCAGGTACCTGGTCTATAAATACACCAGTTAAGCGTATTGAACACACATTCCTATGAAAATTTGAGGCTGATACTTTCATGATCAAAGGCCTTAAGAGGATTTACCAAATTTAACTATTTGGATAGTGGACATACTTTCATAGAGGAAAATATGGACAAAAGAGCAAGTAAAATTCTATTAAATAACTATTTAGTAGTTAGGATTAAACATCGGCAGCTTTGTTAGTTGAATATGACTAATTTCTAACTTTTCACAAATAACCTTGATGATTACATAAAAATTTTGACATGTTTTTAGAAAGGAAAGTATATGGAAAGACACCTACTAGATACTGAGAATTTACCATGAATTAGGCCTTATTAAGTGCTTCACACACCTTATATAACTTAATACTTCCAATACTACTGGAATGCAGGTATAATTACATCTTTTTAAAGATGGAGGAAATTGAAGTTTAGAGAGTTGACTTAAGTTGCCCAAAGCCACACTTCTAGTTAAGCATTTGAACCAAGGTCTTTTGAATCCAAAGCTCATGTGCTTAACCATTAATGCCATACCTCTTCCCACAGAATTTTTATTTTTTAGGTTAAAGGTGTTTGGTTACATGAAACTCAAGGACACTGGAGTATACTGAACTTCTGGGGGATGCATCTTTTAGGGGATTCAAGTTTAATATTAGCTTGTTATCTAACATAGCCAAGTAGAACTATTAAAAATTAACTGCAGTCAAAAAGGCCAATCTCTGAGTATGGTTTACCATGTCATGAAGTGTTTATACAAAAATTTTATAATTTCTTTAACAAAATTGTGAGGTAAAAAGTAGCACTGGTCCTATGGTTCATATGTGCAACCGTGGACCTAGAGGTATGAAGTAACTTGTTCTTGATCACAGAAGCAGCAAAAAAATGTGTGTGTGGGTGCTGGTGGTATGGAGGCAGGTACAACAGTCTGTGGAGTCAGCATTCAACCAGTCTTTTCACTCCACAGACAATGGTCCTACAACTACAACATGGGAACCAAAATATTCCACTACTTTATCCAGTACAGTCCAGTGGAAGACATTCCCCAAAACATCTTTGCCACAACTGGTACTGGCAATGACATTGCCAAGTAGCTCCTGATCCACACTGGTCAAAAGTCTCAAATTGGCTTCACTGTGCCTTTTTCTCACCTCCAGGATCCCCCTTTTCCCTATCCTTATGCATTCATAAGCCCTCTGGCTATCAAAAGCCTTGCATAGAGCTGCCTTCTTCCCATCGGAATCATATCCAGTAAAATAAACTTATCTTCCTTCACTTCTCCCACATGTTTAAAAAACTGCCCACAAGTTAAAAAAATATAAAAACAATTTAATAAAATGAATCCGTCTAACATAAGGAGCATACTGTGGAAATTTTATAAGGAAAGACACGCATAATCTAATGGCAAACACTGTTAGCATTTTGCTATCTTATTCACAATTTTTTAAAAGCAGCATTGTCTTTCTTACTATACCCTTTGAAAAACAGAAGTCAAGAAAGAATTCAATTGAACATTAACTGTACTGGAGAATGCAATTATCACACTAGACTTTTAGACAATGCGATGAAATGAAGATTTAGAGGCAGCATGCCCCTCCTCCGCCCCTCTGAATAAGTCTTGTCTTTTTTTGGGGCGGTGAGGAAAGTCCTAGAATCCCTTAAAATAATCATGAATTTCCATTTATTCTACTCTGAGCAGTGCTTGGCCACTCTCTAAAAACCAAAATCCCAGAATAATCCTGACAAATCACTTGAATGATGGCCAATCCCTGCAGTTAAACACACTCACAAACAAACACAATTTGAAATCCAAAATGCATTTGGTTCACTAATCGTTTTATGTTTCAATCCACTGTTTCACCTGAAACATGTGACAACTGAACAGCAAAGAGTAAAATTTCATCGCCCTCACAAAATTTAATGAAGTGAGGAGAATGCTTCTCAGGGAGAATGCCCATAGTCCAACACCACTCTCTAGTTTTTGGAAGGATGTAAAGCAGACACTCATCACTATATTAAGTCTTCAAAAATATAATTTCTATGCACAGATTATTCTCAGATCTCAAATAAAGTTTATATCAAGTCTTCTTAGGTGATAGTGGGGCACAGTGCAAAAGGTTTCTGAGCCAGCACACCTGGGATCAAGTTTTGTTTCTGTCACTTTTTTTAGGACCATGCACTCAATTTCTTTTCTGCCTCATTTAACTTATGAAAGGGGCATGCTTCTGTTTGCCTTACAGGGCTCTTACAAGAATTATGCATAATGATTCACATGAAAGCATATGGTAAACTGAAAGAAAATACCTTTAAATAATTGCCAGTAATTATTATTACACTAGATTGCTACCCCCTTAAGACTACACTTTTATTTTCTTTGATCAGAACAGGCCAGGCCAATGGACCAAAGTGGGCGGCAACCTTGGGGCAGGTGGCCCCAAGAAGCAGCCCCAGTCCAGCCTCAGGAGGGAAGATAGCCTGACTGGGGGGTGGCAGTGTGTGTAGGAGGCCTTAGAAGCTCTGTGAAGTTGGTCTGCCATGACTTGAATCTCCACAAGAAGACTCCACTTTAAAATAGGGCATTTTAAATAAACTTCTATTTTTCACTTCAATTCACGGTTGAAGTCTTAAAATATTGAAAATCTGAGTTAACCGGAGTGAAATGAAAGGCGTGGCAGATAAAGCAAAATGAGACAAAAAGAGACTCTTATGACCATCAAAAGATGAGGCACAGAGCTCGGGCAGACATAAATACAAAAATTATTAATATTAACAAAACGCAGTAGGAAAGTGGAAATATTATAATGAAAGAAAAGGAAACCGATATCAATGCTAGCTTTAGAGATGAAATAGGCCTGGAGAACTCTGTGGCAGGCAGAGAGTGATGCTAAAATAATAAAACAAGCCACAAAGCACAATATACAATACTAACGAAATATATCCTTTAATGGCACACAAAGTGGCTTTTCTCTACTGCTTGAAACTTTAGCAGGTAGAAAAGTGAGAATGTTTCAAGAGATTTCTAAAAGGTTGCTTAGAGTACTGGCAAAAAGCGAATATTCAAAATGCCACATTTAAGCGTAAGGACATTTTCAAAAAAAGCCTACTGTAGGTGACATTTAAAATACCGCCTCCCAAATAACCAGCCAGCCAGGGACTTGTAGAGGACCCGAAGTGTGTCATGCGCATAAACGATCCCGAGAGTGGGCCGCGGGCACTACGCAAACTTTCTCTTGTAGCAAGCCCCCAGAACAAAGCGCCTATCTCACTGGGGATGAGATCAGCGCGACCCTGGAATGAGACAGACTCCCGGCTAAAGCTCCCCTTGCCAGATAGGGCGTCCCACCCTGCCCCACAGACTCTTCTCCCAGGTCAGGTCCGTCACTGCAAGTCTAGCCCCGGCATCCCGAAGGCAGCCCCTTAGGGTCCCAGCAGCCCTAGCTCTGTCTTGCAGGCCGCCGCCCCCAACCCGGAGCTTCATTCATTGACCCCGGCGGAGGGGCGAGACCCAGCCGGGCGATGGGTGTGTGCGGCTCGAGGCGGGGGCCCCGGAGCAGATGCTTACTCTGCGTGTCCGTTAAGGAGATCATGGCTGCAGTGGTGGGGACAGCGGCGACAGCACCTCGGTAAGCCCAGGGTGGGAAGCTGAGTCGGGAGAAATGAAGCCGGGAAACAGCCCAGGCGAGAGCCGCCACGTCTTCCGGAAACACGCAGCCACCCTCACTGCCGCTTTAAGACCGCTTCCTATTGGCGAAACCTGCTTCCAATCTCAACCAATAACTCGTAACGTTGTTCGGTGACGCTCATGGTGACCACACCCCTTAACCAATTAGAGAAGGGAGTTATCTGTGATTGGCTAAACGGACCGACCCGGAAGGGTGGATGCTCTCAGCTGGCTGGCGGGAAGATTTTACTCCGGAGTAGCGGAAAGATCCGCTCTAGGCCTGGGTGCTTTCGTGTCGGAGATCCGAGAGTCGGAGATCGGAGAGTCGGACACAGGACAGTCGGACACCGGAGAGTCAAAGACCGGAGAGTTAGACTGGGCTTCTCGGTGGGGAGAGGCTCTGGGATAACTACTGTTACAGCTTTGAAGGGTCAAGGGTGTGCGCTTCTTGTTTGATCCTTCCCTTTTTTGCTGGAGGGCGAGGCCGGTCTGTAGCGGATCACTTCCTTTCGCCCACACATTGGCGGAGGAGAAACCGGAAAGTTAATCACTGCCCTGCTCTGAGAACTGGGGCCTTTAGGGGCACGTTCGCCTGCTAACCGGTCTTCTGATCTCCCCATTCTTTTCCATGCAGGAGGATTGGCCACCAAAGCCTGTTTATTAGCAGCTGCCATTTGTTGGTAAATACTATTGGGGATGCTTTTTCCATCGCCTGCTTCACAGTAGCGGAAGGAAGGGCGTTATTAATATTAAATTACTATTGCCTCTAAATGCAGGTGGCGGGGAGAGAGAGGATTTAGCCTATGGGACCTCAGTGGCGTTTCCTCCAACATTGATGACTGGCTGTCACCCTGTAACATTTTTCCTGTGGATGCCTAGCTTATACTGCTGAGTGACAGACCTGCTGTAGTTCAATTTCTGGATACATTTTATGTTGAGATATCTTTTGCTGTTAAATCACATCATTTTGGGAAGGAGCAGTCTTTTAACCGCATAATCAAAGGAGTCATTTAAAATCGTGGGGGAAAATTGGGTATAGATTATGTCTTTTCATAAGGGTAGAAACAGCCCCTGCTACCTTAGCAAACCTGACCCCTCACTATATCAAGGCATTTTGCTGGACTGTGCGGATACAAAGGTGAAGAGATTGAACCCCAGCCCTGCTAAATGACCTTACAGTCTATGGAAGGAATGTTACATTTTCATTACGTGAAGAGATGTTTGTATAGATAAAGAATTAGAAATCCTTGGTTTACTTTCCTATTTAGCCTTCTTTTAATGGTGTGGTTATTCCACATTCTTTAGCAAGGCAAAAAAGAGTCAGCCTATCTTTCTGGCCTAGCGGTGGCTTCAGAATTCTGTGTAGAAAGGGCGTAAGGTCTAAGGATAGGTGTTGCAGAAGTGACTTTTGGAGAGCATCTTAGTTTTAGAAAATGTCCATATTAGAGAGATAGAAGAGGTGTTTTTAGGATTATGGGGAATTTAAAGTTTCTACTCTCCAGCCCCATTTTCCACTTGTCCATAAGCATGCTTAGGTTTTAGGTATTCATAGATACTTAGAAATCATTAATACAAACCATTTTCCCCTTCCCCCACCTCTAACATAGAAAATCTAGCTTTTCTGTAGAATACCAATTTCTCTTTTAAGATTGGGCTTATATTGTAATTCTTAAAAGCAAGTGCTCAATAAAATGTTAGATGATTAATTTTATGATTTATGTTGATGTATTTTGCTTAATCTGGTACATTTGAATCTATCCAACTTATTTATAAGATTGCTATCCTCCGAGTTTTACAGGTAGAGAAAGAGGCTTGGAGGAACAGCATATGCAACTTTGCCTAACATAGTAATTTAGTCACATAGCAATTGGTGCTAGACCTGTTGAATATTTGCTGTTTTTTGTTACATCACTTTGTATCTTGTGGATGTTTGCTAAGTGTTATTGCTACAGTATTTGTCATGTATACGTTTATGTGACTTTGGAAATCTAGAGAGTTAGTCGTTCTGAGTGTTTTGGGTTAGTAAGCTGAAATATAGAGTTTTCCATAAAAAATTAGTGTCAAAAGAACCATGTGGTTCTTATTTGAAAGGTCACTGCAATATATAATTTACTTTTTAACATTTTCCTTGCTTAGGAATGACAGATTACTGTTGAGTGAACATCATTAATAGTACTATTTTTAAAAACTTGTTGTCACTGTTGTGCTTTTATCTTTAGAAAGAAATTTGGATTATTTTAGAAACAAATTTGGAAAGAAAAAGAATGGCGTCTGTTTCAGGTTGGTAGCAATGATTACATTTCTTGTTCCTTCTGTTCTATTTGTATGATATTTGAAAAAGTTTGTTTTAAAAATTCTGATTATAGAAATGATTTTTTTCAGCTTTTTTATTGAGGTAAAATATGCGTTACAAATTTTGCCATGCTAACTATTATTAAGTGAATAATTCATTGGCATTAAATGCATTTAGACTGTTGTGTAACCGTCACCACTATCCGTCTCCAGAGCTTTTTCATCTATCCAAACTAGAATTCTATACTCATTAATCCATAACTTTCCATTACTTCTCTTCTGCTAATCCCTGATAGCCACTATTCTACTTCCTGTTTCTTGACTATTTTAGGTACCTCATATAAATGGAATCATACAACATTTGTCCTTTTGTGTCTAATTTTTGCCTTATTTGTGTCCAAATAAAGGCAATAGCGGAATCATGCTTTTGCCTATTTCTCTTACTGCTGAGTATACACTGACCCCTTCCCCAAAAGAGCAGGTACAAATTATCTTTATTCGTCTTTGGGTGATGCTCATTTCTCTTCTTGCTGAATCATGTCCTCCTTGGTAATACTTTAATGTATCAGAGAGGGACCAAATAAAAAGAAAAACCCAAACTTGGTTTATATACAAATTTTAAAAAGCAAGAAAGGCTTATAGCTATTACAGTTCTTGTTTTTCAGTTGGTCATGTGATCATAGCTTGTACTTTATAAGTGCCTTCTTCAGCTACCCATTCCGTATTCCTTGGTTCTCAGTTGGTAATGGGTCTTTGCTTGGTGGGGACTACTTGCCGTAGTAGTTTCCTATATTTGGTTATTATAGTTTTCAATTAACTTTAATCACAAGATAAGGGAATACTGAGAGGTGCCCTAGAGGATCTTCTGCTTTCCAGACATACTCCTCCTTATGCCTATAGTGTAGTAGCTATCTGATTTCCCCTTAATAGTCAGGATCACTTACCCCAGCCAGTATAGTAATCCCCTTCTTTGCCTGTTCATTTGTTGGCATGAGGAACCCAAAATGGCCAAGTGGCAGTCAACTTTGAGTTTAATGGAACTATTGCTTTTTCCCCTGGTACAAGCATTTCTTTTTAGGTAACTAAGACCTCTAGGCCAGCAAGAGTCCAATGTTTCAAGGATGGGAAGCAAAAGTTTCACTAGTGGATCACTAAGGGTAATAGAGGAGCCACTCCCATTTCCACTGCTGATTCCTGTGAATCGTGGCAATGGGAGAAACAGCACTATTCACTGAGGTATAGCATGCCATATCCTGGAGGCTACTAGTTCAGCCCTTAAAGTGCTGATACCCAGCTGGCAGCATAATTGAGTCTGCAAAATGCCACTCCATTATTTTCTCAGGCCAGCTGCTTCAGGGTGTTGGAGAACATAGTTAGACCAGTTAATATCTTGAACATGAGCCTTCTGTTGTGCTTTGTTTGCTATAAATGAGTTCTTTGGTCAGAAGTAATTTGGTGGGGAATACAATGACAATCAGTAGGAATTCCGTGAATTCCTGGATGGTGGACATGATAGAGCACTGCAGGCAGGGATGGTAAATTCATATCCAGAGTAAGCATCTGTATCAGTGAGAACAAAGTGCTGCCTCTTTCATTATAGATGGTTCTAATGCAGTCACTTTGCCATCAAGCATCTGTCTGTCCCCACAGAGCATGGTGCCTCCATTGGAACTCAAGGTTGGTATGAGCTGTTTGCAGGTTGAGCACTTAGTTGTGGATGTAGCCAGATGGGTCTTCGTGAGTGGCAGTCCATGTTGCAGAAGGCACTTTGTTCTTGACTTCGTTGTGCAAGGACAGGTGTGGTCAATGTCCAGGTCATCTTGTCTACCTGATTAATTATGATTATACTTCGTGAAGGTTGTTTTTAGTGAGCATTAACATGGGACACAAATAGCTTCACACTCTGACCATTCAGAGAGGTCTATACATATATCTCTTCCTCAGACCTCATTGCCACCAGTTTTCCTATTTGCTACCTTCCAAGTTGCTAACCATCCTGCTAATCATTAACCATTGCCTGTAAGAGTGTGGATGTATTCCTCTGGCAAAACAAATAACTATGTGGACTGCTTACTGCTGACTGGGAGAATTTTCCATCTGCAATGTTTTTCAGGACCACTCTGGAGAGATGCTAGAGTGCTTTAGTTGTAGTGACAATATATCATGAAGAATCTTTTGTAAATTAGGCCTGCATTTTTTTTCTTCCTTAGTAACAGGGAATCCCGCCATGAGGTCATAGCTACAGGTTGAGGAGGAGGAGGAGGCAAAGGAGAGCATGGCACATGAGCATTCGGACTTCTTGTTCATGCCTTCACTTAGAACCTGCTCACTTTGGCACATACCACTTCCATTGTGATGATGGAGGCCTGCCTTATGAATTGATGGGTCAGATGACACCTGGTTGATGATAGGCAGCACAGATCACATAGTAACTTAGTCTCTTGTAAGACCCAGAGCAACCCAGAAGTTGTTTCCAAAAGGGGGATAGTTCTCTGTAGATAATGGCAAAGAGCTTTGCTCCAAAATCCTAATCATCTTTGTTGTGACTCATCATCTATAGGCCAAAGGTGACATATAATATCCCCGTTCATCACAAACTTACAGCACCATCGAATCTGTTGGGTCATATGGCTCAATGGTAAGAGAAGATTGTATCATGGCGTTACCTCTTGTTTGAGGTCCTACTCAAAACAGGCAAGTTTTGGGGTTACTTGGTAAATTAGGTGTATGTTGCCTCCCAAATCCAAGTAGTCCATTAGGCTCTGTGCTGCTCTCTTAGTAACAGGAGGGGCCAGATATAGAAACTTATCCTTCACTTTAGAAGAGATATCTCAACATGCCCCGTACCCTTTGACTCTCACCAAGGTGTCAGACCTCTGAATTTTTATGGGATTTATCTTCTATCCTCTGGCAAGTGTGTCTCTTAGCAGTTTGTCTATAGTAGGTGCTACTGCTGCTTCTTGCTCAGCAGGTCAGACAAGCATGATATCATCAATGCAGAGAGCTAGTGTAATGTCTGGTGGAATGAAAAGGCAATCAGGATCCCTGCAGCCTAGATTAGGGCTAGAGAGTAGATATAGTTCTGAGGTGGGAGAGTAAAGATACATTGCTGGCTCAGCAAACTGCTTTTACTGTGCTATACTATTCCCCTATGCTATAATAACAGGTACATGGGTATGGAGAATAAAACATTCAACAGATCAATAGCTGAAGCCAGATGCCAGGGCATGAGTTCTGTCTTAGTAATGAAATTACAGCTGGAACCATGGCTGCTGTTGGAGCCACAGCCTTATTAATTTTGGCGTAATCCATTCTCAATCTCCAGAATCCATTGTCTTCTGCATACACCACATAGGTGAGTTGAATGCAACATGGAAGTCATCATTACCCTCACATCTTTCAAGCCGTTGATGTAGGCAGTAATCTCTGCAATCCCTCCAGGAATGCAATAATATTTTTGGTTTGCTGTATTGGTTGGTAAAGGCAGTTTTGCTGGCTTCCATTTGACCTTTCCTATAATAATAATCTTTAGTTACTGGCCAGGAGACCAATGTGTGGATTCTGCCACTTGCTGAATATATCTGTTCTCGGACTACATTCTGAAACTGAGGAAATAACCACACAGCAGATTAGAAGGCCCGCTGTATATCACTAGCAGCCGCTGGACTTGAACCTGCTGCTGCCTCATGCCAATGAGATCACCAGCCCTGCCCTTACACTGACTTTCTTAAATACAGAAAATATGTCTACTGCTTCATTTCTACCTTTTAAATCTCTGGAAACCAAAGCTGCATTGATTACCTCACTTAAGTCGAGTTTATACTCTGACTGGTGGATCACCATGGCATTTTGGTCTTCTAAGAATTAGCATCAGTTCAGAGCTAACGTCCAGTAGTTTCTGAGAAGTGATTTCTGTTTTTCTTTTTTTTTTTTTTTTTGAGACGGAGTCTCGCTCTGTCGCCCAGGCTGGAGTGCAGTGGCGTGATCTCAGCTCACTCCAAGCTCCGCCTCCTGGGTTCACGCCATTCTCCTGCCTCAGCCTCCCGAGTAGCTGGGACTACAGGCGCCCGCCACCACGCCCGGCTTATTTTTTGTATTTTTAGTAGAGACGGGGTTTCACCATGTTAGCCAGGATGGCCTCCATCTCCTGACCTCATGATCCACCCGCCTTGGCCTCCCAAAGTGCTGGGATTACAGGCGTGAGCCACTGCGCCTGGCTGATTTCTCTTTTTTTCTAATGCACAGTTACCCTAATAAACTTCTCTAGTGAAGAGTAGTAGGAAGATTCATTACATACATTTTTAGCTGTGTGGTTGAGTCCTTCCCCAACAGGCTCCAACCTCTGCCTTATTCAAGGGCCTCTGGTTCTATAAGGTGGTTCAATTCTGGAAATTCTTCGAAGGATGGTCTCTCTGTTGTGTTTCTGGTTCTGTTTACCAGAATCAGAGCTTTTTATTCTGCATATACAAATCAAGTAATCTATTTCCATTTCAGGGACTTCACAGTCAGCTAGCCAATCCAAGATCTTGTCGGTCAGACTATTCTGATTGCTGCCTCAGCTCTGTTGCCCTTCATGGCAACCACATCTACTTTATTTTTGGTCATAAATTCAATTGCCACTGGTTAGCCCCCATACCTTGGAATCCATCATTGTCATTGAATCAGGTAGTCTACTTGGAAGATGATATTTCCCACTGTCATTCCTAGCTTAAAGAGAACAGCCAGGGGAGTCCCAGCATCCCTGAAGAGCTCTGCTGATGCTGGCGCTCCGCTCATGACTGTATTTTTCGCAGTCTTGGTGAAAGTGTCCTCTGGATTCTCCTGGGGGACAGCAAGGGGGTGGATTATCAATCTATTTGATCTTCCACTCTGGCACTGCCATCTCTCTAAGCCTCTGAATACCTTCCTTTAGAGCATACCCAGGAAATTCCAGAGCTCCAGCCTCCCTGGACTCTACACTTGTTTTATTCCATCCCAATTTTCTGACATTCATCTTTGAGGCCAGGTTTCAGGCAATGAGCCAAGCAAATTACTAGAGCCACTCCTGGCCACTATCTAGGACATTAAATCCAGAATTTCTTGGTGAGCCCATATCAATAAACTTAGCTGAATTCAACATTGTATTCCATAAACCCTGTTTCAGTACCTTTGTGATCTATTCCCATATACATTCTCTAGGTTTCTGATGTAGTTTGGATATGTGTCTCCTCCTAATCTCATGTTGAAATGTGACCTCCAGTGTTGGAGGTGGACCTTGTGGGAGGTGTTTGGGTCATGGAGCAGGATCCCTCATGAATGGTTTGGTGCCCTCCCTATGGTAATGACTGAGTTCTTGCCCTGTTAGTTCACACAAGAGCTGGTTGTTTCAAGGAGACTGGCACTGCCTCCTCTCTCTCTTACTCCATCTCCCACTGTGTGACACCGCTGCCCCGCTTTGCCTTCTGTCATGATTGGAAGCTTCCTGAGGTCCTCACAAGAAACAGATGTCAGCACTATGCTCCTTGTATAGCCTACAGAACCATAAGCAAAATAAACTTCTTTTATAAATTACCCAGCCTCGGATACACCTTTATATCAATGCAAAATGGATGAACACAGTTTCTATTGATATATTTTGGCACATGCAGCTCTTTTGGTGCATATCATGTCTTTTGACAGGTTACATCTTTGTGTTTTATCCTCTAGGACTTCCTGGATCTTAAAGCACTGAAAGATGGTAGAGGCTGATTCTTAGGAGGTTTAGCAGTCCCATACAAGGCAACAAGGACCATTGTGGGGACTTCAGTTAGGAGGACATTGTTTCAGAAAGGGGAGGCAGGGTAGAAGAGACTTGGCATAATTTAGTGGTTTAAGGTAACCTGCTTCATTGGAATCTGCCCTTATGTTCCCCTCCAAATTTCAGAGTCTCCTTCCCAGTCAGTGTGCTGACTTTATCATAAGAGTCCCTGCGAGGTTGGGAATTCAGTTTGTATTGAAATTCAGCCATCTGCAGGATTTAGACTTACGGCTATTTTTCCAAAATATTGGCCCTGTACCTATAGAGGATAAGGTTTTTTTTAAAGACAATCATAGAAACTTTGAGGTCCCTTAATGCAGATCTTACATTTTTCCCCTGAGTTCTTTGCACACTTAGAAGCAACCAGTCAACCCCATTATTCTCACCAAAACATTTGTAACAGCAAACACTTTGTCACCCACAGTCTTGCCTTCTCTAGTTATTTTTCTACTGGTGTCTATGGATGATGATTTAAATAACTTTCTTCACTGCATGATGACATAGAATAGTTCTGTTCCATTTATCAGTGGAAACAGGGTTATTAATGCTTGAAATACAATCAGATCAGAAAGCCAATTCTCTGTGGCCCAGAAACAATTCAGAGAACCTATTAAGTTTCTGTTCTTCTGGATCAAAATTCTGTATTGGTTAGGGTTCAGTCAGGTAAGCTGAACCATTATGAGTGCTGTAAGTTTTATTATAGGGATTAAAACTTATGTGATCATGGGAGCTGGTTAAGCAGCTATCCCTGAGTCAGCTTCTGGTCCTGAAGTCAGCAGTACCAGCAGTGAGAAAGGAAGATGGGTGTGAAGTATGGGAGGGTATGGATGAGCTGGAAGCTGCAAGGATAAGTTGAAACTCATGAGGACAAAGTTAGGATGCTGGTGCCCTGCTGAAAAGCTGGTGCACTTGTCACAGAAGGTTGGTCAGCAACATGACCAAGAGGCCAAAGAATCTGTGGGCCAAGTTGTTCCACCAAGAAGATTTAGCAGGAGCTGGGGGAACTGGCTTCTGCCCCACATCAACAAAGTGAGGCAGCAGTTTCCTAATATCATGAGTGACCTCCAGAAGCACCTGGCCATAGGCCAACCATCCCAATGTAAAACCGGTTGCTGCTTTGTTTCTGCCTTTTAAATCTCATGCAGAGTTTACTTGTGGCCAAACCTAACCCGAAGTCATGTAGGGAAGGGTTGATACGAGGGGTGATGGCAGTTGGTACAATGAAAAGGTACCCCAACATCCTATTTTAAATCACAGCCGTAAATTGTATCTCATGAAGAGGCACATTAAACCCGTATACTGATTAATGCAGGCAGGTATATGAGAACCCACCAAGAACATCTTTAAGATTTTTCTAGCTTCCATTGATGTGGTATCAAAAAGCATCTCACTTTTTGACTTTAATACTTAGATTGATTAGAATCATACACTGGGGTTTCTTTATAGATTAGTTACAAAGGAGATAAAATGCCAATTCCAGTAGTACACTTGATTTCTCTTACTTGTTACATCCTCTTGTTTATAATTACCAACTCCTTACACCATCAAGTGAGCCCAAATAGGAATGCCTTCATAAAGTAATAGCAAAGTAATTAGGGAATTAGCTTCCTTTTGCTTCAAAGTCTGACTACTTTACTTAAATGATTTAGGAGATTGTTAGACCACTTCTCTACAACATAATAAAAATAATTATCTTGTATTAAATATTTGTCTACCAGGTACTGTGTCTAGAACTCCTAATATATTATCTCACTAGCTCTTCATAAAAGTACTATGAAAGTTAGATATTGTCCCCATTTTCCTTCCTGTAAAATGGGGATGCAGGTAAGTGTCTTGCCTGAGATCACTCAGCAGGTAAAGGGAGGACCTGAGATTTAACTCAGGTCTATATGACTCAAAAACATGCTCTTAGCCATTCTGCTATACTACTTCAAGTTCGTCTGTAATTGTTGTGGCAGGGAACACCCAAAAATCAATCTGGAAACCTAAAGTTGTAATTTACTCTGTCTAATCATTGTATCCCCGCTGCCTCCCATAGCTCTAACTGAGGAACTGGATTCTATAACCAGTGAGCTACATGCAGTAGAAATTCAAATTCAAGAACTTACGGAAAGGCAAGAAGAGCTTATTCAGAAAAAAAAAGTCCTAACAAAGAAAATAAAGCAGTGTTTAGAGGATTCTGATGCCGGGGCAAGCAACGAATATGATTCTTCACCTGCCGCTTGGAATAAAGAAGGTTAACTTTTTTTTTTTTTTTTGCTAGTTTTATTTCTTCTCATATTTTAAAAAACTAGAATGAATTCTTGATGGGACAGTGCTTTCCAGTAGGCTTAGAGGTGAAACTGGCCATTTCTCCAGTGGAATGGGAAACTTGCAGGTGGATCATTCTCTCCCTATGTTCTGTAGTCTTTAAATTAAACTTTTATTATTCAGACTTTTTTTCCAATTATTGTTCTAGCAACATTGATCGTGTTTAGAAAATGAGATACTTACTTTACCTACATTAACAAACAGTTAAGAAAAAAAATTCAAACTCCTTGCCAAAGTTTAGATCGTTTTCCTGCCCTAGCGAACAAACCTTTCATGATTCAAGATCTTATCAAACATCGTGTTTATCAATTATAAATAGAATACTATAATAGAATAATTAGAATAACTCTAGAAGGAATTGTGCTTTTTGTGGATGTTGCTTTTCAATGATTCACGTCTAAACAAGTTATTTACACCAAAAATTCCAGATAATTGTTAACTTTGTTCATGATATTTGAGTATTTTCTGATGCTGTGAATTCCCTGATCAGCATTCAGACAATTTTTCAAATCCCTGAGCAAACACCTTCCTTTCCTGTGTGGGTTAATTCTCAACTCGCAAATGTTTACATTTTTTACTTTTTTTGTTGTTTTTGAGATAGGGTCTTGCTTTGTTGCCCAGGCTGGAGTGCAGTGGCACAAGCACAACTCACTGCAGCCTCAAACTCCCAGCCTCAAGCAATCCTCCCTCCTCAGCCTCCTTAGTAGCTGGGACTACAGGTGCACAGCACCACACCCGGCTACTTTTAAAAAATTTTTTTATAGGGATAGAGTCTTGCCATTGGTTGAGCTCAGGCTGGTCTCGAACTCCTGAGCTCAAGTAATCCTCCTGCCTTGGCCTTCCAAAACTGTTGGGATTATAGGCATGAGCCACCATGCCTACTATGTCTTATAATACATCATTTAACTTGTTTTTGCTTTGCTTAGCTAGTGAGTTAATCTCAAAATTATTATCATGAAAGTTTAATGGTCTATAAGTATTGGAAGTCTTATATATGTTTGTCTCATTCTTATCAAACTTTTGTAATAGTCTTATATGTTTGTCTGATTATCTTTCTTTTTCTAGATTTTCCATGGTCTGGGAAAGTTAAAGATGTTCTGCAAAATGTCTTTAAACTGCAAAAGTTCAGACCACTTCAGCTTGAAACTATTAACGTAACAATGGCTGGAAAGGAGGTATTTCTTGTTATGCCTACAGGAGGTGGAAAGAGCTTATGTTACCAGTTACCAGCATTATGTTCAGATGGTATGTACTAAAAAAATTAATTTTGAGTTGAAGAAGTGCTTTGTCATCATACCTTTTTAATTCTTTTAAAAAATAATTTATAATCATACAAATGTAAAAATCAAGTGCATTTTTGTTTGATTTCTTCTATATTAATAGAAATTTAAAGTTTCATTTAAAGGAGGAATTTTATTTATTTTTTATTTTAGATTCAGGGGTATATGTGCATGTTTGTTACATGGGTATATTGTGTGATGCTGAGATTTGGACTTCTAATGATCCATCGTCCAAGTAGTAAACATAGTACCTGATAGGTAGTTTTTCAGCCTTTGTCCTCCTCTCTCCCTAAAGGGGGAGTTTTAAAAACTTCTGAGATTAATCCTTTTATCTGGTTCCAGAAACATAAATTTAAAAACATATTGTACTGAACATTCAAAATCCTCTCTTCTAGCTTTTCGAAACCCTATCTAAATTATTGTTAACCATGTTCACCCTACAGTGCTATAGAACACTTGAACAGAAGATACAAGGGGCAAAAAAACCCAAAAATGTTGTAGGAGAAGCAGCTCTGGAAGAAGAATCAGTAGACCTGAATTCTAGTCCCAGATCTTTACTGAGTGTCTGCCATGGTGCTAGGCACTGGGAGATACAGTAGTGAGCAAAATGGGCGTGGTCTTAGTTTTCACAGAACTCATAGTGTAGAGTAGCACTTTCTCAGACTTTAGTGTGCATAAGAATCACCTGAGGATTTGATTATGTGCAGATTCTGATTTTATGTGAGGCCAGAGATCCTGCATTTCTAACAAGTTCACTGGGGCTACTGATATTACTGATTGGGTAGTAGCAAGGGATCAGCAAGCTTTTTCTTGAAAGGGTAGATAGTAAATAATACAGGCTTGTGGTCCATATGGTCTCCTTGGCAACTCTTCAACCCTGCCATTGTAGCACAAAAGCAGCCACACATAATGTGTAAACACATGGGTGTAGCTGTGTTCCATTAAAATAACTTACAAAAATAGGCAACCAGCCCTTACTTTGTTGATCCCTGGTTTAGAGAATACAAGTATTGGGATAAAGGTTTTAATAGGGAATTAAGTCTGTACAAAGATCTGATCTAGGGGCTGTCAGGGAAAGCTGTTCTGAGGAAGTGGCGTTTAAGCTAAAATTTAAAGGGTGAGTAGGCAAAAGGGACAGGGAAGGAAGAGTGTTCATTCAGAGAAGCAATGCATGAGAAACAAAAGCAAGAGAGAACATTCACATTATGATGTATTCAGTAACCTGGAGGAATTCCTATGTGGCAGTCAGTGGTAAGACATGTGGAAAGAGTCTTATTTTTAAAACTTTTCCTTATTTTAGCAAGAAGCCATTGAAGAGATTTACACAGGTAAGAGACTCATTACTTCATGGTTTAGAAGGATAATTCTAGCAGTTAGATGAATTCCAGATACATGTGGAAGATAGATTCAATGGGACTTGGTATTTATTGCATGGGGGGAAAGGAGAAGGACTAATCAAGAATGATGCTCAAATTTTAGGCTTGGACAAATGGTGAGGATCTTCACTGAAATGGGGTACATTGGAGAAAGAACTCTAGGGAATGGAGAGAGGGAAGATGATGAATTTATTTGGGACATGTTGAATTTACGATGCCTTTAAGACATCCAGATGGAATTGTCCCATGAGTAGGAGGATGTTTGAGTCTAAAGCCTGGTGTTAGAGGTCTGAGTTGGAGGTTGTTAGTGTGGAAATGGCCACTGAAGCCATTGGAATGAATTACAGAGCAGCATAAGAAGAGAAGAAGGCCTAGAACAGAAACCAGAACACCAAGAGTTTAGGGATAAACAGAGAAAAAGGGCTTGCAGACAAGGCTGAGAAAGAGTAGCAACATATACAATAACCAGGATTGTATGATGTTATTAGAAGCCTAGGGAAGGGTGTGTTTAAATGAGGGAGTAGTTAATAGTGATGTCTGTTAGCAAAATGTCGAATACGATAAGGATGTAAGTTTCAATAAGTTTAATGACAAAGGACTCATCTATGACCTTAGCTAGAGCAATCTTATTGAAATGGTTGGGTGGAGACCAAATAGCAATGGTCTGAAGTGAGTAGGAATTGAGGAAGTGGAACTGGTGAGTATGGGATGCTCCTTGGAAAAGAATGGCTATGAAGGGAAGAAGAGAGGGGGCCATAAATTAGATGTTATCTTAGTCTATTCCAGCTGCTGTAACAGAATACTTTATATCAGTTAATTAACAAATAACAGAAGTTTACCACTTGCAGTTCTGGAGGCTGGGAAGTCCAAGATCAATATGCTAATAGATTTTGGTGTCTAGAGAGGGGGTGTTTCTCATAGATGGCACCTAGTTGCTGCACCCTCACATGGCGGCAAAGAAAGGGCACTCCCTTAAACTGCTTGTAAAATGGCATTAATCCCACTTAGGAAAGCAGAGCCCTCATTACTTAATCACTTCCGTGGGGATACCAACTTTCAGACCATTGTGGGTGTTTTCCAAGATGAGAGGGACTTGACCATTTTTAAATGTAATGAATACGTGCTAGTAAGGAAAAGTGAAAATAATAGGAGAGAGAATAATTGGGCAAAATCCCTAATAAGGTCTTAATGTGATTATGTTTTTTAAACATGTCTGCTCTCTGCCAGAGGTTGTTGTAAGAAACAAACTACAGAAACGTAAAGCCATATATAATTTTAACTGTAGAATAGCTTTTGTGCTTTAAACAGTTTCAATTATAAGGAAGGGGGCATATTACTATAACTTCATTCAGAGAGTAAACTGTTCACTGATTTCTACTCAGCATAAATTAATCTTGTACAAAAAGTAAAAGAATGCTTATGCAACTATCATGTTTAATTATACACACACTACTGTATAATTAAAAATCTGTTTTTTTTGGAAAGCTTTGTAGTAATTTTTCCCTGATGAAACTGTTTAGTGTTTGAACTGATATATGTTATCTTACTGAAATTACCAATAGTGATTATTTAAAATGATAGCAAATTAAACATCTGAAATGTTAAAATCTGTCTTTATTTTTATAAGGACAGAGTTCTGTTTAGTTGTATGTTTGTTTATTTGGCTTATAGTTAACTTGTTTGGTCATTTATTCATATCTAACTAATGAGAGTAAGAAGTAAGTAAGCTTTACTAAAGCTGCATTAAAAATTAATCTGAATTGATGGGTAGTGCCCTCAAGTTAAGAAGGTGAATGGGCTGGGCGCGGTAGCTCATGCCTGTAATCCTAGCACTTTGGGAGGCCAAGGTGGGTGGATTGCCTGAGCTCAGGAGTTTGAGACCAGCCTGGGCAACGCAGTGAAACCCCGTCTCTACTAAAATACAAAAGAAATTAGCCAGGCATGGCGGCAGGTGCCTGTAGTCCCAGCTACTCGGGAGGCTGAGGCAGGAGAATTGCTTGAACCCAGGAGGCGGAGGTTGCAGTGAGCCAAGATCACGCCACTGCACTCTAGCCTGGGCAACAGAGTGAGACTCCAATCTCTAAAAGAAGGTGAATGGTTTGCATCTGATTCTGAGGGTGGTGTAAAGTTTAAGGTAGATTTTTTTTTTTCCCTTTTAGGTTTTACACTTGTCATTTGCCCATTGATCTCTCTTATGGAAGACCAATTAATGGTTTTAAAACAATTAGGAATTTCAGCAACCATGTTAAATGCTTCTAGTTCTAAGGTATGTTTCAGTGGCTTTTTTTTTTTTTTTAATGTAAACTATTCACTGAAATAGGAGCTTTACCTGCAGTTGAGTTGCTTGTAAAATTATAAACTGTTAACTATTTATATCAGGAGTTGCAAACTACCGCTCTTGGCCAGTTCTGGCTCACTGTCTATTTTTGTATGTCCCATGAGTTAAGAATGGTTTTTATATTTTTAAATGGCCAAAAAAAACTAAAAAGAATATTTTGTGAAATGTGAAAATTATTTTCAATTCAAGTTTCAGTATCCATAAATAAAGTTTTATTGAAACACAACCATGCTCATTTGTTTACGTGTTGTCTATGGCTGCTTTTACAGTATAATGGCAGAGTGGAGTAGTTGTGCTAGAGACCTTATAGCCCACAAAACCTAATGTTTTTGTCTGGTACTTTACAGGAAACATTTGCTGACCTGTTTTGTATTATCCATTCTAAAATAGTAAGGGAGAATTTCTAATTACGCAGTGTAATTAAATGTGAAATATGAATTACTAAGAAGTTACCCTATACCTGTGGAATTTCTTCTATTTAGGAATGGACTCTCTTACCCTCATCTGTAGAATAAAGCATTTCCCAGCTATTCTTTTTTAAAAAGCATATTACTGAAATCTTCAAAAGGAGAGAGAATAGCATAAAAACTGCCATGCAGCCATTTCCCCCTTTAACAGTTACCAACATACGGCTAATCTTTTTTTAATCTATATACCTCCAATTTTCCCTACCCCCTTCCCCTTAGTTTATTCAGAACAAATTCCAGACATCATATTTTAATTGCAAATTCTTCAGTAAATATCTCTAGCTTTAAAGAAAAGTGCTATGCCATCATCACATCTAAAAGGTTTAATATCAATACTTTAGAATTGTAAAAAACTCAGATTTCTGTCTCATTTTTATGTTTTTTTTAAATATAGCCCAGATAATATTCATGCATTGTACTGTATTTGGTTGATATACTCATAGGTTCCCTTTATCTCTTTTATATTTTCCATGCAAATTCTTTGTTGAAGAAACTGGGTTAATTGTCCTGTATCTTTCTACATTTTCCTGACTGCATCCTTGTGGTGTTTTTTCTCTCTTTTCTTTTCTGTTTTCTTTTCTTTCTCTTTCTCTCTTTCTTTGTTTCTTTGTTTGTTTGTTTGTTTCTTTCTTTTTCAATTCTAGGGTACATGTGCAGGATGTGCAAGTTTGTTACATAGGTAACTGGATCCTTTTAGGTAGATCTAAAAGCCTGATTGTATTTGGAATTTTTTTTTCTTTAGCTTTTTTTTTTTTTTGCAAGTGTATATTTACTGTGGTATCACTCAAGTGGTACACAGTACCTGGTTATCTTTTTGTGATGCTAAGCATCAGTGGGTTCAAGTGATGTCTGCCTGATCTCTGGTTATCAGCTTTTCATCTAATGGTTTTAGCAGCCACTGAGTGGCACTGTGAGAGCCATGATATCATTAGGGAGGTGCAAAATGGTGATATCTAATTCTGTCACTCTTTCTTCATGTATTAGCTACACTTTTTCTACAAAAATGAACTTTTTCCTCATTAACTCTGCATGATAAAAATGCTTGATTTTTTTTTTTCCCCTTCTTTACCAGTTTTCAGAAAGAGTTGGTTTTCTAGCATTCTCCAAAGGTGGTCAACAACATTTTTAAGGTTTTTTTTTTCCCCCAAGTATCGCTATAAACTTACAAGCTTTGACATATATGATTCACCTTTGGAATCATATATATATATAAATATGTATATATGTAATGCTGAAATAGTCCTGTCCTTGGGCAGTGAGAGCCTCTTTAAGTTGGTTCCTGAATCCCTTCTCTTAACCCCATTGCTTCTGCTCCTTGCTTTCTTTTGCAGTAAGATAATCCATGTTCATTTTATGCATTTCCTGCCCAGACCTAGAGTCAGCCATACCGCTAAGAAGCCCTGATTCCTTTAGTTTACCCATATATTTTTGTTTTATTTAAACTCCATGTCATTCTATTATAACTGCTCCTTCTTTCAACAAAATCTGTGGAGAAAACTGCCTTCTAATAATGTACTTTCTTAAAATTGAAAAAGAACATAATAGTAATAGAAAGTAGTTTAGAAAGTTGCAGATAATTACAAGTTCATTGATATATCCCTACTGCTTGAAAAGTTGGAGAGAGAAAAAAGGAACATCTGTATCTTAAAATATATCTAGGAGTTAACAAACTGCTTCTTTGCTGGGATGATGAAAGTAGTTTGTCTCTTTCTATCCCATTCACTGGTATGTTTTTATACTTTTTTGGTCCTCTTTAGATTAGAAGGAAAAAAATGACATCTAATGTGCTAAGTATTGTATAGAATTGTATTAGAGTACTGAGAATCTAATAACTGTTACCTTTTAAGATTTATTATTATTATCTTAATTTAATGAGTGATACTTTGTGAAACCCCATGGTCTTTATATTTAAATAAAGAGATTAAAAGATTTGATGGTATCATTTAAGAAGTTAATAAATAATACATTTTGTTCACATACATAAAGGGATTATAAATATAATGTTAAAATTAATAAAACCCACCTTTATAACCATAACAATTGCATCTAGCTCACATTTTAGAATATATTATGAACAATTTAGAATTATGCCTTCATAGAATAAATGCTGTTTGTTGGAGTATCTGTTTGTGTTCATTTTTTTTTGTTCTTTTTTGTCAAGTGAGTTTTTTTTAATCATCAACAATGTAGATGTTAGTAAATAACTAGAATGTTATTTACACAGCTGCCATGATGTTTCATACTGAGACATGGTTTCAGTTTTAATGAGCTAAACATCTGCTCCTAGAAGAGCCGAAGGCTATTATTGCTTTGGAGAAATGAACGTTTTCATTTACCACCTAGTATTTCAGTCTGCTAGCTTAGTTTTACTATCATTGTGTCTATTTTTTCTTTTAATAGGAGCATGTTAAATGGGTTCATGCTGAAATGGTAAATAAAAACTCCGAGTTAAAGCTGATTTATGTGACTCCAGAGAAAATTGCAAAAAGCAAAATGTTTATGTCAAGACTAGAGAAAGCCTATGAAGCAAGGAGATTTACTCGAATTGCTGTGGATGAAGTTCACTGCTGTAGTCAGTGGGGACATGATTTCAGACCTGGTATGTATGTTTTATCTAGAAAACTTTTTGATGTCATAGACCGTGTCCTTACTCAGCTTGGCATGATGGAAATCTCTGCTTCTATTAAAATCATCATCAAGTAGTTACACATTGAATGTCCCTTATCCAGAATGCTTGGAATCAAAAGGGTTTTAAATTTTGGATTTTTTTGGATTTGGGATGATCAACCTGTATTACTCATTTTATCTTGCCTCATTATGAGGAGGACTGAGAGGCAGAATCTTTAGTTTCATTCCCCACTGTAGTCTGTAGTTTAATTGCCCTTGTCAATTATGGACAAATATGGACACATATGTTTTCTAGCCAATAGTGGACATCTTTGTGGCATTTATAACATCTAGGTATTCCTTCACATTTGTTGAAGAATTTGCATCTGTTTCAAAGTTGTCATCTTTAGTCATCATCTGGGGGTCTTTTCAGCACTCACATAGAACTCCTCAGCATTAAACTTTGATGAGATATTTTAGTGACCTTTTTCTTCACCCCACCACCTAATCCTACAGTCATAGCCTAAAGTAAGTTACTCAGAATTGTTATATGCAAAAAAATCTTAAATTCAAAAATCCGACTCCCTGGCTTCAACCTCTTTTCCTTCTGAAGCTTTTCACACTCATTAGGATTTGCTGGATCCCTCTTTTAATGCCTGCTTATCTATCCAGGCTCCTGTCCCTACATAGCAATCACTCTGTTTCCTGTCCAGACACTGCGCTGTTGCCCCTGACTTCTGTTATATTTGCCCTGGACTGCCTGGCCATTCTGCCAGTCTGCTTCAGTTGTTGTGCCTAAGACGCTGGATTCATCTAGACTTCTGCTTTCCCCATTCCTGCTGCTTGGCTACTAAACATTGTCAAAAAAAAAAAATTGCATAACTCCATTCAGCTTTTCATTATCCTCAGCTGTCCTTATACTTGTCCCTATTTCAACTCCTTTATACATTTCTTCAAACAAATGTCTCATATCATTAACTTTCTATTCAGGCCCTAACTTGTACTTAGCAGATGCTTTCTGCTTCACAGAAAATAGATGCCATCAGGTATGAACAGCTCCTCTTTCTACTTTCAAACATGAGTAATCTTTTTTTTTTTCTTTTGTTAAGGCAGAAAAGACCACTGCTTTATAAGGGTAACCATGACCACTCCCGTTTCATCCTTTCCTGCCTTCTTAAGATCTTGCACTGCCAAGTTCCTCACTCCTTCACCTTCAGTCTCTTTTGTCCTCTCCCTAAAAACAGAAACTAAAACACCCTTCTGACCTTTTGCACACCTTTTAATGTTATTGTCCTCTTTCTGTTCTGTCACCGTCAGACTTCTCAGCTTACCGTCTCCATTTGTCACCTTTAACACATTCTGAACTCACTGAATCATGCTTCTGCCACCACCATACTACTGAAACAGGTCATTGGTGACCCACCCCCAGATGAGACCACTTCGTCAAGTGGTCTCATCTTCATTCCTCTTCCCACTTTACTTCAGTAACATTTTATATATTCACCTGTCACCTTGCCACATTCTATTCCCTTGGTTACTGTACAGCAATGCTGTTCAGTGTCTTCCTTTCCATTCTCACCTCCTTCGCTCTTCTTGTCTTCTTTTTAAATATTAGTGTTCCCTAGGGTTCTGACCTCAGTCTTTACCCTTTCTTACATTTCTCCAGGGATAGTGAGCTTGTAGCCCGAAGGCTGCATTCTCTACCTACAGAATTATTATGGACATTGTTTTTATTTATTTATATATTTTAAATGGATTTAAATGCCTTAAACGGGATGTATAGTCCTTTCTATTAAGGACCCCACTTTTCTTAACCAGATAGCGCCACATAGTTGTTACCTGGTGGCCATTGAAGTTACCTGATTTGTGACTCTTGCCCTATTTTCAACCTAAATGGTGTGATCCCTTATGATTATCACCCTTGCTTAAGTATTACCATGACTTATGTTTTCTCTGTGGATCTGCTGCTGAAGTGTAACACATTATTCCCATATCTAATTATCTAACTTCTAAACTTTAAATTTATACTCCTAATTGTTTATCAGAAATGTGTATCTAAATTAGCATGAACGAAACTAAATTCCCCCAAAAGAACTGCTCTTTTTCTTCTCAACTGGGAATATTTTCCCCGTAACTCTACTCGACGTTCTAACCAAAAACTTTTTATTTTCCTCACCTTTCCTTTCTCCCTTCTCCTCTCTACTCCCAAGCAATTTCCCCTTCAGTCTTCTCTGTCTTAGAAAATCATCTACTCACTCATGTTTGCTGAAGCCAAAATTTTAGCAGTTATCTTTATCATTTGGGTTCCAGTCGGCAGACAGTTATTTGAACAGAGAGAATTTTTTATAAAGAATTGTGAACTAGGTAAAAAGTAGCTAAATAGATAATTGAAAAAGTAAAAAGAAAACTAAGATATCATGGAGTTAAAAACTGGAAGAAGCAACAACCACCTGTAGGGCTGGGAGAACAGGAAGAAAAGATTGGAACAAATAAGACTTAGCAACTTAATGAAGAGGCCTTGTAGAACTGAGCTCCCTGGTGCTGGAGTCTCTTGGTAGAGGCAGAGGTGGGGTACATCTGTGATAAAGCTGGTTCTCCAAAGGCTGAAAAAACTGCCAACTGTATTTAGTTGCTCTTAAGGAACGAAGTGCTGCTGCAGGGATGAGAAGCCTTGCTGGGGTGACAGTCACAGGAACACAAGCAAGCCCACAGGAAGCAGTTAGGGAGGAAGCAGCCATGGTGTCTTCCATCCAGGGCCAGCAGGCAAAGCTGATGCGTAGTGTGCAGAGTCCTTGGTGCAGCATCCCAAAGCAGTGTATAGAAGGGTAGGGTTAGAGATGACAAAAAAAAATAATGGATGACCCACCGTCCTTGATTAACCCTCCCTTTGCAGATCCAGTCCACCACTAAGTGTTGTCAGCTCTGCCTCTAAAATGAATGTCAAGTTTGTCTACTCTTTGTGCACCTACATCTTACATACAGTTGAGCTCCCTTCCACTGGTCTACTGTAGTAGCTTCCTAAATAGTCTTTGATTCTGGTCTTAACCTTTTTATTCATTCTCCACAGAGCAACCGGTGATATTTTCTAAATATACATCAAATCATGTTACTTCCCTACCTAAACTACCCCGTAGCTACTGTGTACTTAGAATAAAACCCAGCCTTCTTAACTGAGGCCCATAGGGTAATATGTGACTGCCCCCATCTGTCTACCTGATTTCCTACTCTTCCTCTCTTCTTAAGCCCTAGCTATACTGGGCTTATCATTATGAGCACTTACCACTCTCTAATGGCATATTTATTGGTTTACTCTTTGTATTGTCTTGTTTCTTTGCTTGAATTATAGACACATTTGCATAGCATTTTTGTCTTGTTCATCACTCTATCTTCAGTGCCTAGGGAAATGCTTGGCACACAATTAAAAAGGTGTTCAACATTTATCTATTGATGAATGGGTAAATCTAGCACTCTCTCCCTCCTCCCTGCTACCTCCATATCCCAGTAGTCACTAGGACCTGTAGGTTCATGTATGTCTCTACTCTTTGTGATTTGTCCTTAATGTCATGTCTCATTTTATATTCTGTATTATTTATTTTCTGGTCTGTTACTGCCAACTTTTAACTGGTTTTCCTTTAGTGTTTTGTCTATTCCAGTCTATATTTTGCACTATCACCAAAAGATGATTTATGAAGCATAGGTCTTTAAAAATTACATGATGGGCTGAGTGCGATGGCTCATGCCTGTAATCCCAGCACTCTGGGAGGCCGAGGCGGGCAGATCACCTGAGGTCAAGAATTCAAGACCAGCCTGGCCAACATGGTGAAACCACGTCTCTACTAAAAATATAAACATTAGCCAGGTGTGGTGGTGTATGCCTGTAATCCCAGCTACTCGAAAGGCTAAGGCAGGAGAATCTCATGAACCCGGGAGACGGAGGTTGCAGTGAGCCGAGATCGTGTCACTGCACTCCAGCCTGGGTGACAGAGTGAGACTCCATTTCAAAAAAAAAAAAAAAAATTACATGATGACTCCTCATTTCCTGTAGGATACAGTCTCAGCTTAGAATAACTGGCTGAATTGTTCATAGCTTTTCTTAAACCTGCCTCGTACATAACAGTGTCAGTCAGGGCTCAGGCAGGGAAGCAGAGTCACGATGAACTTTATGGGGTAACGGTTTTACTGTAGGAAGTAGATCTTGAACAACTGTGGGAGGAACTGGGGAAGTGAAGGTCTGAAGAGGGGAGTTGGAGGATTAGAGAAAAAGTAACAGATTGATACCTAAGCACTGGTGCAGGAGGACAAGGCGGAGCTTGTAGGGAAATCTGCAGCTGGCATGTACAGTGGCAAAGGGGACCCCTAAAGGGAAGTTCGTGGAAAGGTCTCTGGTGAGCTACTTCCTGTGAGTAGCTATCACTTCTGTGGGTCTGCTGTTGATTGGCAAGACCTGCAGTTGGGAGGAACAGCTGAATGAGGAATGGAAAAGAACTAGGATGACCTAGAACTGGCTGAGCACTTCTGCATCTGTCCATCATCCTCTCGGCGTGTAAAGACCTTGAAGGAGTGATGTTAGCTGGTTCACTTCTGCCACCGAATCTTGCACAAGTCCCTGTTTTGGGTCAGCTTTAACTTGGAACAGGAAAGAGATTCTGGGAAACGTAATTCATAGCTTAATGGATTGGACAGTAAATCCATCCACCACAAGACTCTGTGACTTAGCCCCAGTGAACTGCTTGCTGTTATCTGAACATACTAATTTCATGGCAGTGTATTTGCAGTGTATATGCTGTTTCCTCTGCGTGATGTTCGTCTCTTCCTAGTGAACTTCTGCTCATTCTCTTAAGACACAACTCAAGTATTATCTCCTTGAAATCTTCACTTCCCAAGCAGCTGCTCTGTCCTCTGTGTTTTCATAGTAGTCCTCTACTTAGCATGTAAGCAATTTCTACCACATGTTTTTCACTTTCCTCCAAATAGTTTAAGTACTTAAGGGAGATTAAGGACAATTTATCTAGTGATTTAGATGCATATAACAAGTTTGAGCCTAGAATGGTTTCCGATAAATAGGTTATATACAAAGCAGTGCCACCCTTACCAAGCTTTTTTTGGTCTGATGACACTAGGTGGTAGCAGGGGTTTGACTGATGGCCTGTTTTATCTCTTGTTAGTTGTAATAAATTAAAACACTGTGGCTATACCCACTGTCTCTTGAGTCCACCGTGACCAAGAATAATGTCTGAAATAAATGTAATAAAGCCTGCCCATCAAAGAGGCTAACGCAGAACTGCAAATTTACTGCTGTAGATGGCTGTGGAAACAAAATTATTGTAGTCATCGATTATCTGCATAATGTTAAAAGATATAATTTACTCTAACTCTTAAAGGATAGAAAAAGGGCCACTTTGTTTGTTTTTTTCAGATTATAAGGCACTTGGTATCTTAAAGCGGCAGTTCCCTAACGCATCACTAATTGGGCTCACTGCAACTGCAACAAATCACGTTTTGACGGATGCTCAGAAAATTTTGTGCATTGAAAAGTGTTTTACTTTTACAGCTTCTTTTAATAGGCCAAATCTATATTATGAGGTATGTAATTTTTATGTCAATTACTTTTGTGAAGAATTACGCAGAGGGGATCTACCTTTTTATTATGTTTATTTACATGAGCAGCAGTTAAGTACTTACAAAAATTTTTAACATTAGGAGGTAATTATAAGTAGATTCTGTAATTAGGGCTTCATTCATGTACCTTTTGCTACATAATCCTTTGTTAGATTAAACGGAAGACACTTGCTAGGTGATACTTTTTATAAAATATATGAGTAAGTCATATATCTTTGTTAAATTTCTGTATGTTCTTTTTTGTGTAAAGATGGGGAGAAAGGATGGAGTGATACTAAGGACCCTAATAACATCTCTGTTCAAATTAATTACTAAGTAATAGAAGTATTAATATACCATTAAAGATGTGCCAATTCTGTTTGGATTTTATTTGATAAGCTTGAAAATAAAATAACCTAACAGCTGTCTTTTCTTTCTTTCTAAACCCTTTTAAGAATAGATTTAATATTTTTCTGAGTTTTCATTAAAGTTATTTATGTTACGGTTTGTTTTTATAAAAGTAGCATCACAAAATAAAAAAGTCTTCATCCTTACAAGTTATTCACTGCTCATGTGCTTGCTCTTCTCTGGTAAATTAAAAAAATAAAGATCAAGAAGAGTCTGGGAGGAGGAACAGATGAGTCAGATGGGTTGAATCCTATGAGTAAGTGAAAGAGTAATAGAAAAAAAACACTATGGTCATGAAAGAACTGCATCCTGAAAGTTGTAAGTAGACAGCCACTTGGATGGTACGCATTCATTTACTTCTTAATAAGTTAAGTTTTTCCTAGGTGCGGCAGAAGCCCTCAAACACTGAAGATTTTATTGAGGATATTGTAAAGCTCATTAATGGGAGATACAAAGGGCAATCAGGTAATGTAAAAACAAACCAACTTTGGAGACAGAGATAACTTTCAAAAAGTGACTTCATATCATATTGATAATTATACTGATAACTGAATAACACCAAAAAAATTAATGTATAGCAGAAGATACTTGAAAATATGTGATAAAATTAATTCACTTGATCTTAGAAATTGGGTGTGACATTTGCTTATGCCACAGATTATGAGTCATCAAATTGCCTGATTTATTTTTGTTTATTTACACTTGCTTTAGAATAGACTTGATGACTTAATGTTATTATCAACAACACATATTTAGTACATATCCACTGTGTACAAAATAGTGGATTAAGCAACTGATACTCTAAAGGGATAGAAAATATACTCCCTTATAGTAAAGGACACATTAAAGCAATAAATAAATCCAGTAGTACATACTGAATAGATTAAGCACAGATGGAGTTGTGAGTATATATAGCTGGTTTTCTGGGTTTAGTGACTAAGCAAATGTTACTGAAGCAAAGAATTTGTGTAAAGTAGCATTTTAAACTGTTCTACAGATTTTCAGGAGGTAGTCCTGGGTAAAAGGAGTTCTAGGGTCAAATAAATTTGAGAAAGGTTGCAGGTATTTATTCTGTCTGGACATCCACAGGGTGTATCAGCAAACTAGAAGCTCTGACCATCCCTGAAAATAAAGAGAGACACCCGTTTAACTTTGTTGAATGCAATGTTCTCCAAATTAATTTGCATGCAAATTAATCTAAATTAACCCAAAATTAATCTGGAGAACACTGCATTCATAGCACATTTGTTAGCATCTTACAGACATCAGTTTGAGAAATACTGTGTAGTGGGAGATAAAGTTAAAGAGAGAAAAGCGATAACGGGAACGAAAACTGATGGCTCAGGCTCATTTCTGCTTTAAAGCAAGCTGGTGCTCAAATCCTGGAATTATACCAAAATGTCAGTATATGCACAAGGCCTTAAAATTTTTCCTAATTCTTTTTTTCCTTCTGTGCATTGTATTAATCAATGTCCCGAATGTGTGTGTTGAAAATTATCTTCCAGGAATATACCATATCTATCTTAACAAATGCACATATTTTACTGCAGGAATCATATATTGTTTTTCTCAGAAAGACTCTGAACAAGTTACGGTTAGTTTACGGAATCTGGGAATTCATGCAGGTGCTTACCATGCCAATTTGGAGCCAGAAGATAAGACCACAGTTCACAGAAAATGGTCAGCCAATGAAATTCAGGTTAGGTATATATCTTCCATAGAAGCCTAATTTGCCTTTAAAATATGTAAACTTGATTTAATTAACTGATAAAATGTTAAAATATTTCAGGTAGTAGTGGCAACTGTTGCGTTTGGTATGGGAATTGATAAGCCAGATGTGAGGTTTGTTATCCATCATTCAATGAGTAAATCCATGGAAAATTATTACCAAGAGAGTGGACGTGCAGGTATGTAGGACTCAAATCCAGAAGTAAATTTTTAGAAAGCTTTTCCCAGAAACACATTATAAATGTTGGTAAGTCTGTATATTTTATCTTTATTGGATAGTATTTTTAAAACAATGTATTTTTAGCAGTTTGACACTTACTTGCATATGGAGAAATTTTTACTTATGTTCTGTTGTTATCTGAATTGTTTCTTTTTATGTGTGTTAAGATAATTTGATGTTCATCTTTGCCTCCTGAATTTTTAATTAGTGATTTCAAATCTGTAACTTAACTGGATTATAGACACAATTTTTAACTTAGTAGAGCTGATTACTGATGTCTCTTTAGAGTTTTTTTTAATTTCAGGGTACCCATTACAAATTAACTTCCACATCTCTAAAATTTCTAGATGTAGTATAAAACATTGCCTGCTAATTTTACCATATGTCATTTTTGCATATTTTGAATTTTTAAATGTAATTCTGCAATCTCAAGGTTTCTGCAATCTCAAGGTTTCTCACACCACAGGTCGAGATGACATGAAAGCAGACTGTATTTTGTACTATGGCTTTGGAGATATATTCAGAATAAGTTCAATGGTGGTGATGGAAAATGTGGGACAGCAGAAGCTTTATGAGATGGTATCATACTGTCAAAACATAAGCAAGTAAGCCACATACCTTTTTATAACTTTTATCAATTAAAGCAAATATGAAAGTATATGACATCGTTTTTAAGTTCTTACTAAATACATTGGTGTAACACCAAAGTGCAGATCCATAAAAGCAGATGTTGGAGGGTAGGAACCAGTACATCAACCTGTATGATCTGCCTTAATTCAAGAAAAGATGCCCTATCTTTGAGATAATCCTCCAAAACTACTTTTTTAATTGAAGGTTTTTGAGACACATTGATAGCAAGTTGAAGGCTTTTTTTTTTCCTCTGGCACTGGTGTACAGTTACATGCTTTAATAATTTTGAAAAGGTCTGTGGTTAAGATAGGCATTTTGAGAGTCAAGCTCAGTAACATGTGCCATCTTGCCAGCTCATGTGTCAATGAAATACCAAGTTTCTCCTTAAGAAGTAAGTTTAAATCTATTTAGGGTGGCTTTAGTTAGACTATATAGCTTCCTGAAAGCTTTCTGTCATAGTTATGTTTGTGCTCTTACTGCCTATCACATAAGAAGTGCTCAGAAATGTCGAGGTGGTAAATAGCAGCCAGACAATGATAGAAATGTTCTTTCTTTCCAACAGGTACTACAATAATCTAGTTAAAAGAAATGAGAAAATGAAAATGTCTTTAAAAGCCCAGTAGATTCTCATGAAGCATATTTTAAGGTTTTGACTCAAATATTGCTACTTTAAAATATAAGAAATTATTTTACTGTCAAGAATATTCTCCTAATAGTTGTAAAACATTGAATTAAAAATGGAACTCAGACAATTTTTTAAACAGTGTTTATTAAGAATATGTGGGGAAAAAAATACTATGTCAGGGGCACAATGACCCCCCAAAGATACTCATGTCCTAATTCCTAACCTGTATGTTACCTCACATGGCAAAAGGAAAGTAGCATTGCACATGGAATTAAGACTGTTCACTAGCTGACCTTAAAATAGGGAGATTCTGATTTTGATCCAGTGAAACCCATAGTACACTTCTAAATCTAAACCACAGAAATGTAATAAATTTGCGTTTAAAGCCACTAAGTTTATGGTAATATTATGGCAGTTATAGGAAGCTAATACAGTATATAACTGTGTAAGCTGAAATAGAGATTCTTAAAACTTTATTATATCCTTTAATAATCTGTATCTTTAAATGTGTTTGCAGATGTCGTCGTGTGTTGATGGCTCAACATTTTGATGAAGTATGGAACTCAGAAGCATGTAACAAAATGTGCGATAACTGCTGTAAAGACAGTGGTGAGTTTGTTGTTTTGTAAACCTTTAGGCTAATACAGTCACAATGCCTAGTGACAGAGATACGTTCTGAGAAATGCATCACTAGGTGATTTTGTCATTGTGCAAACATCAAAGTGTACTTACATAAACCTAGATGGTATAGTCTCCTAGGTTATATGGTATAGACTATTGATCCTAGGCTAACAGTCTGTACAGCATGTTACTGTACTGCATACTGCAGGCAACTGTAACACATGGTTAAGTATTTGTGTATCTAAACATAGAGTAAGTACAGTAAAAATATGGTATTATAACCTGGGCGACAGCGAGACTCCGTCTCAAAAAAAAAAAAATATGGCATTATAATCTCTTGGGACCACTGGCATGTACGTGGTCCATCACCGACCAAAATATTATGTGGCACAAAACTGTATATACAGCTGGGACATGAGAGAAGTGTTAGACTTCCAAATGGATTTAAAAGATTAAAGTGTGAATCAGATTTTCTAGAATTAAAACTATCAACATGAAGTTTTGAAACAAAGGTGAATAAAAGGAAAAGTCTTATGTGTATGCACACATTTTATATTGCTATACTGAGGATGTGAAATTTGTAATAAATGAAGGAAGATATTTGAATTTTTCTGAATAGAAATGCTATTCTATAAGAAAAGGGTAACCATGTGATAATCTCTAATACTTTATAGTCACTAATTGAGAAGAAAATTTAGTGCAAAATAGAGTTGATAGAGAATCATTTTTGATCCAATTAATGGCTAATTAGTCATAGGAGATTTACTTAAAATTCTTTTAAATGTAGATCAGCAGGACTTGTTTTCTGAGAATTGGTCACAACCCTGCTGATCAAAACAGGATCTGGTCAAAACGAGATGTAGCAAAGAAACTGGCCCAAACCAGTTAGAACTAGAAAATATAATGTATTTGCATGCTGTAAGACACTCCCACTAGCACCATGACAGTTTACAAATGCCATGACAATGCCCGAAAGTTGCATGGTTCTAGGAACTCCCTAACCTTTTCTAGAAGATTCATGAATAATCTGCCCCTTATTTAGCATATAACTAAGGAGTAGCTATAAATATCGCTAGTGAGCAATCTACAGTGCCACTCTGCCTTTGGGGTAGCCCTGCTCTGTCGATGGAGCTGCCATTTTCCTATACTCTATTGCTAATAAACTTGCTTTGCTTTCACTTTACTCTGTTGGCTTGCTCTCAGATTCTCTTGCATGAAACTGGGAGGGGTGAGTCCCAATTTGGGGATTTGCCTGCATCATTTTGGCACTGTATTTTAACTTTTTTTCATCTGTGTGTTGTATTTCAAGATCTGGACTAGCCAGTACCTCATGGTAAGACCTTACTGAGTTCTGATGCCTTGTTAGGTGGAAGCCACTATATTTTTAACTTTGCAGACAGAGAAATTTATGAGTTTATTAGACTATCTTATAAAATAACAAGTGTTATATATAAATCAGAGTACTGGTCTCAATAATTGGGGTATCAGTTGAGGACACTCTTGTTACTAAATCAGTTTACAGGAGCCTATACTAGAACACACAGGGTCTCCTATAAAGCATACCTCTTAGTAACTTAATAATCATGTCTGGCAGACACTTTCTGATTTCCAGAGTATATGGCAGGGCTTCTGATAACCAATTTTTTTTTTTTTTTAAATATCACTGTAAACCCCACAATGTTTACAGAGACCATAACTTGGTCTAGTGACAGCTACTTGAGGAATAGCCTAGTCTTAATTCAGAATACACTTAAAAATCAATGTTTAGGGTGGCTCACATCGAAACCAGCTTTAAACCAGTTTAACTACTTAAGATAGCCTATCCTTGCCCTCATTTCTGAATCCCAATTACCTGCTATCATATTTGTTTTATTACAGCATTTGAAAGAAAGAATATAACAGAGTACTGCAGAGATCTAATCAAGATCCTGAAGCAGGCAGAGGAACTGAATGAAAAACTCACTCCATTGAAACTGATTGATTCTTGGATGGGAAAGGGTGCAGCAAAACTGAGAGTAGCAGGTGTTGTGGCTCCCACACTTCCTCGTGAAGACCTAGAGAAGATTATTGCACACTTTCTAATACAGCAGTATCTTAAGTATGTACAAACCCATTCATTTTCCTTTCAGGTTGTCTTTATGTTTTTTTTTTTTTAATTGCAACAGAATAAACGGTTTTGCAGTTATTTTGTGTGAACTTTTAAATGCTATAGAAAGTAATTTACCTAAAACACTCAAACTTTAATCACTATAAATCAAAAAACGTACTGAAAATATTTTCTTTAAAGGCTTTATTTGCATTCTTGTTTTATTATTTCAAGTCAATGTGTTAAAAATTATTGCACTTATAGTTATTTCTTTGATAAGTTTGTTTTCTGTGATTCCTTCAAAAGCTTTCTTATTGTTGGTCTTTATTTTCTGCAGAGAAGACTACAGTTTTACAGCTTATGCTACCATTTCGTATTTGAAAATAGGACCTAAAGCTAATCTTCTGAACAATGAGGCACATGCTATTACTATGCAAGTGACAAAGTCCACGCAGAATTCTTTCAGGGTAACTGGCTATTAATTTTCAGTTTTATATATTTTAAAAAGTATATTAAAGCCTATGGGATGCTTTTCTGTCATATTCCCCTAGGTCTAGTTGAACATGAGAAAAGTCAGTTTTCTAATTAGATTTCTGGGTATGGAAGAGAGAAAACATAGTTTTCTGTAAAGATATAAGTGAAAGAATTTAGACTGGCCTTTTAACATAAACTAGGGGTTTCCAATTTCTTGGAATAGGAGGACTCCATTTTAATATCTAATTTTGTTATGCACCCTGCTCTTATTTGGTTATGATTACTAATAGTTGAGAAGTCTGTTTCTGCTGTTCCAGTGGTTAAAAACTACTGTTGTAAACCAAATACTATCAGGTCTGCAAAAGCATGTCAAGTACCATTGTGTCTAAGGACATCTGAGGTCTTTAGAACTTCTCTCACAATGTAGCCCCTTTTATTCAAAATAGAGCTCATATTTGAATAGAAATTTGTAGATAAAAAACTAGATCCCTGTATACTTAAAAAGCCAACTGATACAGAAAGAATATTTTGAAATTTTTAATCTCATGAGAAAACTGAATAGCTGGATTTTTACCAAGGTGCTTGCTTTATTTTTTTTTTGTAGGTTGAATCATCTCAAACTTGTCATTCTGAACAAGGTGATAAAAAGATGGAGGAAAAAAATTCAGGCAACTTCCAGAAGAAGGCTGCAAACATGCTTCAGCAATCTGGTTCTAAGAATACAGGAGCTAAGAAAAGAAAAATCGATGATGCCTGAAATGAATGTTACTAAATTTTCTAATTAAAGATGGTTTATGCATGTATATGCCATTATTTTTGTAGTTAGACAATAGTTTTTAAAACAATTTCATTGATATTTTATATGTATGGATCTATATTTTCAGAGCTTATCTCTGAAGATCTAAACTTTTGAGAACATTTGAAAATTAGAGATCATGAATTATATAATTTTCCAGTATAAAACAAGGGAAAATTTTTTATGTAAAACGCTTTAAATGTAAAATATTTGAGAATAAGTTCATATAATTGTCTTAAGTTTTTTATGCCTTTATATGCTTAGCTATATTTTTTCTTTTGACATAACTATCTTTTTGAAAGCAATATTATACTGACAGAGGCTCACTGAGTGATACTTTAAGTTAAATATGTAGATCAGGGATGTCCAATCTTTTGGCTTCCCTGAGCCACATTGGAAGTACTGTCTTGGGCCGCACATAAAATATGCTAACACTGACGATAGCTGATGAGCTTAAAAAAAAAAAAAAATTCGCAAGAAATCTCATGTTTTAAGAAAGTTTACAAATTTGTGTTGGGCTGCATTCAAAGCTGTCCTGGGCTGCATTACGCCCATGTGCTAGAGTTGGACAAGCTTGTAGATGATTTCAGGGTATAAAACCAGAAGTACAATTCAACAAAAAAGGAATAAGTCATCAATATAAATATTAGCAAACGAGATATTGCTACATCTCTATTTAAAGTAAAATAAAACCGATTTTAAAGTTCCTGAAACCACAGCCATATTTTGACATTTCACAAAGAATGGTTCTAGTTTACTAGAGTACATTTGGCTAAGTAGGTAACTTAGCTAAATTTGCTCCAAAGCTAAATCACAAGTAAACATATTTATGTTTAAAACATAGAAATAAATAACTTGATTTTTATCTAAGCGGTCAGTGTTGTATTGGAAAGATAATATCTATCATATCTATAAATAAACTTTGAACTGATTTCAAACTTAGAATTTATGTTTTTATACTTTTCCACTAATATCATTATCACTTCTGTAATTTTCAATGTGGTCATCATTAACTCAATACAGTCATTCATTTTATTGACTTGTGATTTTGCTGGTATCATTTGGAACTTTATATGATTCTTGAAGAAATTCCATTTTTAGTCAAAATAATCTTCTATATCAATATTTGGATCTAGCAGATCTTCTCCATATGATGAAAGATTCATTTGGTTTAAGATTAGGTTTTCAAATGTTTCTTCTAAATCAGTTTCACCAATTAAGACAGCTCCCATCATTCGTCCATTTTGCATGACGACTTTGACATATTCTTGTCCTTTGGTACATCTCAGCATTAATTCATGATCTGAACCTAAGCCCTGTGCATTGTATTTTCCCAGCAGTACAACCTATATTTAGAGATAAAAAGGTTATTGTCATGAGTATCAAAAAGAAAATGTAATGGGTAGTTATTTTGTATCATGTTAGAATAGCCAGCAGAAAAATTATGCCACAAAATTTTATAACTAAAAATGTTATTGGGGAGAGTCCCAAAGAGAATGTTTGAACAGCATGCGTTAATTCTACAGATGACACTACCACACAATCTACACTGACATTAAAAAATTCTGGTGAATATAGTCAAATATTAATGTTTCATATTTTAACACTAAAAATACCTAGTGAATATAGGTAGGTGATTCTACCAATCTATATGAACATTAAAACTATATAGTGAATATATAAATATGTAGGATGTGGATACATTAAACTATGTGGAGTCGTGGTTTAAAGATTTGGCAAGGAACTGAATTAGAGCTTTCATGGACAAGTTACTTAATATCCCTGAGCCTTTTGAATATGTTTCTCCTTCTCTGTAAATTAAGGGGGGGTTAAAAAAAAAACAAAAACCCAAAACAACCTTCGTCAGGGTAATGTAAAGAGGACTGAATAAGATAATACATACAGGAAAGCACTTGGTTTATTTTTGAGTACAATAGCTGTTAGCCCCCCTCACAAAGAAAGGGTGAATCACAAGTAAAAGTTAAAAATGCACCAACTGGGAACAGATCTGGAGAGAAATTTTTTCCCTCTTAACTAAAATAGAATAGTGGTAAGGTGGATAATAATTATCAGAAGATTAGGGATTAAGACTAGCAATAATACCAGGTATTGGCTTGTAAGAAATGAAAAATGTCATTTTTTTGGTAAGATGATTAAAACTATGCACATTTTTGTTCAAGCAAGAAAATCGATCTATCGTAAGACTAACAAGCAGAGAAGGCATTAATATGCTTAACTATCTTACCTTATAGTTAAAAAATTTTGTCACATGAGCAAACAGTTCAAAGCTGAAATCCATGTCAATAGAGTCTCCTGAACTCGCTGCAGCCATGCACTTTGCTGCATACCATCCCATCTGTCTAGCCTGGGTCCACAGCCTCATCTGAAATGATGAAAAAATGTTACACAATGTCATTTTTCATGATCATTATTTGAAAAATGTTATCATCTTAACCTTGTAAATTCACTTAAAGGAGTTCAATGTTTGACAGTCTTTCTGTCTTCTCTGCCACAGAAGCAGTCACCAATGGACAACTAATCAGACTGATTTTTGGTATTTGTTAATTCTATCTAAATGACTGCCTCTAAAATTAAAAGATGATACCGATCATACCTGTTTTAGTAGCATTTCTATTAAATATTAGGAAACTATATTAAGCTACACCAGGTGGAGAAAAATGTTTTCATTAACCAGTCCCTTCTTCAAAAATTTGTCATCACCATTAATAGAGATGTCAAATTATCACTGAAGAATTTGTTCTATTTTCCAGCAAACTTCATTTTTATGCACTAGTTAAGGTCTGCCGTGCTGTTAACCTCAGTGGTCAGACAGACTCTTGGTGCCTCACCCCAAGACAACATAAATATTTCAGCAACTGATTCTGGGAAGTCATTTAAATTGTTTTATATGACAGTATTAATTTATCCTCTATTGTATTTTTATTTCTACAAAGTTTTGAGACTCCCTGGTATGAAAGAACACTGACCTTGGAAGTCACAGTGGATTTTAGTATCAACAGATCTACATATGTATCTAACTTTTCTAAGCCTCAGTTCATTTACCTGAAACATAAACATAACACTACCTACTCCGTAACTATCGAGAGAATTAAATAGGTTAGCGTATAATAAGCCCTTGGTTTCCTTCTACCTCGCTGTATGTGCATATATACTTAATGCTGTCTTTTGTTTGCAGAAATAATATCACAATCATAGACATGAGTTTTAAGCATTTCTAGCAGAAGTGATGGATTTTTTTTTTTCAATCTCCTCTGTAAACAAGGTATTACAGATTTGATGAAGTGAAAGGCAGTTTATGGCTGGGGGTCAGAATAAACTGAGCACACTAACAACTAGAGAACAGCCAATAGAAGTGGCCTGAAAATTTGCATCTTGAACTGCATAAATTAGTATCCCTACTGCTTGTGTAAGCCAAGAAATGGGGTCTATAAGGTACACTCAAAACAAGGCCATCTGTTTATTTTCGGATTTTTTTCCCTCTTTCAGATTATAACACATTAAGATATAATTTATCCTAGAGAATTAAAAATGTTAAAAAAAAAAAAACCCCACAAACTCCAACTCTAAGAATTTGTGATAGTCTTGCCACAGAAATGACATAGAATGAGGCAGGTTAGAAACAAAAAGGCTGGAACCACTCTTATTGATGTCTCTACTATCCGTAAGAACACAAAATGGCAGTGCTGCCCCTCTTGAAATACTTCTAGCTCTTCCCCTACTTCACACTGCATAATCTGAATGAATAACGTCCCTAACTGTGGAGCTGGTCTTCAACAAAGATAAATGCTGCCTGGTTCTCAAACATCTACATAGGTCTCTACCAGCCTCTGCACACCTCTGTCACCGTCTATTTTCGTCTAGTATTTTTGTTCCACCGTTAGGAGGAGGTAGGTAAAGCTGTGAGGGTGGGAAAAAGTCTAGATCCAGTTGGGACTTGTTAAGGCTCAGGAAAGGTGTTTACTACAGGAACTTTTTTTTTTTTTGAGACGGAGTTTTGCTCTTGTTGGCCAGGCTGGAGTGTAGTGGCGTGATCTCAGCTCACTGCAACCCCCGCCTCCCAGGTTCAAGCGATTCTCCTGCCTCAGCCTCCTGAGTAGCTGGGATTACAGGCGCACACCACCATACTCAGCTAATTTTTTGTATTTTTAGTAGAGACGGGGTTTCATCATCTTCAGGCTGGTCTTGAACTTATGACCTCACATGATCCACCTGCCTCACCCTCCCAAAGTGCTGGGATTACAGGCGTGAGCCACCACGCCCGGAACATTTTTTAGTAATAATTACCACAGGGACAGAATAGGATCATCCAGGAATAGAATGCTTTATCTATATAATTCACAATCTTAGTCGTTTTTTAATCTAAAGTTGTGCTGTCCAACATCATAGCCACGTATAGCTATTTAAAGTTAATGAAAAGTAAGTAAAAATAAAAATTCAGTTCCTCAGTCACATTAACCACATTTCAAGTGCTCACGTGACACTGCTGGCTACCTGACTGGATGGTGAAGAATTAAACATTTCCATCATCACAGAAAGTTCTCCTGGACACTGCTGATAAGCAGGTAAGAATGAAAAACAAAGGAATAGCCCATAATTTCTTTTAAATTAAAAGATATCTCAGTCTACCATTATAATGATAACTTACCAAACAGGGAAATATTCTAGTTTTTTTTTTTTTTAAATATATATAACAACTCTGTGCTAGCTTCCTACTTAAGCAGAAAAGTTGGAAAACCAGAAGTTGGATTTGTTGGTACAACCGCTTTATTTTCAGACAGCATCTCTGATAAAAACATATGACCAAATATGCTAGCTTACCTGCTGCCAGACTGGGCTCAGCTGCCAGGCTGTAGTACAGATGTCACCGGCAGCATAGACATCAGGAAGGGATGTGTGCATATGATCATCCACTTTCAGGCCACCATCTTCTCCTAGTTCAAACTAAACAATGTTCCTCGTAAGTGTAAGTGTTAAGAAAAATGAAACATGACTTTTTCCATTCTAAAGTAAAAGAACAAATTAAATTGTTACACTTTGGCAGGCTCATCTTTAATGAGAAAATGAAAAATAGCAGCAAAGTTCAGACACCTAAGCTGAATTTCCATGTATCAAATTCCAACTAAGACTGATCCATAAAATTGTTAGAATTTCAACATGAAAAGTATCCAATAACTATGTGACTACCCTATCCATAACTACAAGAATATTCTTTTTTTTTTTTTTTTTTTTGTAAGCTTCAAGTGCTGAAAAGCAAAAAACACAAGATGGTTTCTCTAAAAGAATCACTTTTGAGAAGTCATGGGAGGTGTCGGTCTCTTACCAACATTTAGATAAATAAACATTATAAACCATTACTGATGCCGCTTATGCCAGGATGTAACCATGTAAGGATTTTAAGCAGTAAAAAATACTGTAAATCAAGACAAGGTTTTAACTAAACTGTTTTCAACCATGTTAAGTTACAGTTGTATACTAAAAATAATAATTATTCATGTTTGAGAACTAGAGATCTTCACAAAAATACTTCAAATATATTCACAGCTGGACAAAAAAATTTCACCTTACACTGTTACCATGGAGAAAAGGTTCTACGTTTGGTGTAACTCCTGTAGCACTGACAATGAAATCACAGCCATATATCTTTTCATTGGTCAATTCCACATAGACAGGCCACATCTCTTTAAGAAAAAAAAAAAAGACTTTATTTGCAAATGGAACCGTCACCACAGCAGTGTATGTGACTACAACGACTAGAAACAAAGAAGGAAAGAAAAAGAAAGGCAAGAGATAACTTTGTAACACATTCCTTAGTAATTATTATGAGGCATATTTGCTAAAGCAATTTTAATGCAATTAGCAGCATCTTGTTTGGGTATAATTTTAAAACCATGGCATTTTAAATGTTTTTCCTTCAAATTTGGACACACAAATTTTGACAAAGTAAATTTAAATTATTTCTAAATTATTTCTCTAAAAATCTTTCATAATACTTTACACTCTACTTAAGTGTTTAGTTCAACTAGGTGTTTTCCCTCATTACTCATATTCAAATTCCCCTTTCCTATGGAAAAATTCAAAGAATTCAGAACACTAGAATATTTCATATGCTAGTTAACTGAGTGTATTTCTTCAAATCATGATAATTCTCAGAGGAGTTGTGGAATTGGAGTTAGGAGAGCTGCATCTTAGTCCCAAAAATATACATTTTCAATCTGATTTGGGTGAAATCATGTCACCTTTAAGAGCTCTAGGTTTTTGTTTTATTTTGATTTATAATATATTCTGATTGCTGGTCAAAACACTATGAGCTCTATGTAAGATGTAATGCTTTATACGATTTAATTTACTAGAAAACAACAGATAGTGAAATGAAGTTAATGTTATTAAATTATGGTTTTATTTTTACTTTTCATGTTTAAATTTTATATGGAAATAGGAAGTTATTTTTAATATAACACAGCAGGATTAAATTGTTTTCCTTACAATTAAGTGGTTATATATATTTTTTCTTATTTCACTACTTGCCTGTATCAGTTGTAACTGACTTATGGTCTCTTGGAAAAGTGAAGGACTTTTTCTTCAAAATTCTAAACTCATCCTGAAGGTAGATTTTCTTTACTTCACACATAGTTTCAAGGTGAATCTTATGAGAAAACTAAAATTAAGAAAATACTGGTTAGCATAATACTTGCAGAAAGAATGACCTGGGTTACTAATGATGAAGAAAAAACGTATACTTGTAGAAACATATAGAAAACATAATTCTTATACTATTAATGAAAACACACTGGGTGCCCTAAAATAAGTCTCTCTATGCACATGAAAGGAGCGAACAAAAATTCATTCAGTAACTTAAGAGATTTGGTAGCTGCATTAGCAGATAGCATCGAGGGAATGCTTTTTAGCCTAGGCCTCATTGATAATTACAAGTGTATTTTTTAAAAATTACAGTAGTTGCTGGGCGCAGTGGCTCATGCCTGTAATCCCAGCAGTCTGGGAGGCCGAGGTGTGGGTGGATCACCAGAGGTCAGGAGTTCGAGACCAGCCTGGCCAATATGGTGAAACCCTGTCTCTACCAAAATTAAAAAATTAGCCAGGCCTGGTGGCGTGTGCCTGTAGTCCCAGCTACACGGGAGGGTGAGGCAGGAGAATCGCTTGAACCCAGGAGGCAGAGGTTGCAGTGAGCCAAGATCATACTACAGCACTCCAGCCTGGGCGACAGAGCGAGACTCTGTCTAAAAAATAAATAAATAAATAAAAATTTAACAAATTACAATAGTTATGGACTATAAAAATTTATTCAGGTCAGATCTGTCTTGACTTATTGTTGTAACACTGAACATTAATAAAGTCCCAAGTAGGTAGTAAATACTCAATAAATGCTTATTGAATTAAACTGTTGAAGTTCTCAGGTTAAAAATATAATTAATATTAGGATCCGAAGGTGCAGAAAGAAGAGACTTTGTATAATTTCCATTACAAAAATTAGATACACCGTGTAGCCAGCCCCGCTCCTACCTACTGAAAGCCAAAAACCAATGCTCTAAAGAAATCACACAAAGTAACGAAGGACTGCATGCATGCTTCTTAGAGCATTTAGATTTCACAGCCTTTTAACAACTATTAAAAAATCAAAATATCTAACAAAATGAGGAACAGCAAATCATCTCCTTATCCAATTAGGATATTAAGTGTGTATTTCTAATCCATCTAATAACTTTGATAAGTTTACTGCATGCATCTAAAGGGACCTTTGAGAAAAGATTAATTTAAAATAGGACAAGAGTATTCACTGTAGTCTGGGTATAGAGAGCTCTATCCCTGATCTGAGGATATAGGAAAAAACAAACTCAGTTTCTCCTACTATACTCTCACAGAATACTTCTGTGACCAAATGTGTGTGGGGTGTTTTCTACACACTAAGCAAGCAATTAATTCTGCACAGGACACCATCTGGCTGTCCTCTAATTCAATTCAGTTCTGATGTTATTATCTACCTGGAGATAGCATCAGGTCCCACATGTTGAGGGATCAATCTCACAAGACGGTCTTCCACTTCCAATACCAATTGCAAGCCCCGGGTGTTTTACCAGTTGGTCTGACTGACCAACCATAAATCGAGGGGCTCCCATGAGCCCCTTTCTTAGGTTCAATTAATTTATTAGAATATCTCACAGAATTTGGGGAAACACTTTACTTACATTTACTGGTTTATTATCAAGGATGTCACGAGGAAACAGATGAAGAAATACATGGGGCAAAGCATATAAGAAGGGGCATGAAGCTTCTATGCCCTCTCCAGATAGACCACCCTCTAGCAACTTCCCCATGTTCAGCTATCCGGAAGCTCTCCAAACCCAGTCCTTTTGGGTTTTCATGGAAACTGTGTTATGTAGGTGACTGATTAAATCATTGGCTGCTAGTGATTGGCTTAATCTTCAACCCCTTTCCCTTCCTGGAGGTTGGAAAGTCTAAACTCTAATCATGCCTTGGTCCTTCCTGTGAGCAGTCCCCATTCTGAAGCCACCTAGGGGCTGACCAGTCAACTCGCTAGCATACAAAAGGACACATCACTTCCGAGATGCCAAAAATTTTAGGAGTTGTGTGCCAGAAAACTGCAGGCACAATATTTTATTGTGCTTCACTATTGTTTTGCAGATAGTGTGTTTTTTACAAATTGAAGGTTTGTGACAACCCCACATCAATCAAGTGTTATCAGTGCCATTTTTCCAATAGCATGTGCTCACTTTGTGTCTCTGTCACATTTTGGTAATTCTTGTAATATTTCAGTTTTCATCATTATTAGATTTTATGGTGATCTGTGATTAGTAATCTTTGATGTATTATTGTAATTGTCTTGGGGTGTCATGAACCACATCCATCTAACACAGTGAACTTAATCGATAAATGTTCTGTGTTCTGACTGCTCCATCAACCAGCTGTTGTCCTATGTCTCTCCCTCTCCTTGGGCCTCCTTATTCCCGGAGACACAAGAATATTGAAACCAGGGCAATCAGTTACTCTGTAGTGGCCTCTAAGTGTTCAAGTGAAAGGAAGGATCACACATCTCTCACTTTAAATCAAAAGCTAGCAATGATTATTAGACTTATTAGGAAGGCACGTGGAAAGCCAGGCCTCTTGCACTGAACAGTTGGCCAAATTGTGAATGCAAAGGAAACATTCTTGAAGTAAATCTAAAGTGGTATTCCAAGGAACACATGAAAGATGAGAAAGTGAAACAGTCTTCTTGCTGATATAGAGACAGTTTTAGTGGTGTGGAGAGAAGATCAAATCAGCCACAACATTCCCTTAGGCCAAAGCCTAACCCAGAGTAAGCCCCTAACTGTTCTCAATTCTGCAAAGGCTGAGAGAAGTGAGGAAGCTGCAGAAGAAAAGGCTGAAGCTAGTAGAGGTTGGTTCATGAGGTTTAAGGAAAGAAGCCATCTCTACAACAAAAAAATACAATTGATAACTGATGAATGTGGCTACACTAAACAACAAATTTTCAGTGTACATGAAACAGCCTTCTAGTGGAAAAAGATGCCATCTAGGACCTTCATAACTATAGAGGAGAAGTCAATGCCTGGCTTCAAACGACAGGCAGACTCTCCTGTTAGGGGATAATGTAACCGGTGACTTGAAGTTGAAGCCAATGCTTATTTACCATTGTGAAAGTTCTAGGGCCCTAAGAACTATAGTACATCTACCCTGCCTGTCCTCTATAAATGGAACAACAAAGCCTGGATGACAGCATGATATGGTTTGGGCCCGGTTCTCCGCCCAAATCTCGTATCAAATTGTAATCCCCAATGTTGGAGGTATGGCCTGGTGGGAGGTGACTGGATCATGGGGACAGTTTCTAATAGTTTAGCACCATCCTTAGTGCTGCTTTCATGATAGAGTTCTCATGAGATCTGGTTGTTTAAAGGTGTGTGGCACCAGCCCCCTTCTCTCTCTTCCTCTTGCTCTGGCCATGTAAGATGTGCATAATTCCCCTTCCCCCGTGATTGAAAGTTTCCTGAGGCCTCCCCAGTCATGCTTCCTGTACAGCCCGTGGGACCATGAGCCAATTAAACCTCTTTTCTTTATAAATATTACCCACTCTCAGGTATTTCTTTATAGTACTGTGAGAATGAAGTAATACACAGCATATCTGTTTACATAGTTTACTGAATATTTGAAGCCCACCGTTGAGACCTACTGCTCAGAAAAAAAAAAAGATTCCTTTCAAAATATTACACTCATTGACAAGGCATTTGGTCACCCAAGAACTCTGACAGAGATGCACAAGGAGATGAATGTTGTTTTCATGCCTGCTAATACAATATCCATTCTGCAGCCCATGATCCAGGAGTAATTCTGACTTTCAAGCCTTATTAAAGAAATGCATTTCATAAGGCTATAGCTGCCACAGATAGTGATGCATCTGATGGATCTGGGAAAAGTACATTGAAAACCTTCTGGAAAGAATTCACCATTCTAGATGTTATTAAGAACATTCATGATCCAAGGGAGGAAGTCAAAATATCAACATTAACGAGAGCTTGAAAGAAGTTTATTCCAGTCTTCGTGGATGACTTTGAGGTGTTCCAGATTTCAATGGAGAAAGGCAGATGTGATGGAAATAACAAAAGAACTATAATTAGAAGTGAATCCTGAAGATGAGACTACACTGCTGCAATCTCATGATAAAATTTGAAAAGATGAGGAGTTGTTTCTCATGGATGAGCAAAGAATGTAGTTATTTGAGATGGAGTTTACTTCTGGTGAAGATGCTACGAGTATTGTTGAAATGATAAAGGATTTAAAATATTATATATACTTAGTTGGTAAAGCAGTAGCAGAGTTTGAGAGAAGTGACTTTTGAAAGAACTACTCTGGGCAAAATGCTATAAAACAGCTTCATATGCTACAGAGAAGTCTTTCATGAGAGGAAGAGTCAATTGATGGGGCAAACTTGTTATTTTAAGAAATTGCCACAGCCACCCAAACCTTCAGCAAGCACCACCCTGATCAGTCATCAGCCACCAATACTGAGGCAAAACTTTCCACCAAAAAAGGATTATGATTTGCTGAAGGCTCAGATGATTGTTAGCATATTAAGCAATAAAGTATCTTTAAATTAAGGTATGTGCATTGTTTTTTTAGACATAATGCTAATGCACATTTAATAGACTGCAATATGTTATAAACATAACTTTTGTATGCACTGGGAAACTGAAAAATTCGTGTGGCTCACTTTATTGTGGTATATCATTTCCTGTGATGGTCTGGGACTGAACCTGCAATACTCCAAGGTATGACTGTATATATATCACAGTATCACACCTCAAGAGTTAAAACGTAGGCTGAGATCCAGTCTTAGATGCTTTGACGTTCAGTTTTCTTTGGTGGCCAAATGGACCAACTGCATTGGAAGTCTTTTCCTAGCACTATGGATTTTAAGTAAAGTGACCTAGCAGTTCGTTGACTATATATTTATAACCAGTCTTTAATAAATGGTTCAAGAATTTAAAATTACATTTAGACATGTCCAGTTAGTATATGAAAAGATACCTCTTTTGTTCCTTTAAGATTCAAGCCTTCATGCCAATCTGGTCCCAACGCACTGCCTACATTATCTGATTTACATTTGCTTCTAGCTTCCTTTTTCCTTCCTAAAGAGATGAAATTAAACAATATAAAAATTACCAGGTAGAGAAATATGTTAGTGTTCTGAAGTTTTTTATTTAGGCAATGTAATGATTCATATATATACATACATTACAGCATGACTAACCTATGTTATCTTATATTAATCATTTTAGCCATTATTTTAATATTTTTCTGATGTAGAGTTACAAAATGGATAACCTTTCAATTGTGTGTTGAGTATAAACACACTCAACTTACATTTTGGATGTTACACAGGTTAATTGGAAGGGTAAGAAAATTAGCCTTCAAATTTTTATAATTTTGTCTATTTTTAGCACCTCCAAAATGTACAAAACTCTTGTTTAATTTTATAATCTAAAAGTTTTTCAAAGCTATCAAACTTAAAAAAATATGAAGTTTGTATTAGTTTTTCAACTCATTGCATTTTTTACAAAACTTCTTCAGGTATTGCCCAAATGTAGTATCTGTTTGCAAAGATGCAGATAGGCTGAGTTATTCAATTTATTTTAAATTTCTTGTTTTAATTGTGTATATATAAAATACATACATATATATAAAATAGAAAATCTGAAAACTTCATGTAAAGATACATAAATATCCATATTACTATTTCCAAAATTTATTTTATTAAATTTTCTTGTAGCCCTTTTCTATATGGTTTCAAAAAAGTTTTGTATGAGAATTAATGAGCTAGGTGATACACTTACCTTCAGTTGTATATCTGGTTCTTTTATGTGCAATTTTAGCCTCTGATTTTTCAGCAATGAGCTTTGAAGTCAAGAATTCAGCTGCTCCTGCATCGAAGAAAGTATTCCCTATAGCTTTATCTTTAATGGCCCAAATCACTTCACAGCCTTCAATTTCATACCTAAAAACAATATTAAAGTTACTAAGAGTGATTTCAAAAGTCTAAGTAAAAAATCTTTGCATTTGCAAATAATGATGTCCTGAAGCAAAAGTAGGGAATGCATTTTTAAGGCAAACTGGGAAAGACTGATTATAAAGAGGAATATTAACGTTCTTTACAGATATTAAGAATTAAAAATTGAATAGTAAAAGAATCTGAAGCAGTTTACAGAAAGAACTTTTAAGTGACAAATACATGTACTGAATATCAAGTAAAATTTCATTACAATGTACATCATTAGAAAATGTTCAATTTCTACAATACACTTATTATATGAATGGCCCCCAGGAGTAAGCAATGCTTTTAAAAAAATCTGGTTATAGTGTAATCAGTAACAGATGGATAGTACATAGCTATAATATTGAGAATCAGTCACTTATTTGGTAACAACTTTTTATATCTTCAAAGCACATTATGGAAGGGGATAGAAAATGGAAAGAATCAGAGTTATAAGCTAAAAATCTTAAGGATCAAGATCAAGGATCAAGGATCTTAGAGGAAGGAAAGAATGGACATGGTATATATAAGCCACCTTCTATTACTATTTACCACTAATGTAAGGTAATGGGCATGTGATATTTTATTCTAGGTTTAGATACTGAGAAGTGGTTTTCCTAACAATATTCATTTCATAAAGTCCCTGAAGTCCATTATAATTAAGGTGATCACATAATTTATCATCTAACCTGGGATACTATCTGCTACTAATAATCATTTTTGGTACAACTGGTGGAAATGGAGACAATCCCAGACAAACAAGATATATGGCCATCCTAACTATAATAGGATTTTATCTAAACTTGTGATACTAATAAAATACTGTAAAAAGTTAAGGTAGTAATTTTTCACATTTCTTTACAGTACAAAGTATTGCCATCTTTATTTCACAGACTGATATAACATAGGTTACACGACTTTTCAAGACTAATCAATAAACAGATTACGAAAAAAGGTTTAGTACATCTGAATCCAGGTCACTTGATATTCATACTTTTCAACATATGGTGATAAGGAACTCCTTGCTTCATCTAATAAGTCTTTATTTTTCCAGCTCTTCTATGTCAGTAAACACAGAAGATTATTGGGTGAACATTCTATTTTATGTTACTCTGGTCATACAGCATTACTGACCAGCGGAAAGTGGAATACACACAAATTTGGTAATAAAGTTTGTATTTCAATTTACATACAGGCATACAATTATCATGTAATGCTTTCTTTTTGAAAAACTGGGAATTTCTCTATATTACCATTTTTAAATTTAAAGTAATATTCCACTATAACACCTATCAGTGCAGTTTAATATACTGATGACTGACTAGCAGACGAAGTTATTACAAGTAACCACAAGAAACTTCAGTACTTGCTCTACCTCCTAGGACACCTTCTAATCCTCTTTTCCTGACTTGAACTGTGTTCTCAGCAATATGCACAAGTTTGACGATTATCATCACACACAGAGGGGAAATACTGCTTTCATTTTGAAAATGACTCTACAAAAACAGACAATGAGGTATTGCGGTTTTGTGAAGTTATGAAAAACAATTATCTGTTTGAAAAGGAAAGGATTAACTTACACTTAGAAAGAAGAAAACAGATAATAACTGAAATAAATGTATAATGAAGAACATTAGTATTAGTTTCACTGAAACACAGTGTAGAAAGGGTATGGGTATGCCAAGTTTCATGAGAGACAAAGACCTAATCATGCAGCAGACCTGAAGTCAGAGAATAACATTATGTGGGTTCAATTTTAATTACCAAAGAAGAGCTTACTAAATACAAAATTATGAGTTTTATCCAATTATACAGTCTTCAATCTCCAACTTAAAGAAAATGATGAATAGGATTAAATGTAAGACTCTGAACATTTTTGAACATAAAATTTTTAAACGTAAGTAACAATTATAATAATAGTGATACTTTGGTGACAGCTGATGGAGAAAATCTGGCATGCATATATTATACACAAGGATTTGCAGCCCCATTTACAATAAATCTATACCTCTTCCCTCTTGGCCTACATTTTGGTTTTGACCCTTTCTCTGTATTTCTCCATACAATGCCACAAACTTCATAATAACAATAATGACTGTTACCCATAGTACTCAGACAATTTAAGAACTCTTACAGGTTTCCACTGGGTGAGATCATCCTCTAAAAGAGGGGCAAAAACCTAGTCTGAGAGTTGGATTGAAAGCAAGTAAGCAAAGATATGGCTTTGGCAGAGTCCTTATTTTGATTCAAATTTGTCCTCTTTGTGGTTTGACCCAACTTTATGGCCTGAAAAAGATCCAGACTATTTCATGTCAATCATCTGCTAGAGGATAAAATCATGAAGTGAATCAATCTTCTGCAGGCCACAGCAGGATATTTCTCAATGGTTTTTGAACTTGTAATATCGTCTTAAGATGAAAATTAATGTGTTCACATTTCCCAAGCTACCAAAAAAAAGAGCTGGAAGAACCATATATCCTAAAACAGGAGTCACAAACATTTTGGATTACACTGGCCAGACAGGTAACATAAATGAGTGAAGCAGGATTTATCATATAAGCAATAAAAAGTGGTGAGGGCTATCACTAGAAATCTCAAAAGGTGTAAATATTTGAATTATTTTTAAACATAAAATATACTTATAAAACACATTTATGGGCCAAATTTGGCCAACCACCTTGAGACCTAAAGCATTCCCAAACATATATATTTTATAATAAAATTTCTACAATTATGGATTCCACAAGAGCTAAAAAAATATGGTGGATTTTTCCCCTTGAAAACATATGAAAATTCTATTTATCTTTGATTTTCAGAATAAAAAACATTTTCCAGTCTGCCAACAAAGCACATGAATCACAAAGCAATTGTTAAATTTAAAAACAAATTATTTTTAAACAATTTAAATATGTTATACTTAAAAATATATACTTACACTAACTCAAGTGCAATACCACCGTTCCCTATGATCATTATTCTTTTAGCTTTAATAAGCTGTTTCTGAAACTCCTATGTTAAAAAGAAAATAATGAGGTAGTATTTTGTAAGTGGGCAATAATCTGAAACATGAGGCTTCAATAATATTTTATGTATTAAATATTTACAATATTTATTTACAATAAAAATGTAAATATTTTGTTGAATTTATAAAGGAAAAAAAATGAATCTCACTTTCCCACTGTATCAGGGTATGTCCTCTCGATTAATATTACAAAAGTCCCCCTTTATGCTTTATCCCAAGCTGCCTTTATAGCAATGCCTCTCCATTTTCCTTTCCTTTTAGGTCATTACATTTACCGTACTTCAGAATTTCAGCAGGAGGCACTATTAACTTACCACATTCCCAAGTATTTGACCAAATCAATTATTCTTTCTTTTCGCCTAAACTCTCAGTTTCCCTAGAGTTACTCAACACTTAAAACTTCTAGGAATGAGAGCTCAGCAGCATAGTGGTTAAGAGCACAGACTGTGGAAGCACTGGCTCTAGCAATTACTAACTGAATGGCTTTGGGCAAGTTGCTTACCCTATCTGCACCTCAGGTCCTTCAACTATAAATGGAAATAAGTGACTATATATCCTAATGTTTCTGTAAGGATTATGTGAGATGACACAGACAAAGCTGGTAGCAGTAGCACGCGCCCAATAATGTCAAACTTATACTAAAAAAAAAAAAAAATGTTATTAACATTCTAAGACAGACACATTGATGCTTCCACCCCCTAGAAAAAAAAGATCACAATGAGCTTAGAGAAGCCAGTGGTAAATGTAAATGACGAGTTAAAGGGTGCAGCACACCCACATGGCACATGTATACATATGTAACAAACCTGCACGTGGTGCTCATGTACCCTAGAACTTAAAGTATAATAAATATATATATATATAAAAAAAAGAGAGAGAGAAGCCAGTGGTAATTCTTTGGGCACTTTCAAAAGTATAGAATAGTCTCATTGCTTCAGAATGACATCTGACCCTCCTACTAAGTTTATATTAAATTTATCTCCAAACTTATAATATTCACTGAAGCTGACATCTTTAAAATTCTCCAAGAAAAAAACAACCGAAGTTTATTTTGGTTTGTCCTTCATTGAGGATACTGCAATTTAAGAAACATCTGCAAGAGCACTGGACCTAGAGGTGAAAAGCACAAGTTTAAATTGTGTATCTGATAAACTTAATAGCTAAATTAGTACAGATACATACTTAATCTCTCGACCTTAGTTTCCTATTTGTAAAGTGGGAGCAATAATCGTCACACAGGATTATCATGAGGATTCAATGAGTTCATGTACGTAGAGGACCTAGCTGAAACAGTTATGAGCTCAATCTCTGATAATATGAACTTAAATTGTTTACAAGAAGATAATCAAGTTCCTTTAATTTTCCCTCAATTCCTAATTATTTAATTAAGAGAATAGGCTGAAAGAAAATATTATTAAATTTTCAGAATATAAATTGTATTAATGCAAAATCATCATGTCATGAGACAGAACAAACTTGAGGTTAGACATAGTATTGTGAAACCAGGAAGAGCTTCTTGGCAATAAGGGTTAATAAACCCTGAATTAAATTAAATTACCAAAAGGAATTTGTATAATCCTCCAAAAACAGATGTTTCACCTTATTGGGATAGTTTATCTAGGGCAGAACAATAAGCCAAGTGACTTTTTCTGTTCTATGATTCTATCATGATTTTGTACCACAAAGATCTTTTGAATTTTTTTTGCTGGAGAATAAGATCAGTAAATTTTGAATACACTTTACCTTTTTGGAAAAAATTGTTACATTATTTAGGTTGCAAATCACATATTCCCCAAGTAGAGTAATGAATGTGTGTGTAATGTAAGTTGTTAATATTCAGCACAGTCATTATATCTGGATTATCTCACACTGATAACACATCAGCATGAACTTAAAAACATAGTATCAACTAAAAATAAAAAATTGGTAGGAACAGGCCGGGTGTGGTGGCTCACGCCTGTAATCCCAGCACTCCGGGGAGGCCTAAGTGGGCGGTCACGAGGTCAGGAGATTGAGACCATCCTGGCTAACACAGTGAAACCCCGCCTCTACTAAAAATACAAAAAAAAAATTAGCCAGGCGTGGTGGCAGGCACCTGTAGTCCCAGCTTCTCGGGAGGCTGAGGCAGGAGAATGGCATGAACCTGGGAGGCAGAGCTTGCAGTGGGCCGAGATCGTGCCACTGCACTCCAGCCTGGGCAACAGAGTGAGACTCCGTTTCAATAAAAAAAAAAAAAAAAAAAAATTGGCAGGAATAAAACATAACCGCTCTGTGGTTTATTGGTCATGAAACAAAAATTTCCCTTCTGCCATTATAGTTTAGGAATTCTAAGTGGAACACTTTAATTCAAATGTAGAAAATTCTTTTATTTTCCTTCTCATGATCCAAACTTAAAATGTTACCTGAGCACTGTCTGTATCACGGATTCCTAATACATAAGGATTTCCTTCACATATCAACTTTGGTTTAGCTCCAGCACACAGACAGAGTTTCTTATATACATGCTGATTGCCATCTTCTGTTACAATGCACTGTAAATACATCAAACAATGAAAGAAAAGGGAGACACATAATCAACATGGACACAATTTCACTTTAAATTAAAAATTCAATAAGGCAAAAGCAAAACATAATATATTAAGGTTGCCTCTGGGTTCTTTGTTATAGCAATTACAAAACTAAGCATGAGAATACATGTACTAATCCAGTTATTCTTAATCATTTTAAGCTCATGAACCATTTTGAGATCTCCTGAAAACTAGTCTTTCTCCCCTGGCTTAAAAAGGTACATTCACACAAAGTTTTGTATTAAACTTCAGGGAATCCCATGTTGGTTGAAAAGGTATGTTGACCCCATGTTAAAAACAAAACTTCAAGAAATTTTTAAATTAAGCATTCTCATTATACCTGTGACAGGCCTTGATGAAGATTTCTGATCTCAAGGGAAGTTACTGTAAGATGACCTAGTAATTCTAACCATATCATACCTTCATATCTATTATGAGTACAGAAAAGCAGTGAGTGGTACAAGAGGTTATGGTATATCTTCTTAATCTAAAAAGACTAGAAGTGCTTAAAAAAAAAAAAGTACTTATATTCTTAAGTACAAATAATGACTTTACGAGCAAACCAAATGCTTTTGGGGTATACTTTAGTATAAGTAAAAAATATGATAATCTTTAATCCTCACATGTATTGGCTTTAAATTTATATTAATTTTTAACAACATAAATGGGTCTAAAACTACATATCAGAGATCTATTGCTTTTGTTCTTTAATACTGAATGAAAAACCACATATAAATAGTAGCCTTTAGAAAACATTTAAACATAAATGCATGCTACTATAAGAGATGCTCAACTTTGTTCGAATGATTTAGGGGTTAATGTTTGTGCCAAGTGTTTGACTTACAAACCTCGTTAAACTATATCATAGCACTTAATATCCAATGAGACATTTATAACCCAAATTAATTCTTCAGTTCCATAACAAATACGTAAAACCAGTAATCCAGCATAGCATATCCATACAGAAATTTTATACAAGTGTTCTTTTAGAAAAGCTGGTTAGAATTTCATCTGACAAGAACAAAAGTTAATTATAGACACTGACAAAACTTAAAAAATAATTTGCATTTAGCTGCTGTAAAAACAAATAGCACAAACAAACACAAAAACTCTTTTCATTAGCTACTGCTAAATTTTTGGCAAGAGACGTGAAAGTAAAACATACTATCTCTAATTCACTAAAAAATGTAAAGGACACTTCTCCAGATGGAAGTGAGTGACACAGTGTGTCCTCGCCTCACCAGGAAACTACTGAAGTTCCTGGGGAAGCACAGTAGCATTTCATAAGAACAAAATGGATGGAGAGGAGAAAATCTATGGTGGCTGTGAAGGCCCTGATGCCAGGTATGTGAAATTGGTATCATCTGATGGCCATGAATTTACTGTAAAAAGAGAACATGCATTAACATCAGACATGATAAAAGCCATGTTGAGTGGCCCAGGTCAGTTTGCTGAGAATGAAACCAATGAGGTCAATTTTAGAGAGATACCTTCACATGTGCTATCAAAAGTATGCATGTATTTTTTTTTTTTTTTTAGATGGAGTCTTGCTCTGTCGCCCAGGCTGGAGTGCAGCGGCACGATCTTGGCTCACTGCAAGCTCGACCTCCCGGGTTCACACCATTCTCCTGCCTCAGCCTCCCGAGTAGCTGGGACTACAGGTGCCCGCCACCATGCCTGGCTAATTTTTTTTTGTATTTTTAGTAGAGACGGGGTTTCACCGTGTTAGCCAGGATGGTCTCGACCTCCTGACCTCGTGATCCACCCGCCTCGGCCTCCCAAAGTGCTGGGATTACAGGCATGAGCCACCGCGCCCGGCCGTATGCATGTATTTTACGTACAAAGTTTGCTACACTAACAGCTTCCACTGAGTTCCCGAATTCCCAACTGCACCTGAAATAGCACTAGAGCTGCTGATGGCTGCGAACTTCCTAGATTGTTAAATAAAAGAAATTATAATAAACTGTTAAAAAAACAAAAATGTAAAGGACAATGGATAAGAGAAGGCAGACATGCACTGCATGTGGGATATTTTTCAAATGGGAACGGGAGGCACTCTGATTCATTCAAATGCCCTAACACATAAATTCCCTGACAATCCATTTAGCATATTTTGAGAGCCCACCACAATTTACAAATAAATTGACAAATATATTACTTGGAATATGTAATACCACTATAAGTATTAGGAACTTATCTGGTTTGGGGATTCAGATTTTTTATTCTTTCCTGATAAAATTCAGTACTTTTACTTTTTTCTCTCGAATTACTTGTGTTTCAAATGTGGTATTTATGTGTTTTATCACTAAAGAAGATAAAACACATCTCTAATTTAAGAGCTAGAACTCATAAATTAGAACTGCCTTATAGAAACAACTACAAATCTACTTCTCATCTTGCCTGAAGCTCATCTGAGGATACTGTAAATCATCTAACAACATCCTTTCCTGAGACTGCGTTCTTCATTCTCATGTAAAGGGTTATTGAGTCCTGCCAAATTTACAGTAGAAATCTCACTCAAATCTGGGATATTTTTTACAACTACATTGTCCCTGTCTCAGTTCAGGCCTTACATCATTTTTCAAATCAATTTTTTAAAAATTATTATTATTCTTTTTGAGACATGGTCTCACTCTGTTGCCCAGGCAGTGGCGCAATCACAGAGCCACTGCAGCCTTGAACTCCCAGGCTCAGCTGATCTTCCCACCTCACTCACCAAAGTAGCTGAGACTACAAGTGCACACCACCATGCCTGATTAACTTTTTGTATATTTTTTGTAGATATGGGGTTTTGCTATGTTGCCCAGGCTAGAGTCGAACTTCTACGCTAATCCATCTGCCCTGGCCTCCCAAAGTGCTGGGATTATAGGCGTGAGCCTGTACATAATTTCCTGACTCTTCACATAATTTTTGACTATCATAACCACCTTCTAGTTTGGTTGGCTACTAGCCACTTGTTCATTCTCAACACTCCTATCAGATATATCTTCCTTAAAAAAAAAAAAAAAAATCTATTTTATCATTGACACCCCAGCTCTTAAAATCACCTTACAATTTCTTCCAAATATAAAACAAACTCAACTACTCAACTTCTTCTTCTTTTTTTTTTGTTTTTGAAGGAGTCTCGCTCTGTCGCCCAGACTGGAGTGCAGTGGCGCGATCTCGGCTCACTGCAAGCTCCACCTCCCGGATTCACACCATTCTCCTGCCTCAGCCTCCCGAGTAGCTGGGACTACAGGCGCCCGCCACCACGCCCAGCTAATTTTTCATATTTTTAGTAGAGACAGGGTTTCACTGTGTTAGCCAGGATGGTCTCAATCTCCTGACCTGGTGATCTGCCTGCCTTGGCCTCCCAAAGTGCTGGGATTACAGGCGTGAGCCACGGCAGCGGCCCAAACTCAGCTTCTTATAGTGTGACATTAAAAACCCTTCAGGATCTTATTTACTTATCTTCTAGCCTTGATTGCCAATCTCCTTTACTTAACCACACCCTAATCCCTTTGACATCTCTATTCTTCATATTTCTTTTCCTTTCTTTGGGTCTTTGAACATTCAATCTCCTCTTCCTGGAATGCCTCTTTCCATCTGGGGAACTCTTAATTTCACTCATCTGTTAATACCCAGCTCATTTTACTCTCTCTGTGAAGTCTTCCTTAATCCCTGATATCAGAGCTTTGATAGTATTTCAGTGACTGTGTTTTTTATATGTCAATATAATTATAGTATGCATGTTCATATTCCCTTTGACACTGACAGTTCCTAGGAGCAGACATCTCATATTATCCCTACTGCATCCCAGCACCTAATGCAGTACCCAGAACACAGTGAACACTTTATAAACATTAATGTAATTTGAAATGTGAAGACTAAAATCCCAAATCTAATTATATAATTCCAATAAACTTACAAAAACTGTATTTTCTCTAATAATACTGGAAATCAACGTCACTAAACTTTACATGTTAAAAACTTAAATGGTGGTGGTGGTAGAGCTGCAGTGAAAAGAAGGCAGGCAAAACTTCATCAAGATTCTACAATGGAAAATGTTATTAAGAAAACAATTATCTTACGTGTTCTTCACTCTTCAGTTGCTTTACGCCAGATTCTATAACCTTAATGTTGGGAAAGCGTTTTTCTAACATGGTACTTGATTGTTCTTCAACATCAAATTCTTCCAATATTTTAGAAATCTGTATAGATCAAAGAGATTAAAAATGCATATTTTAAAAGTATTTTCTTTCAGGAATCTTAAATAATAAAAATACTTTGCTTTTATACACTATTTTATGTTTATAAAACAAAAAAGTTAGCCAACTGCAGTATATAGAATAGAAAGAAGACTAGACTCAGCATTTAGAGACTTAAATATTTGCTTGGCCGCTCCTGGACAAGTCAGGTGTTACAAGCCATAGTTTCCTGGCTAATGAGAGCTGACCTGTAAAATGAGGGGTAACACCACTTACATTTCTACAGTTTAGCCAAACAGCTTATTTATTTCCTTATCCTTCAAGCTTTCTCTCTCTATTTACTAGCAGACCTTATGGTCATCTAGTCTTTGCACTCTTCTTTCCTGTTCTATAAAACCAACAGTATTCTTCCAGACTCATTTTCCTTTCTATCCAGCTAAAGTTCAATTGTGAATCATTTCACCTTTTCCCTAAATCCTTTACTTCCTTGCTCTTATCCTAAACTGTTAACCTGAAAACCCTCAACCCTATAAATTATCTGCTTGCTCTAGTCCTAAGCCCAATTTGCTGCAGAAAGATCACACAGCCTTAGAGATTGATATTCAACCTCAGCTGCTCCTTAAAAACTGCATGGAAAGAGAATTTTAGACCAATATCCTTGATGAACATCGATGCAAAAATCCTCAATAAAATACTGGCAAACCGAATCCAGCAGCACATCAAAAAGCTTATCCACCATGATCAAGTGGGCTTCATCCCTGGGATGCAAGGCTGGTTCAACATACACAAATCAATAAATGTTATCCAGCATATAAATAGAACCAAAGACAAAAACCACACGATTATCTCAATAGATGCAGAAAAGGCCTCTGACAAAATTCAACAGCCTTCATGCTAAAAACTCTCAATAAAGGATGGGTCGTATCTCAAAATAGTAAGAGCTATCTATGACAAACCCACAGCCAATATCACACTGAATGGGCAAAAACTGGAAGCATTCCCTTTGAAAACTAGCACAAGACAGGGATGCCCCCTCTCACCACTCCTATTCAACATAGTGTTGGAAGTTCTGGCCAGGGCAATTAGGCAGGAGAAGGAAATAAAGGGTATTCAATTAGGAAAAGAGGAAGTCAAATTGTCCCTGTTTGCAGATGACATGATTGTATATCTAGAAAACCCCATCTTCTCAGCCCAAAATCTCCTCAGGCTGATAAGCAACTTCAGCAAAGTCTCAGGATACAAAATCAGTGTGCAAAAATCACGAGCATTCTTATACACCAATAACAGACAAACAGAGAGCCAAATCATGGGTGAACTCCCATTCACAATTGCTTCAAAGAGAATAAAATACCTAGGAATCCAACTTACAAGGGATGGGAAGGACCTCTTCAAGAACTACAAACCACTGCTCAATGAAATAAAACAGGATACAAACAAATGGAAGAACATTCCATGCTCATGGGTAGGAAGAATTAATATCGTGAAAATGGCCATACTCCCCAAGGTAATTTATAGATTCAATGCCATCCCCATCAAGCTACCAATGACTTTCTTCACAGAATTGGAAAAAACTACTTTCAAGTTCATATGGAACCAAAAAAGAGCCCACATCGCCAAGTCAATCCTAAGCAAAAAGAACGAAGCTGGAGGCATCATGCTACCTGACTTCAAACTATACTACAAGGCTACAGTAACCAAAACAGCATGGTACTGGTACCAAAACAGAGATATAGATCAATGGAACAGAACAGAGCCCTCAGAAATAATGCCACATATCTAAAACTATCTGATCTTTGACAAACCTGACCGAAACAAGCAATGGGGAAAGGATTCCCTGTTTAATAAATGGTGCTGGGAAAACTGGCTAACCATATGTAGAAAGCTGAAGCTGGATCCCTTCCTTACACCTTATACAAAAATTAATTCCAGATGATTAAAGACTTAAATGTTAGACCTAAAACCATAAAAACCCTAGAAGAAAACCTAGGAAATACCATTCAGGACATAGGCATGGGCAAGGACTTCATGTCTAAAACACCAAAAGCAACAGCAACAAAAGCCAAAATTGACAAATGGGATCTAATTAAACTAAAGAGCTTCTGCACAGCAAAAGAAACTACCATCAGAGTGAACAGGCAACCTACAGAATGGGAGAAAATTTTCGCAACCTACTCATCTGACAAAGGGCTAATATCCAGAATCTACAATGAACTCAAACAAATTTACAAGAAAAAAACAAACAACCACATCAAAAAGTGGCGAAGGATATGAACAGACACTTCTCAAAAGAAGACATTTATGCAGCCAACAGACACATGAAAAAATGCTCATCATCACTGGCCATCAGAGAAATGCAAATCAAAACCACAATGAGATACCATCTCACACCAGTTAGAAAGGCGATCATTAAAAAGTCAGGAAACAACAGGTGCTGGAGAGGATGTGGAGAAATAGGAACACTTTTACACTGTTGGTGGGACTGTAAACTAGTTCAACCCTTGTGGAAGTCAGTGTGGCGATTCCTCAGGGATGTAGAACTAGAAATACCATTTGACCCAGCCATCCCATTACTGGGTATATACCCAAAGGATTATAAATCATGCTGCTATAAAGACACATGCACACGTATGTTTATAGCGGCACTATTCACAATAGCAGAGACTTGGAACCAACCTAAATGTCCAACAACGATAGACTGGATTAAGAAAATGTGGCACATATACACCATGGAACACTATGCAGCCATAAAAAATGATGAGTTTGTGTCCTTTGTAGGGACATGGATGAAGCTGGAAACCATCATTCTCAGCAAACTATTGCAAGGACAAAAAACCAAACACCACATGTTCTCATTCATAGGTGGGAATTGAACAACGAGAACACATGGACACAGGAAGCGGAACATCACACTTTGGGGACTGTTGTGGGGTGGGGGGAGGGGGGAGGGATAGCATTAGGAGATATACCTAACGCTAAATGACAAGTTAATGGGTGCAGCACACCAACATGACTCATGTATACATATGTAACAAACTTGCACATTGTGCACATGTACCCTAAAACTTAAAGTATAATAATAATAAAATTAAAAAAAAAAACTGCATGGAAATCTTACTGTGTGGCCCTGACAGTTCTCAAACCTTTTGGTCTCATGACCCCTTTACAGTCTTACAAATTATGTAAGAACCTACTTCTAGGGTTATTTAAGGATCGTATAATAGATTTGAAACCTTTAGAAGACTACTTGATGCATGGTAAGCACTTAATAAATGTGAATTATTAGTAGTAATCTTTTTTCTCCTTTAAAAATTATACTAGTCATGAATCATGCTCTTTGTATCGCTCAACAAACAATACATAATAGAGAGTAAATGTTAAAGTCTCTATCACTCTTCAAATCTCATCCTTAATCCCTCAGGATAAGCACTAGTGACTTTTTGGTGTTCTGTTCTATACTTTTAATCTCCGTATCTTATATGCCTAGCACATTGGTTAATATATAATATGGGTACTCAATAAATCATAAAGATAATGCCATTTCCTACTGCTGTACACAGAATAGCTGATATTTGCACATTTGTTATTGGCACATTTAAGCTCACAACCCTGTGAAGCAAGCAAGGCACGTATTAACCTAATACTACAGGTGAAGCAGCTTACAGAGATCTTCCAAGGCTACCCGACCAGTAAATAAGAGGCCTAGAAACCAAGCTTTTTCCTTCTATTGTACATAACTTACAAAACTGGCAAAAACTGAATTCAAGTCTCACAACTCCTGGATTACTATACTGAATTAGGTCTTCTGGAAAGATAATTATGGGACCCAGCTATACATCTTTCTCTTACGTACACAGTCTTAGCCTGTCATTAAATATGTACTTTTACCTTTTAAAGATTAATAGCTATAATTTTTCCTCTATTTCTCCCAAACTCCATAACTCTTTGGCTACACCTAAGTACTAAGATATCATATGTATCTCTACTTAGGTTATAAAGGGACAACATGGTATATGCCACTAAACTACCCTTGGTCTTATGGGTTTGCAACATGAGAAAATTATATTCCATTATCAGGATATTACCAGAGACATCATATTAAATGAAGGGCTACGGTAGTAGTCTTCACTGAAGGGTGGGAAGAAAGATCAGAATGTATGTTTTTTGACATTTTAGAAATTTTATTTTGCATAGGCTTTATAACATTTATAATTGTAGTTCTGTAGCTCATACACATAACTTATTAGTATACATATATTGGGATGTCAGGGCAAAACTTTTTAACAGTTGAGCTACAGGAAAAAAAAAGTTTGGAGATGACTTTTCTATGATACTATGACCCAACTGTTCTTAGACTCCTGTTATAATGTGAATATAAATTAATGGAATACAAAGTATTCTGAGACACTAATTATCTGTAAGTATAAACTTGGCCTGGAAGCACTTTTCTGATTTGTAAACACATACACACACCCCTACCCATATTTATAATAAATATCATGTATATTTGTACCCATTTTAGATTTGCAGAGCATCTTTCCTGAAAAAATTTTTTATTGGAAATTTTCTCAAAAGTAATTCTAAGTGGAAGGAAAATGGAGAAAAAGAATAGAAGATTAAAAATTTAGTATCATTCTGAGAGCTTTTGGTATTCTATCTGAATAATTCTCAACTCGAGCTTTTTTAAAATAACTGTCGAAAGAATATTTGTAATTTTAAACAATTAAAACACTCCAGAATGCACGGAGGTATTGTCATCAAATGGCTAAGTAGGAGATACCAGCCTTCATTCCCCCATTAAAAAAACAAATATAGACAACTCTTCACAAGCCAAAATAGCCCAAAGAGGGCTCAACGGCCCATTAAACAATCTGCAGCAACACAGTGGAGCAAGAAAATGGAGAATAGCCACATAAAAAGAATCAATAATGACCCTGGCATACCTGAGAAACCAGGAGATAGCTAGGAGCAAAGAAAGGCAGAAGTTATCAGTATCAGCCACATGGTGGGGACCACTGTGGTAAATGGTGGCCTGCACTGCAGAGGAAACTGGCATCCCTTGCTACTGTGAGGGAACCAACAACCATTCCTGCCAGGGAACCCCAGAGAGGGACACACGGCGGCATATCTTGTCTCCACAAAGAAGTGGCCAATGTCAAGATGCTTTGGGAAAGGAGTCACTTTGTCTCTCAACCCTGTCAGTGTTCCAACCCCAGGGCCATGGTCACTCTGAGAACGCCTACACCTCAGACCCAGGTTCTACGGCCTGCACTGGGCCCACCTACATCTCAGACACCAGAGCCGTCACCGTAGTAAGCTAGTTCGCACTTTGGGCCCTGCAACCAAGCCTCACTGCACATGTCTGCAATCCAGGCACCGGCTCAGCTGCCATTGAAAGCTGGCCCTTCCCTGACACTGAAGCTGCTATAACTCTGAGCACACCTGTGTTCCCATTCTTGGTTTCTCTGGCTGCCTCACAAGCATCCTCACCTCATATTCTATTACCAATATAGCAGTATGGCTACCTGCACCCTAGGCACCAATATCATTACAGTCCCAGATCCCAGAACTTTAATTCCTCCATGTATGCCTTATTTTGGGCCTCAGCTCTATCTGCTCCATAGGCACCACTTATCAGACACCAGCGCTGCTGCCACTGAACCCAGAAGGCAGACTCAGTGCCAACAGGAATCCCCTAAGCCACAACTTCCTTTGTGGGAGAAGAAAAGATTGGGAGGCTCTTAGCAGCCATTGACATTAAAAACCCCAACAACCCTCACTACCACTGCAGACATCGAGAGCTGGATGCTGAGGATCCCTGCAATCTTCAACAACAATTAACTCAGCTGACAGAGCTGCACAGACTACAAAGTAGGCACCCTCACTGGTGCCAGAACTGCTACATCCCATCTAGCAAGCAGCCCTCCCCATAGGGAAAGGTCTTTCCACAGCAAAACTAGCCCGTACTTCTGAAAACAGCGAGTGTGTCATCAAATGTGCAAATATCAACATAAGGCAGTAAGAAACATGATAAACCAAGAAGACATGCCACCAAAAGAACACAAATGTCAGAACTGCCTGACAAAGAATTCAAAATAATTGTTTAAAGAAGCTGAAGGAACTTCAAGAAGTTACAAACAATTCAATTAAATCAGAAAAACAATAAGCAACCAAAATAAAAAATTTAAAAAGACAAGTTATTTAAAAAATAAAGCAGAAATTCTGACAAAAGATGCAACGAATGAAACAAAAAAAAAATGCAACAGACTGTCAACAAGAGAACTGATCACACAGAAGAAAAAATCTGTGAATCTGAAGACAGATTATTTGAAAATATACAGTCAGAAGGGAAGAAGAAGAAAAAAGAATGAAAAAGAATGTAGAAGTATGGAATTAAAAGGATGGCATCAAAGAAGCAAATCTTTGAATTATAGGAGTTATAGAAGGAGATGAGAGAGACAAAGGAGTAGAAAGCATATTTAAAGAAATAACAATAGAAAACTTTCCAGGCTGGGCGCGGTGGCTCACGCCTGTAATACCAGCAATTTGGGAAGCCGAGGTGGGCGGATCACAAGGTCAGGAGTTCGAGACCAGCCTGGCCAATATGGTGAAACCCCGTCTCTACTAAAAAATACAAAAAATTAGCCGGGCATGGTTGCGGGTGCCTGTAGTCCTAGCTACTTGGAAGGCTGAGGCAGGAGAATGGTGTGAACCCAGGAGGCGGAGCTTGCAGTGAGCCGAGATCGTGCCACTGCACTCCAGTCTGGGCGACAGAGCGAGACTTCGTCTCAAAAAAAAGTAATCAATTCACCATAATCAAGTGGGATTTATTCAGGGATGCAAAGATGGCTTAAAATATGCAAATCAGTAAATGTGATATACCACATTAACAGAACAAAGGATGAAAATCATGACCATCTCTACAGATACAGAAAAAATATTCAACAAAATTAAACATCTTTTCATAATAAAAACCCAACAATTAGGTATGGAAGGAATGTACCTCAACATAAAAATGGTCATATACAAGCCTATAGCTAATAATATATTGAATGGTGAAAAGCTGAAAGCTTTTCCAAGATCAAGAACAACACAAGGATGCCCACTCTCACCACTTCTATTCAACACAGTACTAAAGTCCTAGCTAGAACAATTAAATTAGGTGAGAGAAAGAATGAAAAGGCATCCAAATTGGAAAGATTTTAAATAGCTTGACTTAGCCATTCCACAATGTATACATATATCAAAACATCATGTTGTACAGCATATAATTGTACTTGTCAATTTTTAAGAAACAAAAAAACACACAATTACCCTGTTATGCAAGTTACTGCAATTTTTTCAAATTAATATTAAGAAGTTATACAAAGGTTCTTACCTGCTTGAAATTTGTAACTGCTTTAATAACAGGAGAAGCTGTTACCAAGAGAATATCTTCTGATGGAAAGTGAGTAGCCAACTTATTTTTAAAAAGAGAGAAAAAAAATTAGGACAAATTACTTTAAGTACTGGTATATATGGTTTGGGGTTGAGAATAATGCAATTTTAATAATGTAATTAATCTAGAAAATTAAAAACCCACTGCTCCTCATCTAAAGGTCTCCGTTATCCTTGGTCTTGATGGGGCAATGGTGAATAATGTTAAACTCTGATACTGAGAAAATAATATTTACAGTAAACACTAACAAAGAACTCCTGAACAAGAAAAGTGATATAAAGAAATATCCTTTATTTACTTCAACTATTTTGTATACCAATTTAGAGTTATAATGCAGAGGATGAGAATAAACTATCTTCCTAATTACCAGTTAAACCAACTTCTATTTATCTTAAAATAATATTTCATTTGTCTTCAATGGGATGAAATTAAAGCAAACCCTCAATATTAAACACTTAGAATATTGGTCTAACTTTCCCCAGGTGCTCTGGCACTCCTATTCTGCCTCTTCCAGTCAGTACATATTGTGGGATGATAAAGCCATTTTAATAATATCTTCAACAAAATTCAGAGGTATGACTTGTTAATGTTTCATTATTTTCCTTTAGCTACAACCTCTGTCTTCTTCACTCTGTACCTGAAAACATTTTCTTATCTCAAAGTCTAGTTCCTCCACACCACCACCCTCAATAATCTGGCTTCTATTCCTACTCTATCACTAAAACAGCATGTTTGAGGGATCTATGAATCCTTAAAATCCAAGGGATTATTTATTTTCTTTATTTTTTTTTATGGAGATGGGATCTTGCCATGTTGCCCAGTCTGGCTTCAAACTCCTGGCCTCATGCAATCCTCCCACCTTGGTCTCCCGAAGTTCTAAGATTACAAGCGTGAGCTATCGTGCCCAACACCCATGCGATTCTTCTTAGTCTCATTTTATTTGAACTTTCTACATTTGACAATACTATTAACTCTCTCCATCTTTCTTTCCTCTGTATATTCTGTAATTTATATCCCTGTTTCCATCGCTAGATGAGGTCCTCAAAACTTCTTTATACTACTGAAATCACTTTCGAATTGGCTCTCCAGTTTCACGTATAAACCAGCTGCCTCTGCCACAAATACATTGTAACTAATCATCTTTCAAGCCTTTTCATACGATCAAGTTACTCCACTGCTCAAAAATATTTGACTACTTGTAAATTCTTGTGAAGTTCTTAGCATGATAAGACTCCTTATGATCTATGCTTTAAGCTTTACTGCTCCCTGATGATCCATGCTTTTTTACTGGAGATGACATTCTTTTCTTGAATACTTGGTGAACTTTCATTCTTTCATAATGAGATTTTAAAAATATCTCCTTTGATTAAAAAAAATTCCTCTTCCCTAATTCACTCCCCACCTACTCCACAGGCACCCCTAAGATAACCGTTGATATCTCTTGCATAGACATACAATATTGTAATATTGTCTCTTCCAGCAGGCTGTGAGTCCCTAGCATGGTATACCATGCTGTTCATAGTTGAACGCTCAGCCCTTAATACGGTGCCTGCATCATATGTTTACTTAGTGAATAAACGGAAAATATGCATCCAATGATGAAAATACTTAGTTTCTTGCACTATTTCTTATGACTTCAGTGATTGCTCATGTTTACTTTATATCAACAAAATAATGTAGAACTTTTTGGAATACACACATGTATATGAATATATATGGTCTGGCTATTCAGCATAATCAAGAAAGCAAGCCTACATGCATTTAATCCCTCGCTGACTGTTTTACAAAACATTACTAGAAATAAAGTTTCTTCTATCTTGGGAGTTCGAAGTATAGAAAACTTACGCATGGGATTCTTTATTAATTAGTTAAGATGCACTAAAGACTTGGCAACTATCTGGAAACTAAACTCAATCACCTACGATAATTAACAAAGGAGGCTGAGGGCCAGGTGCTGTGGCTCAGGCCTGTAATCCCAGCACTTTGGTAGGCGGAAGCGGGCAGACTGCTTGAGCCCAGGAGTTCGAGACCAGCCTGGCCAACATGGTGAAAGCCCGTCTCTACTAAAAATACAAACATTAACCGGGCGTGGTGGCTGGCGCCTGTAATCCCAGCTACAGGCTGACGCAACAGAAGAATCGCTTGAACCCGGGAGGAAAAGGTTGCATTACGCCAAGATCGCATCACTGCCCTCTAGGCTGGGCAACAGAGTGTGACTCCGTCTCAAATAAAAATTAAAAAAAAAAAAAGAAAGGGGGCTGAATTTTTTGTCTAAATACAAAGTTCTCATGTCTGCTCTGACATTACAAGGACCTGAGCACGGATCAGCCAGCTTTGGTTTCTCGGCTATAATTTGCCTCCCACTCCTCCCTGCGCCTGAGAGAAAGCTAGTGAGGTCATCTGAGGACCACCAAGTAGTTTCTAAAATCTGGGAGCAATAAGTGCGGAAAAGGGCGCAGCAAAAAAGGAACCCGGAAGAAGAAAAAGGGAGGGGGTGGGAGGAAGGCCTCCAGCGCTACCTTCTTTGGGGTCGGGGAAAGAGGCGGAACCGCCTGAGCACCGCCCTACCTGCTCCGCACAAGTGACGCCCGCGATGCCGCCGCCGACCACCACGAACTTCCCTGCGGTCGTGGGAGGGCGTGCTGCCTCCATGCTGCCGGACTCCCAGTGGTTTACCGAATATCGCGGCGGAGCAGCGGGACTGCGGACTCCAGGAGAGGAAGCATCCGCGAGGCGGTCACTTCCGGTGCCTTATCCAGAGACTCCGACCTACGGGTGCTCGGGAGCTCACACTAGTCATCTCGAGTACCTGCTGCCGGCTGCGTTTCGGAAGCAACAAATTGTCTCCTGGTGTTCAGAGCTTGGCGTTACTATTACTACACCTGAATGTAGTTATTCCATGAAAATTTGACAAAGAGAAGACCAAAAAATTAAAAATAAAAAAGTAAAGAAGATGGGTTGCCCAAATAAGTTTGATAAATTACATATCTAAAGATAGACCAGTGTTCTCACGGGACAAAACATTCATATAATAAATGAATTGGTGTGAAGTTCTCATCATTTGTTTCTGCGAGAAATTAGAGGCGCATATCTTATGCTCTTATTGGTAGAAGGAGCCTTCGGGAACATCCTGACCCCACTCCTGTCATTTTTGTAGGTGAAGAAACTGGAGTCTTCTGAAAACCACTTGATTGCCACCGTTCACCTAACAATCCAAGATTTTTGTTTGTGGAAGCACAAAAATTCTTCATGACAAGGCAAAACAATACTACTGAATTGTTCTCTAAAAAATTATCCTTTTCATTTACAACTTTGACCTCAGCTAAAGTTTCCAGTAATAATGTACAGTTGCTTTCCATTTTGTCAAAACAAATGAACATTTCTTACATTTCCAATCAATAGCAGCATGTGTGAGGGTTGAATGAAATAGTCCCAGTCTCGGTTTTACTGTGAATTTTTTTCGTGGTCAATTGTTTTTAAGAAATTGCTAAATTATTTTTAACTGCTTTTACTATATTATTCACTATTCGTATTATTTTACTATTTACTATTACCTTTGCTGTCTCATATAACTTTCCCTAGGAGTTGTTTTGTAATGGTAAGGTATTATCTCTCAAATGGCTCACTCTAAAACTGGTAATTACCCGAGTCCCTTTAATTCTTTAAACACTGAGAATAACCATTATATGTTAACAGGAAAGCCTACCACGTATCTAATTACAGGTATTTACTGATACCTGTAAAAATCATTGTTCTTTGATTTACCAAGTTAAATGGTAAGCGGTTTAATAAATGTGTCTAATTCCTGTTACTAGTATAGCAACCAAACAAAGCATTCATTTCTAGGAGGAGGAAATAGATTCCTTAAGCCCATTTAGATCTAATCTTGCTTCAGCTTATTTTCACATTATCTCACTCACACTGTGTTCCATTCAGGCCACACTACACTTCCAGATCCCAGGATATGCCATTTTCTTTCTGAGCATTTGCACATATTTTTTTCCCAACTACTTTTCCCTAGCTAACTCATCGACCTTTGGTTTCATGAAGCCATTGCTTCCCCTTTAAGATACTTTATCTAACATCCTCAAGACAGCCAGGTGTCCTCTCTGTGTGTTCCTATAGCACCTTGTCATCCTCTAAATTTAGACGTATCCCACTTTATTGTAAATTCTTACTGCCTGACCCCACCACCACCATAAACCGCTTACTTTATCTCAGGGATTATTTTTGTCTCCCTTTTTATCTCCAATGTTTAGTAGGTAGTATGTATTCAACAAAAACGTGCCGAACGAAATAGGAAGTTGGTGGAGTATGAAACTGCCCTGAAGTCCTTCTAAAGATTTTTAGATTCATTGTCCAGGGTCAGGATCCTCCTGCATATTGTGACAGGGGTTTCCTCTTTATGGAACTCGGAAGGAAGAATAGAGTGGAATTTAAGCTCCCAGGGGAAATGGAAGGAGATCATCGTCTATGGGAGGGGAAGCAAAGTAGTAGTAGGCTCCTCAAGTGTAAAGGGGTAATGACTCCACACTCTCCTTTTTTCTCCCCTTTGTGAAGGCTGGCTTTTTTGTCAAGGTGATGTAGGGATAAGACCTAGTTGCCTGCCACACTGGCATGAATATCCAACTTTTAGGAATGTCTAAGGGTTAAAGAACTTTGAGTGCATCTCACCTTAATCTTGATTAAATTCGATACATATACTGGATGTAGGGTGGGTTAAAAGTAAGATATAGGTAACTTGAAACATGTTATCCACAGGGAGGGCAGCAATAGGTACAGGTTAGGAGAAAGGGCAACTGCAAAGAAAACTGGGCACCTGGAAATAAGGGAGGCCCAATGCCAAGAAGCAGCAGAGAAGCAGAAAAGACAGAACTTCAGCTCCCTTTTAGCTCCTCTGGTCAGCAAGCTTAGGAGTGACCTGGTGACTGTTTCTGAGGAGTCAGAGAAATACCAGTGTGTTGCTAAATATTATGGTGTATGTTTATGGGTGGAAAAGAATAGCAAGACTGGAGTTGGCAAAGGTTCAGAGAAGAAGTGGAATTTATACTGAATCTCAAAGGCCCATAGCATTTGGATAGGTTCAGAAGATGTGGCAAGTCATGTGGGAAATAGCCCAAGAACCAAAGGCTTAGCAACAGAAATGAGCATGGGAAATACAGGAGATGGTAAAAGGGAAGAAAGAAAGAAAAATGGTTGGGGAGTTCAAGATTCATGTGGATAAAGCTATCTTCTTCTATTTCTCTCCATAATGTTTTTACATCCGATTCGCGTACCCACCTAATCTCTTGAAGGCCATCCCCAACTTTTAAACTACCATCAAAATCTAGTCTTCCATTCTTCTTCAAGTTGATATCAGAAATGTCTAGAATAGGAGTAATGAGGTTAATTTTCAACTGCAAAAATTGAGAATGAATAATGACATTTCATAGTTAGTGATTAATAGTTTTTGAGTCAGATGACCTAGGTTCAAATGTGGCACCAGCATTTCTTTGTTGTGTGACCATTCAGTGAGTTATTTACCTCATCTGAACCCTAGTTTCCTCATTGGCAAGGTGGGTATAAGATCTACTTTGCAGAGTTGTTTTGATGCATATGTGAGGCAACATATTTAAACTTCCTAGCATAGTGTGTGCCTCTTAGTAGGATTAATGGTTAAGTTGCCTGCCTGTGCCCTGTTGAATAGACTATGTTTCTGTCTCTAAAGGATTTTATCTATGATCATAACTTTAACAAGCCTATTATGCTTTTAACTCCCAAATGTCTATCTCTCATGCAATCTACTCTGAATCTTCAAGTCTGAAATTTCTGAACCATCTTGGATATCTTCTCATTTTTATCTTGGTTTTTGCCAATTCGCTATGAATGTAGCCTGGATTCATCTTGCACTCGAAACCTCTTCTTTGTTTTGTTAGTTCATATAACTGATTTACTGAACACGCTGGACTTTATAGGGAAGAAATTAAAGCAAACATTTTTATTTCTCAACACTTTTCCTGTGAATGGATTTTTCTCCTCTAAATTAAATTCTTATTAATTTAGCTTATCTGATCATTCTCAGGTAATAAAAAGTCTGGTACTACCTATTATCAAAACTCCAGACACGCATCCAATTAAAGCCTCATCTAACTACAGGCAACCCAAATTGATTTCTTGTTGCTTTTTTGCTCCAGCTCTTCTCCTAACTAAGAGCTGATGTTTTCAGGGGCTTTAAGATTGGAGGGTGGGTAAGGAGTAAGGAGAGGAAAGAGCCTCACTGTTGTTCCTGTATGAGCATATATATGCAAACCTACCCCCAAAGGCTGAGGGAGCTGAGAGGCCAAAGAAAAACTGACAAATCCAGTTTCTCAGAAAGAGGTATTTAATAGGGACTTACAAACAGAAATGATGATTCTGTTACAGTGGATCCCCACACCTGCCCTCCAGAAATTATGTAAGCTTTTAGGATAAAACATGTACAGCTGATCGTGTCTCAGACTTTCTTGCAAAACTCATGAACACTGGGAAGTCTAGATAAGAATCTTAATGAGAGAATTATCTAAGTTACATGCTTTGTTTCTTTTGAAGGGTTATCTATGCTATGGGCATCGTTTAAGGACCTTGCTGCAGAACACCTTAGTGTGCAGGAATCCAACATCAGTCATCATGGCCGTGGTGTCATTCTTGCCATACCGCAGGCTGTCTTCCTATATCTATGAATCAGTGGTGTGGCACAACTGTGAATCTGTAAGAGCTGATTGTTAAAATTTTAGGATTTGTGTGAGCTGATTGTTAGCACAGCTATTGTTAAACACTAAATTGTATAAACATAATCAAGTTATATTAAGACAAAGGTAATAAATGTTCAAAACTCATTATTTCCTAACTATTTTGCTATTATCTCTACTCCTGAGGTTATTTACATCTATTGTATCTATAGGTAAAAATATAATGGTGGACTACACATTTCTTCCTGCTGCCTCATTCAGCGATGTCATGTTGATCTTGAAATTGGCCGTAATGGGAGTATTTACACCATGGAAAATGGCAGATTATACAAATCAGAGTTTGATTTATTTTATTGTTGATTTTTTAGACTTAAAAAAGTGGTGGACAATAGCAAAGACATGGAATCAACCCAAATGCCCATCAATGATAGACTGGATAAAGACAATGTGGTACATATACACCATGGAATACTACGCAGCCATAAAAAGGAATCAAATTATGCCCTTTACATTGACATGGATGAAGCTGGAAGCCGTTATCCTTAGCAAACTAACACAGGAACAGAAAACCAAATACCGTATGTTCTCATTAATAAGTGGGAGCTAAATGATGAGAACAGCATGGACACATAGAGGGAAACGTCACACACTGGGCCTGTCCGAGGGTGGAGGTAGGAGGAGGGAGAGGATCAGGAAGAATAATTAATGGATACTGGGCTTAATACCTGGGTGACGAAATAATCAGTAGAACAAACCCCCATGACACATGTTCATCTATGTAACAAACCTTCACATCCTGTACATGTACCCCTGAACTTAAAAGTTAAAGAAACACAACATAGATGGAGACTCATTTAAAAAAAATGATGGAGAGAATGTTAATAATGAAATTAAAAGTGTGTCATGTCTGTTATGGTAGATTGTAGTACACTGTGAACAGCACAAAAAAATTGAAGAAATTCTTTTTTCAGAGAGCTGCTCTTCAATTTACCAAAGAACTCACTAATATCAGACAAACAAGTGAAATTGCAACCTATAGTTCCTTTGTTTCACTTCCATCTTACTAGTTAATGTAAATAGAAAAGTCAAGCAACATTCAAACTACACTCATAATTGCTGTTACAGTTTGGGTAATACAAGGATTCAGCAAAAATCAATGAAAGGATTCTGTAGAATCAGTTGAGTGTATGGAATTTACAATAAAGAGTATTGCATACTATTATTTGTAAAATATTTGCTATACACCTTTCAATAAAATTTATAATTAACCTATGTATACATACGTACATACACACACATATATTTGTACATGCAGTTTTTTCAGACAGCCAGTTGTTAAACATTTGCCGGCACAAACATTAGTTATAATCTAGCATCGCTGTTTTCATGGTGTGGCTGATTCCAAATGTTGATTCTCTGCTGGGGTGCTTTTATGGACACATCAGAATCTCCACATCACTGGGGATCTCTCACCTACAGGTTCTGGGCCTTTCCTTCTCCAGATTCAGTCCCTTTTAAGATGAAAACAGGGTCCACAATGGGCTTCTGGGAAACTCACTCATCCTTTGTCCCCACTAGACTCTGAAAGTGCACATCAAGCCAACAGAGCATCTCTCTTCTCTTCTGCGGTCAGAATGTCTAGCTAGCCACACCTCCGTGTCTTCAGTGGAAAGAAGCATCAGTTTCTGCATCATGCAGACTCCAGGGGCTACCTGTAAAGCTCTCTAAATGGTCCCTTAATGTCCTCCTCACTTGTGCTGCAGACAGGGAATTGGTGGTGGTGGGGTGAAACACTTTCACTTCCCCTTCCCCTTCCCCTTCCCCATATGCTTTGTGAGCATGTTGGAAAAGGGAGTGAATGTGATGCACTAATGCTGGCAGAACCAATTTTATAGTCTTTCAGCATGTGTTGCCTATGTGGTCTAGTACCTTGTGTTGAAGACATTGGGCAACTTCATGCCTATTATATTGTTCTTAAGCTTTTGGAGCTGAATTAACCAAAAAAATCATATTTAACCCCATGATATACCATGTTTGTTTTATAAATATTAAACTTATACCATTTAGAAAGCTGAATGCATTTCTTACACAATATTCCCTCAACTTCAAAGTGTAGTTTCTCAAGTCCTACCAATTCCAAAGTGTTTCCCAGTTCCTTCATTTCAGTTTTGACTGTGACTGCACTATTTTTGGTCTTCTTTGCCCACTTCGACTATTAAAATGAGTTCCTGATTGGTCTTTGTTCCTCCATTCACTGTCTTTAAACTTATCCTCCATGCTGCCGTAAGAGTTATCTTATAAAAGGGAGATGTGGTTCCTCTGCCTTTCTACCACTTCTGCTTCTGGAACATTCTCAGTTCCCCCTGAATGCATCAAGAATTCTTGTCTCAGGCAGGGCTTGGTGGCTCACGCCTGTAATCCCAGGACTTTGAGAGGCTGAGATGGACACATCGCCTGAGCCCAGAAGTTCAAGACCAGCCTGGGCCATGTGACCAAACCTCATCTCTACAAAAAATACAAAAATTAGCTGGGCATGGTGGCAAGCACCCGTGGTCCTAGCTACTCCAGAGGCTGAGGTAGAAGGACCACCTGGGACTGGGGAGGTTGAGGCTGCAGTGAGCCTTGATTGCACCACTGCTCTCCAGCCTGAGAGAAAGGGTGAGACCCTGTCTCAAAAAAAAATAAAATAAAATAAAGAATTTTGGTTTCCTTCATTACAGGCTTTCTTGCTCTGCCTATAGAAATCTATGGGTCTAAGAATGTTAAGCTCAGATGCCATCCACCATTCTCAGGGAGAAATGGCCAAATCTGTAGTACTTTACTGCATTGAGTGGTGTTTCTTGTGTTAAAGTTGGTGTGTCCTTATTAGGCTTCTTTGAGAAAAGGGAATGTATTTTATTCACCTTTAATTTTCTTGCTTGTGCCCCTTATCCCAGCACTTAGCGCAGCAATTTAAGTAATATATAGTCAATAAATGTTTCTTAAGTCTTTATGATTAGCGTAGTAAGCACAATCTTATAAAGACCGAGGCTTCATAGTATGGCTGAATCTACAGTTGTGAAACATGAATTTGCCTTATGAGATACTGCTGTTCCTTTTTCAATAGTTTGATATGATATTTTGAGACCAGGTTGTTCTGTTGTTCTGGGTAGAGCAACGTTACAGTCACCCCACAGTATCAGGAAGGAAATCACAGTATCAGGAAGGAACCCCCATCCAAAATTTGATTTGGATGTGAAGATTAGTGATCACACACACATACACGAACACACACACACTCCCCCCCAATGAGGGAATGGAAAGGCTTATTACTTACATAATGAGGCTTTCTGGGGAGAATAGGACAGGATTATAAGCTGATCCAAAAATGACATGGAGAGCAGAGAAAGGTGACAGGCCTTGTTTTTAATGAGATTAGGCGATCGAGCTGGGGTGAGGGTTCTGGCACATACAGGCCAGACCTTGTATGGCTTGAAAATCACGTGGGCACCACGGGAGGGGCATACTGAAACCTTCTCAGCCTGCCCAGATGTGGGGCAGCAAGGGACAGAGAAGTTGTGAGGCTTGAAAGCTTCCAGCAGTCAATCATCAACAATGGAATCAGGCTCTTTATTACAATAAGAGGCTTTCCTCCTGGGTTTCCAATGCTGTTTACTCGGTTTATAAAATTTCTAAGCTCTTCACAAGCGGTACCACGGAGCTTCATATTTCAATTTAAGTTTCAAACCATATCAACAGGAAATGCTCTTATTAAGTTGTAAGTACACAAATTCCAAAGCCAAATATAAAATCTTTTTTATTATCCACACCTCATTTCTATAACTTTTGAATCATGAAAACTTCTAATAGATGTCCTTCGTAGTATGAAATATTGTAATTTGCATGTACTTTTCTGTATCCTCTATAAAGAAATATATTTATAACTTTCATGCTGTTTTTGAATAAAACATTAGTACTTATGTTTCATGGCATTCATTCATTA